>NC_134402.1:54182066-54510191 GCF_038048845.1 Mixophyes fleayi
TTTATATTGTATTATATAGTGTTAAAACATACCACCCAAATTGTCTGTCCCTGGCAGCAGGACAGGAGCGCGTGTCCACATCACAATGGTGGCGCGGCTACATTGCGACTGTTGCATGGTCACACCGCTAAAGGCTGCCCATTAAATACCCAGCTTCCACCAACATTCCCACCCAGCGCTCTAAACTTTGGACTGTGCCACTGAACGCGGAACAGTTGGGAGGTACGTTACAGAGCATCTAAAAATAATTTGACACTATCAAAATCTCTAAGGCTTCTGTGTGCCTTGGCGTCACCTGGACTCTTGGCCATTCACTTAGAATTTCCATATCAGTACGTCTATATATATATATATATATATATATATATACTTCTATATAAATATATATATATATATATATATATATATATATATATATATATATAGCCATGTGGTATTTACTATTTATTTAATGCAGCCTTCAGTCCCCAAGGTTTTACAAGAAGAGGAACAGACAGCTTTGATCACCACCAGCAAGTTCCTGCTCCCTCGGTGAATCACTGCAGATTGACGGCTGTGATCAGGTAATAGTCAGAGTCCCAGTGGGCAACTGTAAGAAGTGCTATGAAGGGAAAGCACGACAGAATAGGGGAGAATTCTCCTAAATGAACCAATCCTGTAGCCATTTCTATGAGTCAATGATATTTCACTGTATTGCTGTCCGTGTTGTGCGTGTGTGCGTGTGTGTGTGTGTGTATGTGCCTATTTTTTCAAGTCTATTAATGATTGATCTTTTTATCTGTTTTATTATATATTATTGTTCCCAACTACTACTACAACTAATTATTATTATTATTATTATTATTATTATCATTATTATTATATTTTGCTTGTCTGTAAGAGGAAACCGCCAGGAAATGCGTATCCTGCACTTACAGTAACTGTAATATTTAAAACCACAACTAAACAAGCTGTTTATTGCCACTGTTGGTATCCACTGTTCAGCATAACATGTTATTTTTACCATGTGACACGCTGTGATTCCATTAGCTACAATTCAAGATAAGCAGATTCAACCACTGCGCTTGATATTCATTTGCTTATTTGTGTTTTTCAATAGTGTAATTACAATATTCTGTATAAAGTACAGGATTACCATGTCAACAGTAACTACAATAAAACAGTCTACAATATCTTTGCAAATATTAGCAAAAAAACTGCTCATGTGTGTTCACGGGCATCTGTCTCTACAAAGCACCCTAAAAAGTCATAATTACTGCACATTTAACACAATAGATAATCTCAGGGCAGCACAGTAAATTTTTCCCATTTTAACTACAGTATATTAAATGTAAATGGAAAAAATATAGCCGCTCCTCCTTTAGTGGAATGGCTTTCAATTACAAATCATCCCTCATTAAAAATTGTGCTCTGAAATAAATATATATATATATATATATATATATATATATATATAGATAGATAGATAGATAGATATACAAGTTAACCCGTACATGATACTCATGCATTCTAGTCAAATCAAGCTACTTAAGGTGTTAAAAACGTTCTTGTCATGCATTTGGGCCATAGCCCAAGCCTCCTCAGGGGAAGAGCGTTACTTCCCGACGTAAGCGCCCTTTTTTAACGTGGTTTTGTCCACATGTCACCACCTCATCATTCTTCTCCATCACCTCAACCTTCATTTTCATCGCCACATCTATCCAGATGTCTATCCAGACACAGGGATCTCTCTCAGCGGTCCTGAGTATCACACTCCTCTTGCTCTGTCACCCCCGGCAACCACCAACCACTTCCCATTGTCACCCCCGGCAACCACCAACCACTCCCAACTGTCACTTTTCCTTCAAGAAATATATATATATATTTTTTAAATCTTTATAAACATTTTTAACAATTAACAAATTAAATTAACAAATTAAAAACATCTTAGTATACCAAATTTCAGCCCTTTCTGAATTTTGTTTTCCACACACACTAAGAATTTAGTAGGTCAGTGTATAACTCCGCCCAGCAGGTGGCGCTGCAGCTTGGTTTTATTTTTTACACACACACACAGACAGACTAACACACGCCACTAGGCATATATATATATATATATATATATAGATACATGTATGTATATATATATATATATATATATATATATATATATATATACCAGGGGCGCACGCAGGATTGTCAGGGGGGGTTTCCCCCCCCTGACCCAAAAAAACCCCAAACAAAACCATGAGAGAGAGCATGCGCAGCAGCTCCATTTCAGCAGCGCTGTCCTATACAGCAGCCGCGGCGCTGTCAAAGAAGCGTCCGCGGCGGTGCTGTATACAATACAGCACCTACAGCACCGCCATGGACGCTTCTTTGACAGCGCCGCGGCTGCTGTATAGGACAGTGCCGCTATGGTGGGCATAAAGTTAGCACAGGGGGGGTTTCTGGAGACTCAGAAACCCCCCCCTTTCCTGCGTGCACCACTGTATACAGACCTATAAGGGAATGGATCTCATTCTGTTTTCATTGATCAGGAACGTCCCAGCTGATATTTTACCAGAAAAAGAATTACACTACAGCAGAAAACCAAGGTGAGAGAGGAATGCCAAGGTCAATTATCACTCAATGGAACTTTAAAATCAAAGGGAATTTTACTGATTGATTTTGTGTTATGTTAAAATATGCTTTCAAATGTAGTTCCCCTTTTAAGTCTGAACTCTATTTTAAACCACATATGACAATTTAATGCTTTGGCGTGCATCTTGCAAGAGGTTCGTCACCTCCTAACCATGTGGACATGGGTTTTGTGTGATCACAGGAGGCCAGTTATTTTCTAAAACAGAAAAAATATTGGAGTAACATTAAAAATGTGTCCTGGTGATCTTTGATGTGTATTTGAAGTTTTTTCTGACCAGTAAATTCTTTTTTTTTGTCAGTTGTTTCTTGACAACTGATACTTGAAGACATACTTAGGATAAAATAAATAGTATTATTAATAATAATAATAATAATAATAATAATAGCAAAAACATGATTAAAAAGATCAAATAAATTTATTGTAAAAATAAGATTTTTGAACTTGACTGGACCACAGAGTGACTACTAGGAAAACAGGTCATTAAATGGACATTAAGGGCTCAGTTTGCAGTTAGACTGAGACAGATCTCCCCCTTGCACCTATCTACCCTGAGAGAGGGGGAACGGGTGAGGTAGTGGGCGAGCCTAGCATGTAGCATGCAAAGGCGCTCTTTACGTGCGGTGCTGCATTGGACACAGCCACAGATAAGGTCTGTAGGATATGTCTCTGTTGTGGGTGCTTTCTCCTGGCCTGGTGCAAGATGGTGACTGCCAGGGCATTCTGGCACTTGGGGAACCACAAGTGCCAGCATGCCCTGACACCCAGGGCCCACTGGGATCTGTAGTGCACAAAGGAAAAATGTAAATAACACATACACACTACTGTAAAAAAAAATAGATAAATAAACACACCCCTGTACAACCCTCATTTACTCTCTTTATTGCTTACTTAAATACCGGGTCTTCATATCCATGAATTCTGGGCTTGGCAACAGAAACCCCTCATACACATCGCACAACCAGCTGCTAAGAACAGCCGCCGCTGCAAGTGATCTTTTAGCGTCAGTACAGTCCTGTTTATAGCATGGGAATTTCTCACAGCTTGAGTTCACTGCCGTGGGAAATTCCCATGAAATAAATAGGACTGTACTGACGCTAGAAGATTGTTTGTGGCGGCAGCTCTTGTAACTCTATGTAACTTACGGGATACAATTTACACTTACGATTTAAGTGTATATTGCATCTAACTCTACATCAGGCCCTAAATGAACATTTTGTATTCATGTAGTGTTTTGCACTTTGGAATATTACATAAAATATACACTGAAACATTTCATGGCTCAAAAAGAAAACAATTGGATTATCTGCTTAACCCGTAGAACCAATCTATAGCTGATTAGAGTGTTACAGTGTTCACATGCCCATTCCAACATATTGTCAATCAAGGGATTAAAATATTCAATACACAAAAACAACAATTTTTAAGTTTAGCTCAGATTAATGCAATTGAACAATACATTGATATAAAAATGGGAGTTGAGCTGTGAAATTTAGCAGAGACCTGGATAGGACGTACTAGTACTATACTAGTACTCAGTGTCGGACTGGGGCATGAAGGGCCCACCGGGGGAATGCAGTGATAGGGGCCCACTACATTGGGGTGTGGCTAACTGTAAGAGTGGGTGTGGTCAGTCAATTGGGTGTGTTCAGCCCATGGAGGGCAACTTATAGCACTATAGTGTGATCCTTAAAGAACAAAGTGGACATTGCAAATTAGTGTTTCACATGTATCATGTACAAAAAACTGTAGATAAAACATGTATCAATCAATAAAAAATATTCTGGAAAGCTGTATTATTCATTGTGTTGTGTGTGTCAATGTGGAGGGAGCTGAGTAACACTGAATTAGTAATACTAAAGGAGTATTTTTGGGAAGGGAGGGAATTTAGTAAGACAGGTATAAAAAAAGTGTTTAATTTGCTATAGGGTGTTGAAAGCTACAACATAAAGAACAAAGACACCTGGTAAATAAATATATATATATATATATATATATATATATATATATATATAGTAAATAAGTCTTTATTTTTACTTGTGTTCCATCTAATAAGGCTTTAGTGTGTTTAAGCTACACAAGTAAAAATTGCTGTTAAACAAAAAGCTTCCATTCCCTACATTTTTCATATATTTTTTTATTTTATGCTGCAGTATTATTTTGAAGGACACGGCTCTCTTCACCTGCGCGGTAGTGTATAACAAAATATGGCACAAATATAGCGCTACCTCCAAGCTGCTCAGTACTTATAAATGGGATTCCACTTAATCCAAAAAACATACATAGATGGAGAAATTATATGTACATAAAAGCGCTTAGGGTTGTACACATAAAGAAGAAAAGATGTCCTCACTTGTATTCTCCCAAATGAACGGGGACCATGTAAAAAACAGAAATATGCAGAATAGTGTAATATGTTCAATATAGTTTACAAATGCACAAGAAAAGGTCCCAGAAGTATCCCAAGATATAATGAAATAGCTTCCTAATGATGGGTGGTGAAAGTGAAGATGAAAAGCCTCCTCAGTGTTGTGTTTCACACCACCATCTCCATTTCTACTATATGCTTACAAGAAAATTTCTTTGTTAACAGCATTCAGTGTATAACTTGCTTGTACCTCCAAAGAAATTCTTTAGGTAGAATAAAGTCCCACAGATTTTCATGCAAAAAATAAGAGACATTCTCTCTAGTGTATTAACATTTTAATGTTATACATATGGATAAAATTTAAAATGTGCATGTAAATACACACATAAAACAGCCACATCAAATGGATTAAATAACTCCTACCAGATAGCCCAAATAAATGAGCAGAAAGGAAGGATATGCCATGGCCACAGATCACAATATGGATTCCTTCCCTCTGAAGATGTACTCGGTAACTGGTAGAGTCAGATGGTCGAAAAATCGCCAATGCGTCTCCTCTCCCTCTGGAGTCTTTCTCAAGGCAGGATGATGGTTGCTAACATATCCCTTCTTTATACAATTCCGGATTTCCGCCAGACACCATGTGACAGCCAAACCGGAAGCCAAACCTTTAACCTCAAACCGCATAAACGCTGCAATATCCACATAGATTCTAAAAATTACACATTGCCCTAATAAATAAGTATTATTCCATGCACGGTAGTGTGCTTGTGAAGTGGTGCCGACGCCGACATCTGAAGATATCTGAACGGAGTTCAGATGTGTTCCCCGTAAGCTCCGCCCTTACAGCAGAGGGGGCGGAGCTCAAACCCAGCCGGGACTACCGGTGGATAGTCCGGCTGCCCGACAGGCCATTTCGAGGCTGCTAGTACTAGTCTGCTCTTTAAAAATACAAGACATAGGGGTCTTTTTATTAATATCTGACAATAATGGACTGATGTGCACATGCTTTTAGTTCCACTAATGAAAAAGATAGTAATAAAAGTTAAAAATAGAATACAATTTTTTAAAAATAAAATAAATATATATAAAAAAAATGTTGTCCATTGAAAATATGTTTTAGTCTAAGAATAAAGCATTTTTTTTCATTAATTTTCTTCAATTATCAAAATCCTGAGATGGCAATAGCAGAAGAAGGATTGTGGCAGTACTCTCTCATTCTTTTCCCATTGATCGCCCTTCAATTGACCCCATAGTCTCTTTTCTTATATATTTTTCAAATATAACATTTGCCAGTGTAACAGGAACTCAGTTCACTCATTATATACTTTTATATGATTTATTTAGAAGCATGTAAAATTATATCTTTACAATGCATTATCATTTATATAAGTCCGTTTCAGCATGTCAGATAAATTGCCAATTTTAATTTCGCTCATATTCATTTCAGTCATGTTCCATGCGAATATGTACTAACATCCACACTACAAAACAACGCTTTGGTCAATAATTGTACATTGTATTGTTGATGGTACCAAATGTAATAAAATAGTTATAAGATTCCAATTCCACTCTCCAGTCAATATTTGATTATTAGATGGCTGATTTTTGGGAAAGTAAGTTTCATGGGGCCAAAAGCAGGACTGATGTGGGAAATTGGGACTCCTCGGAACTGTGAACATGACATTTTTAATTTAACAACAAATGGAGTACAAAAGATAGTTTGTTCCCTGTAGGTGGTAATAAGATGCATTGGATTATTCTCCTATAGTAAATTCTACTTGGAAGGAGATGTGTAGATTTATTTCTCTAGTGTAGATCCGGTAATCTATTATTAAAATAATCAATGCATTTGTTAATTAAAATGTATCTGGAGAGCTCATCACCAGCGGCATTTCACTAAAAGATAAATTTACAGTCAGGGCAAGATGAGAAATCTGAGTAACATCAGCGTAATTCGTTGCAGTCCACTTATAGGTTATGTTGACTCCTACATATTTTATCATTTCCAATTGGCAAGAAAAGTAAAATACTAGTTTTTGAATTAAGACCTTTAAAACTATATATGTTGTTCTTAACTATCTGCCGGAGTGCAGTTGGCTTTGTGTATTGTGCAGGCAGGCTTATGGTTGTGTTTTCTGCAGTAGTGAAATGCACGTACTGTCGCACAACTCACCTTAAGGGAAAAGGAGCTGCTATCGGTGAAGAGCATCCTAGCCTCATCACTGGTGTGTATATTGACAGGGAGTAGGCCGTGATGTGACACTCTCCTTATGAAAGAATAGTTCCAATAAATGATTACAAACATTTAGGGTCACAAGGTAAGCTAATTCTGAATGGCTGGCTAGTTGCACAGACTGCTAGAAGATACGTAGCCATGTACCAAGATGTTGCATAGCACTTACATTTTTGTTAGAGACGGGCGGTTTTCAGGGCTTATCCGACAAATCTAAGTTTCACTTATTCAAGTCGAACTGACTCGAAAGGCAATCTTTATCGCAGCCTTATAATGTGTGTGATGGTATTAGTTTATATGGTTTGCCATGACCTACTCTGGAGCGTATGGCTTGTCAATGGTCAGTTATGTTACACAACCCTCAGGATTTCAGGGATACTTATCTACATTAGACTTCATTCTGAATTAATTTAGTGTATGGGCATAATGTTCTTACCTTTATATATTGTATGAGGATGCCATTTGGTTTGAACGAGATGTGTGTATATAATACCGAATATTGGGATATTTGTAATAATGGATAAATCATATGATTTGAAGTATATGTGCTTACTGTGTCACAAACGTATAGAATGTGTGACTAGACTACATTGAGTAATTGTTTCCATCAATTGAGCAGAGAATAATGTGAGGAACTGTGTTGGCACAAGGAAGAAATCACCAAAATAATGGAAAAAATATTTATAAATAGACTGTAAATCAGTGTAGATGCATGTAAAGTGTAGATAGCCTAATCTAGGAGCAAAAACATTCTCCTAATTATATGCGTTTATGTGTCTTTAGCATTGTTCAACAAAATATTTTTTTTTAGTAAAGCCAAAACACAAGGGGCCTGATTCATTAAGGATCTTAAATGAAGAGGGTCCTTATTTCAGTCTCCTGGACAAAACCATGTTACAATGCAAGGGGTGCAATTGAGTGTTCTGTTTTGCACAGAAGTTAAATACTGACTGTTTTTTAATGTAACACACAAATACTTGATAGCTTATTTGTACACTGAAATTTAAAGTTGATATGTGTGTGCTACATGAAAAAACAGTCAGTATTTAACTTATGTGCAAAACAGAATGCTAATTTGCACCCCTTGCATTGTAACATGGTTTTGTCCAGGAGACTGAAATAAGGATCCTCTTCATTTAAGATCCTTAATGAATCAGGCCCAAGGTTCTCACCTTGCTTGAGAAAGACTGGCATACCGAATGTGATGGCATCAAAATATTTTTTTATATGCCTTTGCTAGTCATTTCGTAGTAGCTTACATAATTCAAGTCCCCAATTGACATAGACATAAGCGATTCAATTACAAAGGGGAAACATTTAGACCCAACATGTATATAATGTACCTAATAATGTTAAACATTGAGGTTTTTGTTATTCTGTATGACCATTTCATTTTAGAATGTACAAAGCGTATAAAGAATAGCACTTACCACATAGACGTTGGTGGGGATGAACAGTCACACGGTGACTGTACAAAGTACAAAGCTGCCCAATAATTTTGCCTTTAGTCATTTTCACCTGCTTGGTGTTCATAGATCTATCGACAGTCATTCATATCATGGAAGTATCCACAGCAAAAGGTTGTCAACACATGCCACAAAATGCCCAAAACCCACAGTTGCGATAAAATGCTGCCACATGTACTCTAAAATTCCACATGCCAATCAGGCTGCCTCAAATGAAATGCCACCCTGCCAGCTGTTTGCATTACTTGTCATTTCCATTTGGATTACTGCAGGAAAGAAGATTTCCATTGGATTTTAAAGGAGTAAACTAGAGATGTGGGGTGGTTTATATTAAAGTACATCTTGTATCGAAAATGTGGCTACCACATTTATTAATAACATTGTGTGTTATTAATAAATGTGTATATCACAAAGCATTACATTATTATATTGTGTACAAATATCGTACTACATCTTAAGCATTTATTAGGAAGACTGTCAAGCCACATGTCTGCACTCTCCCTACCTTATCGTGAGGCATAAGTAAACACACTTGTTACTCCTCATGCACCCCTGGCATAAATACTACTGTTTTTGTGTTGGCTAACTCAATCATGAGTTTATTTTCCAACCATGGCCTTATCTGTGTATCATTTGTATGTTTGTGTGGGTTTCCTCCAGGTGCTCCGGAATCCTCCCACACTCCAAAAACATACTGATAGGTGATGAAATTCTGCTTAGGGTGTGTTTGGGTGTGTGTCAGCTAATGTGTGTTAGGGGATTTAGACTGTAAGCTCCAATGGGACAGGGACTGATGTGAATGACAAATATTCTCATTTGGCGGCGCTTTTTAAATAAATGGTGATGGTGATGGTGTTGATATTTACATGTATGTATGTTTTGTCTGTGTATGTCTTTTTTTGCACTTTTTGTCCAACTGTGACCTTTATATATACCGTATTTCCCCATGTATAAGACGCACCTTTTTACCCCAAATTTTGGGTCTAAAAAAAAGGTGCGTCTTATGCAATGCAAGTTCCACTTACCTGATTGAAGAAGTCGGCATCCGGTGTGAGGAGTCCCCGCTAATCAGCGCTAATCAGCTCCAACAGCTCCAGCAGCTCCAGCGGTGTTCAACGTGTCAGCCGTTACAAAAGGACCTTCAGGTCCTGCAGGCGCCTCCCACAGTGTCAGCGCTGTCAGTCACATGACTGACAGTTCCGATGATCGCTGCTGCAGATTCCTCTGTGTTTCCCCTACAAAAGCTGCACAGTCTTGTTGACATTAGACAAGTCACGTAGACACGCTTGGGGCAAGACTGTGCAGTAGCGCTCATTGCCTCACTGCCTCATTGCCTCACTGCCTCATTTTGGTGTGAATGTGTAAGCTGCTCTAGTGAATCACAAATTACAAGCTACAGTGTGCTCTGTGACAAATTGCAGGCTCCTCCATAGTGGGCTCTGTGGCAAAAATTAGAAAGAGCCTTTTGATTCCTCCTGCTGCACATTGCATTGAGTTCAATAACTTTATATAATACATCTTTTTTTGCATTTTGGGCCCCAAAATTAAGGTGCGTCTTATACATGGGTGCATCTTATACTTGGGGAAATACGGTATTTATATATATATAAATATATATATATATATATATATATATATATATATATATATATATATAACTATATATCTATAAATATTTATATATATATATATATATATATATATGTACATATATATATATATATATATATATATATATATATATTTTATATATATATATATATATATATATATATATATATATATATATATATGTATATATATATATATATATATATATATATATATATATAGTAAATGTCACTTAAATACTCTCACTCATTATTTGATAAACTGATTTGGCAAAGCTTGAATAAACTGGTCAAAATATCAAATTATGGTACCTATTAGTTTAAATATATATCTCTACTGGTGTTTTCCTTCATATGATTTTATTTTCTATATAAAACATGAAATCATATTGTAATTTATGTATGCCATATTAGGTGTATGCATCATTTTATCTATGCATACTTACATTAAAAATAAACTGCACATTTCACACAATCACGTGCAGATGAATCAGTGCAAACACAATTCGATTTAGAGCTATTTTTGACAATTGTTATTTTTCCTTAATGTATTCCTGTTAGTAATTAAAATGTATCAAGCTTATAGAAAAAAAGAATTGTGTTTTTCAGTAGCAAATATAGTTCTGGAATGTAGATTGCTCCTTCAAGCAATCTATGCAAATAACAACTGCAATAGCTTCAAGGCATTTTCTTGCAAGTATCTGGCGAGGGCAATCTTTTGTTTGCACAGTAAATTTTCCTGCTTGCAGATTATCTTTTGGGAACCATCTTTTATGAGCCCTGAAGTTAGAGAGAAAATGTTAATTGATTCTTTATAAAGGGAAAAAAAAATAAGTGCATTTTTCAAATTTCGTACTTCACTAAAACTGTAATGCTTAGAAGAACCTTATGCAAATGACAGGCAAAGTGAGAAATGTAACAATTTTAAATATAAATGGGCTAGTAAAGATTGAATTGCGGCTTTCAACAACAAAGACACTTTATAAAAATGCATACATTGTGCTACAGCCAATAATGAATAGCTTTTAAACCTCACCTAGACACAGTTTGCTTAGAACAGATTTTCTTTTAACTGTCTTTGTGCTATTTTTTCTGATGCTGTTTTGTACACTTTGTTGCTTTTTGAAGTCATCTCAGCCTTTTGTGATCATGAAATAATCTATCCACTGTTGCATTGTCTTATAAAGTACTGCTTTATTAAATGTCCTGGCATGGTTGATGGTTAATTAATCTTTGTGAAGAATTATTAGAGCTAAACATTTAAGACACCTTAAATAGCTTAAACTCCACACTTTCTTAATTCACTCTTTAGGTATATTCATTTACATTGTTAATGATAATTGTGCTTCTGTTGCTTTTGTACCATTCACAATTGCCACTAAATTATACAGAATAACAGGACTTTAAAAATCATTACACAGCATCCATGTGTTAACTTATGCCAAAAATGCACATTTGGGTATTTGGCTATTGGTTATAAAAAATAGTTGTAAACGTAATCTAAGTCATATACAAAGATTTATCCTGCATTGGGCATCGATCCATGTTTATATTCATCAGGCTATACTAGTCACACAAGCAATGGTATCAGTATCCAATATAAGTAATTTTCTCCAAGTATTTTAAAGTGTGTGAGTGTGGCAAGGAAAATTTGGGAGATGACTGTTGTAGGCTGCCCACTAGACTACCAGGTCTCACGGATATTTCCACCCAATTAAGTAAATGATCATATTGCTTGCTGTTCCTGCTAAGTAACAGGGTCCTCTTCTGTGAAGCCAGCATTTCTAATAGTTGCTACTGGAATGTATTGTAACATGAATGAATATTATGAGTTAGCAGATTGCTATTTTATTAAATGTGTAGAGTTGTGTTGATAAATGTTCTAAAACCAAAGTAAAGTGCAGGTACAAGGTCAGAGGAAGCTCCATGGGTACCCAAAGTGCTCCCTCCCACTTCTTTCGTTAGCAGGTGGGAAGTGGGAGTAGCATCTTCTGTTTCATCATAGCCCAGCAACACACTCAGACACAATCACAGACATGGAGGAGCAGCAGCAGACAGCTTCACTAGTAAGAAGTCGGTAGCTTCTGCCAACTTATGTCAGCGGTTGGCTGCAGGGACATTATGTCACTAATACATTGTTTTAGGCACCCCATAAACCTTGGTGCCATAAGTGACAGCCAAAGTCTGTTTAACGGTAGAACCAGTCCTGTGTGGGTCTGTGTAAAACTGCGACATATAAATAACTGTGGTAACCATCTCTCAGATACACCCATTGGGATTTGTGGAATATTACATTTTTCCTTGGTGCAGAGCCACTTATAACAGGCTAGCAGTGAAGTATTTCCAAGTGCTATCATTTTACACCAGCAGGGTGTATATTTTATGAGTGGATTGTTATATGTTATTACATTTAATTTTTGGGATAGATTAAATATCAAATGTTTTTGTTAGGTTGTGTGTATAAATACTATGCTAACTTTATTAATGAGGCAGCATATTAGATATGATGTGCCTGTCTAGAAAATGTGGCTTGTGCCTGTCATTTTATAAAATGAACACATGATGATAAAATGTAAAAAAAATAAAAATAAGGTCACGTGTCCTGGTCATTAAATGTTATTTCATTTAAATAAGGCACTTTAAAGGTTTGTTTATTTCTTCAGGACAATAAAACATCAGGGGGCATTTAAAGATCTCATTGCAGGCAATCTAATTTACAGCTTCAACACAGGTATTTAATAGGTACCACTGAGGCACAATCTTTAATTGTCCTCAACTGTTTCAATAGGGCCCTGAAACAACTCATGTCAATATAGCTGGCATTTAAATCTTCCAGAGAGGTGTTAACTAATTTCCTAATCAATGCACCTTAGAAACTGACTGCATCCAACAATCAAATAAGTCAAGTTTCAGCTTTGCATTCTGAGCACATTTCTGTTGAGTTTAAAATAGGTCAGGTTGAAATACAGCTATTTGTTTACCAATACTTAATAATGTATAAATAATCCAAAGGGATTTTTTTCCAATAAAAATGCAATAATAAGTTAAATTTAAACAAGTTACACTTTTGGCAATATCCTGTACAATGTGGGAGGATTTACAAACAGCTTTTTTGGAGCAGGCATTCCATAGAATTGCAATGAAAAGAAAATGCCTAATGCACACGCAGATTTTATAAATGTCTGTTGTGGAAGCATAATTCATTTATTGCTTTAGATCCTATAGCAAGAGATCAGTGAAATTTCCAAATTGGACATGCAATTCTGCACATTTTTTCAGCAAAATTTGACCTTAAGTGTTCTACATGGAATTCTCCACTCCTCCCATAACCACACCACAGAGTGGAACAAATTAACACTGTTGTTGTCCCAGCTCTTTTTCTATACTGTAAGTTCCATAAAATGTGGAAAGCAGGGTTTAGAAATACAGTGTAGAATACAATTCCATGGAATGGTGAAGCAAAAGTGAATTTTATCACTGGAACATTGAACCTCTGTGAAATTACCTGTTCTGTGACGTTTCATTTGTATGAAATTCTTGTGCAACTTCACTCATATCCACCTATATTTAAAACAGGAATGGACATCTTGTCACCAGTCCAGAGCATACCACCTTGCATGGTACCCACCTGTAAGACTACAGGTTCTAAGACATCAGGTTAAGCACTCTAAAGGCTCCATATGGCTTGCTTCATTCAGCTTTTCTCCATTCACCGAGTGGAGTATTAAATGAAGGTTGGATAGGATTTCCCAACGACAAACAGGAGGTTTATATATATATATATATATATATATATATATATATATATATATATATACATATATATATATATATATATATATATATACACACACACATATACCAGAGATGTTTATTATTGTGTACATGTACTGTAATCTAATCATTGTCTGTTTTTACTGTTGGTAAGTTACGGACTTACATGTATTATATATTATAGATTGCTCAAAGTTGTGAGCTTCAATAAAGTTGGTCGCGGCTTTTCGCGCCTGCGCACTAAGGGGCGGTTTGTGCGCATGAGACGTCTGGTACACAGACTGCATTTATGTTATTTGTTGTCCTATGTGAATGGGCTTTATATTTGGGCTATAGACACCATTTCCCAGTAACACCATCAGGTAAGCTTATCTGTAGTTTAAAAGCTTTTATTCATCGTTAAACCAATGGTATGCCTTACATTTTAGATGAAAACTTTAACATAGGGTGAACTTAGTCAAAAAGAACTTTTAGAACTATATTACATTTTGTGAATAGTATTACTACCTCCTTCGGAATAATAGGTTGTAACTGTACAATGTTTCAACTACTCATGTTTGAGGGCTTCAAGTGACCTATCGACACACTTTAATAAATAAGCAGAGCGCAATTCCGTTTTACCTGCATTCAAAATATTAGCGTTCTTCAATGACAACTTGCATTTTGACCTGTTAATGCTTTTTTAATGAATGTGGTGTACTTCTCATGACACTTGTACACAATGACAAACTGATCATCGCATAAGTCCTGTGTCATAATCATAGTTCAATATGTCGTCTGACATTCACTTCACACAGCTGGGTCTTTCATGAGCATCTTCTCTTTGAGAGGCTCTTCGTGTTTGAAACTTAATTGGCATTCTAATTTAGGATAATGATGAGGATAGTAGGAGGCAAAAAAGTTAATTAAGTGGCATTCCCTATGGTTGCAGGAACTACCACCAGATAATTGCCTGTCAACTGTAGTTAGAGTTACGTCAAAAGAAACATATTTAATGGAGGTCAAGGGCAATTGTGATCAGTGCCACCCACAACTAAGACGTCTATTGTTATTAAATAAGGAAAGCTTTTTTTAAAAAAAAAAATCAAACCACAGAAAAGTTATTTGCTTCCTCTTTATATTGTTTCTATAGCGACTAACACTTTCTGTTGTTCCAGTGAGACATGGCTGTGAGATAAAAACTAATGAAAGTTTGAGCTGATTGGCAGTTAGCAATGTTCTAGATTTTTATTTTTTTTGCCAAACAGGAGAAAAGGAAGTTTTGAGAATAGATGTAATTATGAGAAATCATATTTATCATTATAATTATCCAATATTGTCCATGCTGAAAAGAAGTTAAGTTCTTTAAAAAAAAAAAATGAAGTTCATCCAGGCTGAACAAATGGTTTGCCAGCTGTCCCTGGCAAAACTTCCTTCTTCAGTGATTACTTCACAAATATGAGTTGTTTATTAGAAGAATATATGTATTTTGCTTTAATTACCTGAAAGGAAAACACAAATGATCTCCAAAATGTGACATCTGCTAGGAAATTAACAGGAAAGGTTTTTTTTTTTTGGTTTTTTTTCTATCCTTTCCGCCTACCACTCTTTACAAGACATTTCATGCTATTCAGACTCCATAATGAAAACGACATCAGTTGTCATTACTCAGATGTTTAGGATGTCAACATCTCAGGAAATATATTAAGATGCATCTCTTCATCTATAAGGCTTGTTACAGTTCCTGTGTTTGAACAAAAACTATGATGATGCCAAATATCCCTGTTTTTCAAATGTATGTTTTATAAAAAAAATACAGTGATATTATATGACAGTGCAAATAGTGTGTGTTTGTGTATAGTATACTATATTTGGAGAGTAATAATATACAATCATCACTGGCTTCAGGTTGAGGGCTGTCTAATTACATCATTACATTATAATTACCACCTTTTCTTGCTGTCTACCAGTGATAGACCACCTGATACACTTCAGGGTCCTCATGGTGTGGGCCCTTTAACCTTCAAAAGGGCCACACAGTACCCTTAATCTCAGCAAAAGGTTATAATAATACATTTAATCACAGGAAGAAACATCTATCTGTAATAAGTAATAAGGACCACACACTCCTTTTGCAAACTCTCAAATCTATAGGCCTATGTAACACTGTCCTCTCCTGGTTTTCCTCTTACCTCACCAACCGCTCCTTCTCAGTCTCTACTCATGATTCAACATCACTCCCTCTTCCCCTACCAGTTGGCTTTCCTCAAGGCTCCATTCTTGATCCCCTGCTTTTCTCCCTCTACACCTCCCCCCTTGGTGTCCTCATCCGCTTTTTTGGCCTCCAGTACCACCTCTCCCCTTCCCTTCTGTCTCGTGTCTCCTCCTGTCTCTCAGCCATCTCATCTTGGATGTCCCAATGCTTCCTAAAACTTAATATTTCTAAGACCAAGCTTATAGTCTTCCCCCCTGCCAGGACTCTCCCACCTCCCCCTCTCTATTTCTGTTAATAACACTACCCTCGTTTCTGTCCCCCAAGTCCGATGCCTTGAGGTCATCCTTGATTCCTCCCTCTCATTCAAGCTTAACATTCTGTCCCTCTCAAAATCCTGCTACTTCCACCTTCGGAATATATCTAAGATACGTCCCTTTCTCACCACGGAAGCCAGTCTATCAGTCCTCCTCCTACCTTCCTTGTCCTGGCTCTCTCCCCCAGTTAGTACCACCCTATTTGTGTCTCCCCCTTCCCTTTAGGATGTAAGCTCTTTAGAGCAGGGCTCTCTTTCCTTGTGTGCTCCTTTTACTGTTCCTTCACCCTCTGTACCTCTTGGCCTGCTTCCCTAGCCCTGTTTTCCCTGTTTTCTTAAGCTTTGGTTTTTTTCCCGCTGATTTCTACCATCCCTTTCACTATCTGTCCCAGATATAATCTGATTTGCTTTAACCTGTCACCTGTGTTTGTATATATTTTTGTATCATGTTGTGTCTTGGTTCTGTTTTCTGTATATGTAATGTACGGCGCTGCAGACCCTTTGTGGCGCCTTATAAGTCAAAGATAATAATAATAATAATAATAATAATAATAATAATAAAAATAATAAGGTATCCACAGGCATTTTAAGTAAGTTTTATAAGATATAACAAACAAATGTGACAATAAAATAGGAAGGAGTTTGGGGCTGCAGGTGAATGCTCTGAGTTCTGCTTACAGCCCTGTTGTCCATTGATGCTGTATACGGTATACTGGAAGATTGGAGACTCAATTATTAAAAGGCTAGAGTGTCTGGGAACATTGAACGTTAGGGATAGGTGTATGTCAACGATGGTTGTATCTGATGATGGTAGATTTTCAATCAATTTCTAATAGTTTGCCTCTGCTTAAAGGGGATAACATTTAAAGCACAAGCTATTAGAAAAAAAATAGCGGTTGTTTACCAATAGGACTTAACAACCTGCCAATTGTTTCATTCCTGAGAATTCTGAAAGGTGAGCAAGACTTCTGCCTGTAAAATGTAGTAGTGATGGAATGATGCCAGCATGCAGTTAAATAGTTGTGGCGCCCATTCAGCCCCATGACGCCATTGCAATTAGACAATTCACTCCCTATCATTACATGTTTCTCCTAGATACTAGACAATGCTCCTAAAGATGACCCTTTGAAACCTTTATTATTATTTTTTCCATATGGTAATTGGAAATTAATTTAGGATAGAACTTTTAAAACTTAAAAATTGCCAATTCCGTTGACCAATTTCCAAATAGAGTTAAATCTTGGAGTAAGTTAGTCTTGGAGATCATTTAAACTACAATACATTGGTCTTGACCACAAATTGGCTTCTGTAGTATTTATTTTCCCTGTATGTTATTGAGAAATTGATTTTATTCATAACAATTTATTTTGCATTATTACAGTAATAAACACCAAATACAGTATATAAACTAATTGGCATTTTTTTTCTATTATATGGCAAGGTTATATACACATCAAACAGAGACTAAGCAGATATCATGTAGGTGCAATAAAATAATCAGCAGCAATAAAATATCTATAATATCATCATTGTATTCTACAAAATATAGCACTATAATTTTAACAGATTATTTGAAAATAATGTAATTTGTATGTAATATGAATCATATGTCTTATTGCAGAGTCTAAAAGTAGATATCTTTCAACAGTATACAAAGTACACACAGATTTGTTCTCGTGCAACATTGATAAGTTTCAGTAGAACTTGTCATTCATCTTTATGGGGCATCACGGTGGCTTAGTGGTTAGCACTTCTGCCTTACATCAGTTTGGAGTTTGTATGTTCTCCCCTTGTTTGCGTGGGTTGCCTCCGGGTACTCCGGTTTACTCCCACACTCCACAAACATACTAGTAGGTTAATTGGCTGCTATCAAATTAAACTAGTCTATCTCTGTGTGTGTGTATGATAAGAAATTTAGACTGCAAGCTCCAATGGGGCAGGGACTTATGTGAGTGAGTTCTCTGTACAGCACTACGGAATCAGTGGCGCTATATAAATAGTTGATGATGATGATGATCTTTAGGCTCCTTTGGAAAACTACCAATAATTTTCCCAGCTCAAAGTAAAAAAAAATTGTATAGGGAGGAGTTGAATTAAATATAATAGATGACACATTTTTACATCCATGCAAATTGAGGAAGTGTGCATTGGCAGCTACTGGGCTTGTGTCAAACAATCCAGCCACGAAGAGGTAAATATATGCGGCATAGGACCGTGCCGGACCTGTGAACTTAATGTGAATGTAAGTGTTCATTTTTTACATTATCTCATTGAACTCCATCTACTTTTGGCATTTATAATTGAGGAACACAAGCTTAAATTATTTTAGGAACTAATTTATCTGCATTAGTTAATATCAGTCTCATATTGATATTACTATGCTATGAAACCTGACAGAATGCTTGGGCTATTTTACTAACTATTATGAATGGAAGAGCCCTTGGAAAAGTACATACACTGGCTCCAGTTTGCCATTAAGTTTTTAACACTATCATCATCATCGTCATTTATTTATTCATATAGCACCACCAATTCCTTGGTCTGTACAGAGAATATTTATCATTCACATAAGTCTTTCCCCCATTGGAGTTTACAGTCTAAATTCCATAACACACACACAGACACACCAGAACACCAAGAGGAAACCCACACGAACACGGGGAGAACATACAAACTCCACACAGACAAGGCCATGGTCGGAAATCAAACTCATGACTCCAGTGCTGTGAGGCAGAAGTGCTAACCACTGAGCCGCCATGTCGTTTAACATGCATAATAATTACTCATTGGGGGAATTTATGAACTAACAGCACACAGCAGAAGTCCAACAAAAGCCTTGTAACATAACACATCTTTGTGCTAGAGCTAAGATTTGCAGGACTTTGCACCACTTAATTATTTTTTGCCGTAGTTGATGAGTAGATCTGGGTGTTATAGGAGATAGCTGTAATTATGAACCCCAACAAGTGCACATACTAGATATTAAAATTACCTGTAACAGGATACAATGCACATTTCATAACATTAACAATGTTTGTAGAGAACAGCAGATATTTTTAATGGAACAATAGCCCCAGATTTTGGACCTACATCAGAACTGCTGACACCCAGCACTTTTCCTGCCCAATAGCTCCTTACGTTTCTGAGTTACATAATAGCTAAATAGAATCAACATGCACAAAGGTAACGCTTAGCAATGCTATACATTGGTTGGCATCCTATATATCCAGGACCATAGTCAGAATCAGAGCATTACAGTAATGGTCCAATTACTATGTTTCAAAAGCATGATCACTACTAAAAGCAAACACATATAGGGGGGTTATTTACAAATAAATAGCACATGTGCACTAGCCTATAACACCTATTCAGTTATAAATCATTGGGTACGACTCCCTTAGGGTACAAACTCTGTAGATGGACATATCTCAGACCCCAGTATAATTTACAATCATTACAATCCAATATGTTTCATTTAAAAGTAATTTTATTCATCACAAAGGTGTCATTAGAACTGATGGTATCGTTGAGATGAATAAATGGAGTCAACTGGAACTCATTGAATGAAGATTTTGTTTAGCTATTATATCAGCCAATGAATCAACCAGTCTATCAATCAATCAATCAATCAATCAATCACACATTTGGAGTCATTGAATCAGTTTCTTCAAAGTTAAGTGCTAGTTGGTTGCTATGAGTTAATGCACATTGGTTGTTTTTCTGTGATAAAAAATAACTCACAGAATCTGAACTTTCAAACACTCAAAAATTAATCTTTTAGACCACTGTGTCCTGACCTTCTTCCATCTAAGCCATGGACTCTGCAAGTGGGAAAGATGAAAAAGTGCATCCTGCAGTGTTTCACAGAAGATTCCCAGTATGAAATGTTCTTAAGATACATTTTAAAACCTCCTGTTCTAGAGTGTAAAACTTAGAGGAAATAGTGAACCTGAGTCTTTCATGCACAGCCATGTGTTCCCCCATTCTTTTTATGAGCAAGCTGTGTTTTCTACATATCCTCAATTCTTATCAGGGACACTTGCCTTGCAGCCTAAACCCAGTAGACTCACAACTTGATTGTTTACAATTTTTTTACAATTATAGTCACTCCTTGCTATGTAGAAAGTATCCAGGAACTGTGCTTCCTCCACCACTTGCTTGCATTAATTATTTACTGGCTTTGTATCTGTTGTATCACACAGTAAAAATCTATGGTTACGGAATAAATTTGGCTCTGAGAAGTCAGGGACTACCTCGTGTTGCTGTGTTGGATGCCAAAACCAGTTGGTATAGAATTTCTGCTGTGTGTAGAAAAACCACATGTTCCATAGACAAGATAGGTAACTTCTATAAGTGCAGGGTGTGGAGCTGCTATGGGGCCCACAGCTCCGCGAGGCTCACCTTCTCCCTCAAAGCCCCATATGAAAGTGAGTCCGATGGATGATACATGGGAGCCCAAATTTTTTGCTATGAGGTGCACAAGTGTCCAGTTACGTCCTTGGGCCTGATTCATTAGTGATCTTATCTTGTGCAAAACTTAAGATGCTTATTTTTAAGAAGAAACGGGGATATAAGAGTGAAACTAAGATGGATTTTCATCTTAGCTTAAGAAATTCTTCACTTACGCAGTGGATTTTGCTTCTTATCTCCCTTTTCTGAGCGTGCTCAGAGTGGATTTGCTTAAGATAAGCAAAAAACGACAGATAAGATAACTAATGAATCAGGCCCCTTGTCCATAACTACCACTTATTTTCAGAGCTGACACTTCTGATTTTTAATTCCTGAGATCATGGTATCTACAATACCGACAGCTAAAAGTGTTATTGTTAACAAAGGAAAGAGTTTCCCAGGTGCAACATTATGGAAGGAATGCAGAATTTCCTATAGACAAAGTAATAGCGTTACTATTCGAAGTGAGACATGTTGCAGAACAACTCAGCAAATATAAATGTGGCTAGTTTTTGCCCATATTTTTCTTCAGTTATCATCCCCTTTTAGAAGGATTTTTATCCTGGAAGCAGTCTTTTATAAGCAACTCTCTAACAAGCTGACCATGACATGTGAGATGTATTAGAATATGAAGCCGCAAATATTATTCATACTTTAATAGAAGGATGAGTATTCTCTTTACCCTGTGGTCCTAAAATCTGAATTTATAATAAGATTGAATGAAACATATAAAGAGTCAAATATCTGAAAATACTTTTTTTAATACTTTCTTTACATATACGAACCATCATCATGGAAGATCTGCAATTTGCCAGAAGATGTACAAAATATACATAAACGACCTAATACATAGTTAGCCACAAAAGGGCTTAATTTATGCATTAAAAAAGCAGACATAAAAACTGAATATTTACAAACATGTGCGAACACATCTTAAGATCTGTGCAGCTCGGCAGCACTAGTATAGGCTCTCTGGATATGCCAGGAAGACATCATAAACACTTAAGTCCTACTTGCACCCCTCTTTTTATCCATTTGTTTTATATGCAACAAATATTTTTTATTTAGCATCAATAAAACGTAAGAACCTCTCTAATACGGCTGAAGCAACTACCCTTCTCATGAATAAAATATATAGAAAAAGATATTGCTTACACACGCACACAAAGGCATATTATATGCCCGACTGATGACGTAAGCATAAATTATCTTCAGCACGCAGTCAATTACAAGATCTACTAGTGCCAGGTAGCATCATAAATCACCATCTGTTATTTACAGTTGTCTCTGAGTATCAGCAAAGAAATCACCCATATCCGCTTGGACGCATGTGCATGTGCCCACTTTATGGGCATGCTATTTTAGTACTGTGCAAACTGGCATACGTCCCACTCTGCATCAGTCCCAAAGAGCAGAAAATTATTGATAAACATACAGTAAGGGTCGCAGGACTAAATGATTCTAAGATTTTAGCCATCAGTTTCAAGACAATTCCCCTGACAGTTAAACTTTTGTTGGACAGTCCCATTTCATTGTGTTAAAAAGAGGGATAGCATAATTATTTGGGTACAGTCTAGTTATTTTGGGGGATGCCTAGTCAGATTGTGGTATGCCCATGGGATTTGATGAGTGAGTACATTTTCAGATTGTCAAGTTGTGAAAGTTAGGAGGTATGCTGAGAGATGCCTATAACTCAGTATCAGGTGCAGATCATAAAATCTTGGAGGATTTGACAGATGTTATTGCATTATAATATTATACTAGCGTACTGGTGTACAAACTAGCAGGTACAGTTTTTAGGTAGAGTTTATATACTATATGCACATACAGCACATCACAGTTTATTGTTCTTTGAATATGTTTACATTTAATAGCATTTACATAATTAGCAGCAGCACTAATTGTTTCGGATTACATGGTACATATATATATACATATACACACACACTACTCACCAACTGCATGGAGCCAGAGACTAGCACAGTGTTTATAATTATCAACTGCCCAGAGCCAGCAATGAGCACAGTGCCTTTATCCATGAACATGTATGCCTACCAACAGCTACAATTATTCCTCAATCACATGTCAGTTTTACACAGTGGATTACATATGCACTAATATCATTACCTAGAATATGTTAAGGTAATTGACATATTATTCTTAGTTTAGGTACATATTCAGAATGTCACCTACCATAATAAGATAAGAAACTATAATGTTTTATCACCGAGATTTTAGAGGAAGCTATCAAACATAGTTCTGAACACATTTTTATGTACATATACTATTAACTTTTAAATAATGTACTCAAAACACTGACCAGAGACAATGGGTCTGAGACATTAAGAAGAGCAAAGCATAACAAAGGAGTAACTTTGCACCTAGTGAAAACTATGTTGTACTGGGAGGGGGGCAAATTTGGGGACAGATTTATAGGGTGGGTAGGACATGTCCTAGGTTAACTTTAAATTTCAGTGTAAAAATAAAGCTATCAAGTATTTGTGTGATACATGAAAAAACAGCCAGTATTTAACTTATGTGCAAAATAATAAACTAATTTGAACCCCTCACATTGTAACATAGTTTGTCCCGGAGAACATTTACTCCTTTTTAAGTTTATGAACCAATTAAGTTGTGTACCCACAATATCTTGCACAAGGAATAGTGTTCTTCAGAGGAGGTTTAAAACGCCAAACCACTCAGAGATATTAAAACCATACCCCATCTGCGGGCTGGACGTCTCTCTCTGTGCACCACACAGCAAGAAGGGAAACAATAAAATATATTTTTAAAATTATATTTCATTTTGGAGGTAACAAGAGAACATTTCTTGTGAGATACCAGACTAATTCTCCATACATCTAGAAGACCTATTTATACGCTTTCTAGTATATTTGTTTTAATCACATTTTATTTTATTTCTGTCTTGCAAATCTGTGCTGTTTGTCATTTTACACATTTTAACTATTGTTATAGAAACACTGTGACTATGTTATCTCAGATTAAATATAACATTAAAGAAATGTTGTCTTTTGAGCTCTGAATTTGAATTTATGCTAATGAATGAATTTTGCTTGTAAGCATTACTTCCAAGTATTGCATTGTTGAGACTTTCTCTTATTTATTTTACCAAACTGCGGTTTATATAAGCAAGTCAGTACCAGATTGGGAGCAGGCTATGCCTTCTTATCTATATTATCACATATAGTAAAGTGGTTTAATGTGGTGTACTGATATACAGGATATATATATATATATATATATATATATATATATATATATATATATATATGTGTGTGTGTGTGTGTGTGTGTGTGTGTGTGTGTGTGTGTATACATATAAACATGTTGTACCCTGCACATATTAGGTGTCTGAGTGACATTAGCCCTCTCAGAATGTTTCTTGACTTTTTGGTTAAGATCAAATGTAGTTCTATCCTAAAAGGGTATGGCTTTTCCCTCCCATGATGGAAAGACTACCTTTGCCTCTAGCCCAATGCTGGAAAGCCCAGGATGTAGTACCCCTGGAGTAGAGACCCAGGGGTGGCTGAAAAAGACTGGGGAGTAGTGATTGTCACTGAAAGAGTACCAGCAGGTACAGAAAATGTTACAAATTGCTATGACCCCAACTATTTACGCTGCACAATCTATTATTTTTCCCAAGCCTTTTGGCTGGGCATGGATTTTTTTTTATATTACCAGTTGTGGCCATAATTTAAGGGACTATGTAGTACTCTCCACTGTTTTGTCACTGTACTTTTTATTTTTGCTCTTTTTACTGGACCTGTTGGAGCCTGGAGACCCTCAAGGGTTCTTCCTCATGATCTGTCTTGGTGAAGTCTTAAATCAACCCTTGGCCCCTAAGCGACCTTAAGGGTCTGGGGTCAGGGACACTGTGATAATCGATGGTACTCACTTTCCGACTGCAAGAATCCCGACAGCAGTTAGGCCGACCTAAACATTCCGAATAGTATCAGACAACAAGGAGTAAATATAGACTTAGTATATTAGTGACATACAGCTTTTCCTACACAGCGGTTTTAAAGCGGCATTGTCACTCTGGCCCTTGTAACTGACGTCATTTGTTCATGGACACATTTTACACAGTCGTATTTTATATCCGCCAGAAATTCAGCACAATCTCAGGTTTTTAATTCAAGTAACAAAAATGAACCCTTCCAGACTCACCATGTCAAAGGCAACCTGAAATTGGGAAGCTGTGACACATTTAATTGAAACCTCTGAGCTAGAATCATGGCAAATTAATGACTACATATTACCCCATCTATGTGTTGCCAATTGTTCTCTCCAACATTCTACTTAATTAACTATTTCACTTACCTGGGATGAATTCAGTATTTGATGTTAAATTAAACATCCTTCTCATCAGTGAATTAGCAGATTAATTAATTCAACAGGTATCTGCAATAAGTTAAAATAAATTAAGTAAGAAGTTTGAGAGCAGAGAATTTTGTATCAGGAGAAAGGGGATATGTTGAAGGGTCTGCTTCAGTTACTTGTAAAAGTCCTGTAATTTTCACCCAAGTTTGAAAGCTAGAGCACAGAAAAGTGTGTGATTCTACATAGGTGATTTTTTCTGCCATCTTTAAAGTCTTTACTGTTGTTGACAAAAGTTTCTGTTGTTTTTTTTCCACCTTAATGTATCAAATATTCTCTATTATTTTCAAGAACACTTTAAATTTTCAAGTTAAGATAAATGCAGAATACACATATATCTCATCATTGACTTTTACCAATATGAAAAATATACCTAAAGTATATCTAAAAAAAAAAACAACAACAGGCTGGTATCTATTTGCATTTATGTTTCAGAATAACTCTGTCAGACTCAGTACAGAAATTGAATGCTGTTTGTTTCATTGTACCATGAAGTAGTGGGAGGTTGAACAGATGTACAGAAAATTGAACAAATTCCTGTGTCACCTGCTTTACTCTCACTGTGGTGAGATCCAAGTCTGCACTGTCTCTTGTGGATTTAATTCACTTTGATGACTGCTACTTCCCAGAACAGTTAATTAGAGAGGCTGGCAGAGATTTGGTACCTTGCCACAGGTGCTGAACATTTACACAGGACCCTATAATACTGTTGTGTTATCAATGAATCATTTTTAGACTTGTATATTTAAAATACAATTTAAATGTGGTAATGGTAAAATATACAGTTATTAATTACAATGATTTAATCTAATTGTGAAATGCAAAATTGTAATTATTATTTTTAAGTTGCTTTCATTTCTAAGCACAGCTTTATAAAGGGCTCTGAGTTATCTCAAAAGCTTGGAATTAAAATTGATCCACTTAGCTAATAAAGGTTATCCCTTTGATTCTAATTTTGTCCATGGCAGTACAATGCATTGCTGCTAAGAAAAGCCATGTAACTCTCAAATATTAGAGTTAATGGAATAGACCTCCTTTGAGGACATTTCTTTTGTTTATAATGTAAAGTCATAGACTCATTTGGCCTGATCCATACAGGAAAGGAAAGCAAAAAAAAAGAGTAAATTTGCACCTTGGCAAAACCATGTTTCATTGGAGGAGGGGGGGGGGTAAATTTAAAATATAGGGACAGATTTATAGTTGGGGTAGGGCATGTGTACAAATAAAGCTATCAAGTATTTGTGAGCTACATGAAAAAGCAGCCAGTATTTTCCTTATGTGTAACATAATAAACTAATTTGCACCCCTTGCATTGTAACATGGTTTGTCCAGGAGCAAATTCACTCCTTTTTTTTGCTTTGCTCTCTTTATTGAATCAGGCCCATTGTGTTTATTCTGCTCAAATAACTTATTTCTCAAGTAGAATATAACTAAGAATACCTTTATCTACGCATCACCGGCTGCGGACATTATGCAGAGTGACGCCTGAGTACATATGAGTACATATGAGTACATATCTGTCCCTTTATCTATGTCGCAGGATTTGAATTCCTTACTGAATAACTTTTCAGGCTGTAGCATTTTAACCTGTAGAGATTTACAGCTACTTTAAAGGGTCATTTTCACTGAGACTCTCACCATTAATTCATAATTATTCTCAGTCCACTCCACATTGCATACGTGGAGAATGTCATGTTCTGCACTAGAAGACTCCAGCAGCAGATAAATTTAAACTATGGGAGACCCAAATTCAGAAGTGAACGTTACATCTGATTGGATGACGCTTGTGGCATTTTTCTAATAGACCTTCTGTCCCTTGCATTTCCTAATCAACACACCCACCATGCAAATAACACATATTGGTGATGTTTGTTCGGTTAAAGTGGATGTGCCATCTATACACAGTAGAGGTACCCAATTATTTTTAGCCTGAACCAGTATGCAGCCTATGACTTTGCTGGGAACCAATATGACTTCACTGACTAATGCTCACAAGGTTTAACTTATAGTCATCATGTAATGGTTTCTAATAGATAAGCTACATTCTTATGGAAATTGGTTGAGGCCACCAACTGGAAGCCTCCATTGTGCAAATGACAGATTCACTTGGATCTGCAGTTATAAAATGGTTTTGTCATCAGCTGAAATATCTCCACTTTGGAGAGAAAGCAATTTGGCTGTAAACTGTCTATGCTGAATTATCACAACAAAACGTCTTAAATCACAACGCTCAGATTCCCATCAGTTAAAGTCAAATCTATCTGTACAGTGATTGATTCAAATTTCGACTGCTAAGTGCTTCAAGTCGTGTTACTAATATTTTCAGTGTATGAAAACCATCTTTTATGGGTTATTGTAAAGTAGAAGATAAAAGCTTCTCCATAGAAACAGTATTTTTGCAGCAACACAGCATCATTACAAGTTAACATAGTTTAGATGTCCGTAGCATAAATAATGATCATATTTGTCCTGCACGCCTTTAAGGTTTTAGCTATCAATAATGTATCATGCACAGGTAACATCATTGTATCTCATCAACTCATTTGATCTTTTTGATCTCCTGAAAAATGGTTTACCGTCTAAAAAGATATAACAAACAAATTCAAATGTCAATATTTTTGACTTCTATTCTTGCTTTGAATAATAATGAATAATCCCTCTGAATTTTAGAGCTAGGCAAACATAAGCAAGTAAAGTAACCGATGCAAAGAATGAATAATGTAAAAATAGATATAATATTACAAAACAGCTATCTTCTTATCTCAGTAATTATTTCCAGTGTAAAGCTGTAATGTAAAAACTGCTTACGCTTAAGAATTAATAAAATGAACACTGTGACAATTATTAATTGTTGCATAAATAATACTTTATCAGTCTTTTTTATTTCCCAGCTTTCTTTTAAAGTGCAACTCCTTAAATATGAAATACTTTCGCAAAAACAGCGAGGATGCATTTTTTAGATATCCTGTGGCTCAGTGAGAAGTAAATTATTACATTAAAAAAATGGCCTGCCGCCTCCCCTAGGTGCTCCCAACGTCTACACTGACAGGCTAGGCTCGTAAAAGCAGGAAAAAATAGCGTGGGTTCCCACTGCCAAATCCACTTCCAGTGTTAGGCTATGATAGGCTGGGC
The DNA here is from genome assembly GCF_038048845.1 of Mixophyes fleayi. Taxonomy (NCBI): domain Eukaryota; kingdom Metazoa; phylum Chordata; class Amphibia; order Anura; family Limnodynastidae; genus Mixophyes; species Mixophyes fleayi. The sequence continues at coordinate 54,210,626 of NC_134402.1, forward strand.
AGGTGATATTATAAGAAGGAACCAACTGTCTTAAGGCCAACCAGCCCTAGCCTATGCAGCAAGAGCCATGTCTCTACTTCTAAATAGACATAAAATGATGCCTTTATTGTACTTGGCCTACGTTAAACAGCCCATTGCCTCCCTTGTCCCTCCTCTACAGACATAAGATGGCGCAAAACATGTAATATGGAAGTAGGGATACGAATTTTTGGTGCACATGCTCAGTTGAAAAGAAACATAGTTTACATTTAAAAATGGTCCTTGTGTCCTACTCAAAATGCATCAGCACAAACAGATCTGATACAAGGTACAAACGCACCTTTATGTTTAGTCAGTACAAATAAATGTATACAAGTGCTGTCAAATCAAATGCAAATGGCGTTTATTGCTCTGAAGAGCGCACAGTTTAATTCGTTTGTTAGGAGTGCTGTGACGATTCGGTGATGACCATCAGCAACCTGTAGCAGCTGCTCTTGAAATTTGTTATAACCAGAATAATTTAACCTGTAATTTTGTATAAAAAATATTTCTCACCTTACCTACAAAGCCCTGAACAACACTACCCCTGCATACATCTCAAATCTCATATCAAAATACTCTCGTTCCCGCCCTCTTAGATCTACCTCTGACCCGCTCCTTGTCTTTTCTCTGGTAACCACCTATCACTCCCGCCTACAAGACTTCTCCCGTGCTGCTCCCCACTTATGGAATTCCCTACCACACTCAAACAGACTTTCCCACAGCCTTCAAATCTTTAAATGCTCTTTGAAAATCCATCTCTTTTTTAGAGGTGACCTTATCCTCGATAACACTATTCACACTAATGCACACTCACCACTGTCCCATTCTCCACTCTGAAGCACATTTACTCCTCTTGTTTTAGCTGTGTCCTCTTCCACTTACAATGTAAGTTCTCTAAATAGCAGGGTCCTTCATACCCGCTGTTTTCATGTCTGCATTTATTTTGTCTGCCTTGTATAACCCTGTTTTATGTATGTACTGTTTGCCCTACTGTATGACGCTGCGGAGCACTGTGGCGCCTTACAAATCTACGATAATAATAAAAATAATCTACTATATAAAAGCCTAGTGATGTGTGTCTGTGTGTGAAAAAAAACCAAAACAAGCTGCAGCGCCACCTGCTGGGCGAAGTTATACACTGACCTACTAAATTCTTAGTGTGTGTGGAAAAAAAAACTCAGAAAGGGCTGAAATTTGGTATACTAAGATGTTTTTAATTTGTTAATTTAATTTGTTAAATGTTAAAAGTGTTTATAAAGATTTTAAAAAAATATATATATATTTTTTGAAGGAGAAGTGACAGTTGGGAGTGGTTGGTGGTTGCCGGGGGTGACAGTGGGGAGTGGTTGGTGGTTGCCGGGGGTGACAGAGCAAGAGGAGTGTGATACTCAGGACCGCTGAGAGAGATCCCTGTGTCTGGATAGACATCTGGATAGATGTGGCGATAAAGATGAAGGATGAGGTGATGGAGAAAAATGATGAGGTGGTGACATGTGGACAAAACCACGTTAAAAAAGGACGCTTGCGACGGGAAGTAACGCTCTTCCCCTGAGGAGGCCTGGCCTAGCCCCAAATGCATGACAAGAACCTTTTTAACACCTTACGTAGCTTGATTTGACTAGAATGCATGAGTGTCATGCACGGGTTAACTTGTAATAATAAAAATAATAATAATAATAATAATAAAAAGGTGCAGGCTTGTCATCTATAGGCCATGCACCCCCCCCAGTGACAACCCAGCAAAGCCTTTTATATTTGAGGTATTGCCTGTCTTGTTTGATTAGTTCTAATTGTGTAACTCAGGCTTACAGATATGAGAACACCATTTAGGCTTTAAGAAAGATTGAGCAGATGTTTTTCAACATGAAATAACTTACTTGATCAAGGTTTGTAAACAGGTCCACCTGTTTAATAATATGTTATCCTTAATAGATATTTCCTTCTCCCAAACATTATGACCGTTGTGTCATGCACACACCCTCTGTATTAATAGTAAACATTATGATGATTTGCAGCACTGCATAATAATTATAATAAACTGGGAGAAAGGGATGGTCACATTAGTTTATTACTAGTGATTACTACAATTCTTTCTTTTGACATATTGTGGTATATATACACGTATAAATATAAACAGTAATTACAGCAAACTTTCTCTAACCAACTGATTATATACTATGTGTGTCTTACTGTATCTGCATGACCAGTATATTTTAGTATGAATGTTCAGATTAAATCATCTGTATTTGTAAGTTTATTTACCAGTGTAAAGCTAGGCAGGCATTGTCTTCAACATAAGCAAGTACTATTGGTGTGAAGGATTTAATGCCGCAGAATCTATTTATGAATCCTACTTGTGTATTAGATTGAATTCTTTAGAGGATTAAAAGTCGCACTGTAAATTGGTTGTTCATAATTTTTCAGTGTTTGCTTATTATGTTTGTCATTTAAGAGATGCGCCCAGACTATGATTATATATATATGTATATATATATATATATATATATATATATATATATATATATATATATATACATATATATATACTTTATGACCGGAGGGTTTTTGGCTCTGCGTGGCTAGACCAAACTTTATGAAAACATAAGTTTAAATTGGAATACCTTATTTTTTTCTTGGTGTACCCTAATCCATTTTGTAAGGGAACTATTGGATTTTTTATGTGGTAAATCGAAACAATTATCTTTCTATTTTATACTTATTACCTAGAGGAAGACAGGTATAAGGAGGTGATAATACACTTTTTCATGATTGATTCCCTAGTTACTCTGGCTACCTAATTGAAGTCGATAGTTCTCCTAAGTGCAGTAATATCAAATAGGGTATACTTAATTCAAGACAGAACATAGCTATAGGGTCAGAAAACAAAAGAACCCATATTTGTTTTAAAATGATTTTTCAGCACATCACATTCCCACAGAAAAACACAATATCAATTTCCACAAAATCTTGGACCCATGGTACACTTTCCACAGCACTCCAATTCCCTTGCTACACATAGGGGCAAAATTCTTTACAGTGAGAGTTCGGGTAGATAAGTCTGGAGGTACACAGAAACTGGGAGGATGGAAAGATTTCTTGCAAGCTTCAAATAACATAAATGCCCTGGATGAATTGATGAAGTGATGGGCTAGGAAATTTGGACTTTTTTAGTTTTTCATGTTTTCCCCAAATGTAAATCTATTTGACGTTTCATTTTATTATGCTCGTTTTTTTCTTTTATTAAACACAAATGACTTTTTGCTGACTTTATATTATTATGACTATATTACTGCAATAACAATCACTGAATATGTTATTCAGACAGTATAAGACACACACTTAAAAACACACCCAAAACTAAAAATTAAAAATGATATTGCTTCTATCTTCAATGCAGAAATCACAGGAATCATCCCATTCCACTGCCAGGCTCTATTTCTGGAGCAGATCTTCAGTTGTCACCTTTGACAAGATGCAAATTGAAAAATTCAGTGTCAACAACAGGTGTATAAACACCATAACGCCATTCATCTAATGCAGTAAATACTTTGAGTGTAATTTTCAACACTGGGCTGCCGGACAATAAAGCTGTTGCATAAGCAGGACTTACAATGCATGTTTGAAATGCATTGTAAGTCCTATATTTGCAACAGCTTTTTTGTTTTTTTCACTCTTTTTTGTATCAACAAGTAAAAATATGTTTCCATTCTGCATTACTTGGCATGATGAGTTTCTTCCCATGCAATGACATTTAGTTGCCATGACAGCAGTTGCCATGGGTACCTGTCAAGTTTTCTGTTTACCTGGTACTCGATGGCAATAAACTCAACATGTTGAGTTTTATGTGACCTATCTCCAACCACTAAAAAGTAACTACATTACATGCAACAATGGTTTTACAGACAGCTCTACCTGATTTTAACAGTGTAAGAAAGAAAGCCATAGAATTTTGGAAAGTCACACAAACGCAGTGCATTCTATAACATCGGTAAAGGTTATTGTGAAGATATTTTCAATTAATGCTTTTAAGGTACAGTAGTTGAAAATCCTGTGTTTAAAATCAGAATTAACTTTCTGTAATTATTTAAAAGAAAGATTGCACACAACATAATTGAGAATTGCCATTAGTTTAACTAAAGCCACATTCACAATTTTGATTATACTTAGTGGTTTGTTGTGATCTGCTGGATCACGTTTTTAGCCCATTGCTTTATTTCACATTCTTCTGGAGCAATACAGGTATCTCTAGAGAAGTTTACACTTCATAGTTCTTTATCTATAGTCAACCTCACTATGTAACAGGCGCTAGTAATAACATGTCACCAGTGGAGATTAGGTTTTCACCATTGTGAAGCACTTTTGCATGCATATGTTGTTAATAAGAACAATAGTTAGTTTTTGGGGCCCACAGTGCACCCTGAAAGAGGGATCACATGGAATTTGAAATATACATAACGTTTGTACAGGCAAAACATTTGTTGAATCATCGTCATCATCAGCTATTTATATGGCGCCACCAATTGCGCAGCGCTGTACAGAGAGCTCACATCAGTCCCATTGGAGCTTACAGTCTAAATTCCTTAACACACACAGACAGAGAGATTAGGGTAAATTTTGATTGCAGCCTATTAACCTACTAGTATGTTTTTTGGAAGTGTGGAAGGAAATCGGAGGACCAAGAGAAAACCCACGCAAACACGGGGAGAACATGCAAACTCCATACAGATAAGGCCATGGTTGGGATTCAAACTCATGACCCCAGTGCTGAGTGGCAGAAGTGCTAACCACAGAGCCACCGTACTGCAATATATAAATCATTTGATGCTGTTTCTTATTGGTCATCATACTCAGTTTAGAAGAGTGTTTGATGCTGTCTACCTGTAGGTCATTTGTTCACATTGATTAGCCAACAAAGAGGGCAAGCAATAGACATATACTCTCTATATAATGTACATTACAAGAGATAACTTAGCCTTCAAATGGCATTAATGGAATAGAAAACATAGATCCAAGGTTTAGTTGGAGAATAACACAAAGAAAAACAAAAAAAATCAGTTTGAGAGTTTGTATCTTACCTTTAGATATTTACAGTTTTTTAATCTACTATGAACATTACATTGATATATAGACATCTGTCTCATTGTTCCTTAAGAACTAGATTTATTAGTAAATGTGTTATGCCTATCAGATTAAATAAAGAGATTAATTATGTACAAGTTGTAAGGAGTATTCTTATAAACCTAGCTTAATACTATATTTTCTTGGTAGTGACCAAACACACACACACACACACACACACACACACACACACACACACACACACACACACACACACATTGTGGTGAAGAGGTAGAACTATTGTTATTTTTCACACTTATGACCACACTTAAGATCGGTCAAACATTTTTTTAAGCTAAGGTAGAAAAAATATTGTATTTTCTAAAAATACGAATGTCACGTCTCAACATTTCCATCCATAAAGTTTTCACACAAACGTGTAAGTGAAATGTTACTTTAAATTGCAGAAAGATTAGTTCAGTAAAGTTACAGTGAAACTAGGACATGCATACAATCATTTCCCCTGATTAAAGAAACCTGCAGCTTTATATCACACTGTGCAAAATACTGTATATGTACTTAACAGAGGAGGTAGCTTTCCAGACATGGCTTTGTGAGCCACACTTAAGTTGGTCAAAATAATATTTGCAGAATCAAGGAGCATAGCAAATGCCTTCCGAGCGTCTGACAGCAATCAGCACAGCAGACGGTGTAAAGCTTCCCTTGTTTTGCTTGTGACTGAAAAAGTTCATAAAACCAGTTTGTATTGTGACAATTTTATGTGTCTCTGGTTAGTGAAACCTCAAACTGAGACATCCCACCAAGCAAGAACATAAACAATGCACCAACTATGACTCACTTTTATACTTTTATACGTTTATCCTGCGTGGCAGAACAGTCAGCTAGATGTTGACTGTATTTGGGATTTTACAATAGCAATTAAGTAAAAAATAATCTATAGGTTTACATGAATGTAAGACATGTTACATGCTGTCAATGTTTTGCAACAAAAAAATTGATTATGTGGCAACTTTGCATTTCAAACATTTTAATTTGTGCACCACATGTACCATATATATGGTAGCTTGTTGTGTGACATTGCCTCTAACTGGGCCACATTCACGTACATTATTATAGGAGTGGCTGGGCTAGTGCAGGCAGCTTGGGTGCATTTTCATAATTTAGACAGGTGCAATATAATAGATAAACAACAGTCTGAGAACCACATTTCTCCTGTCATTGTGCTGGTTGTTCCCTGGATAGAACCACATGGCTGGGGTAGCCATCAGAAACACGTCACAACCAGCCAGGCTGCTTAGTACTGAGAGAATGGGAGGTGAGGGACAAAGCCTAAGTCAATGGGCTGGAGAATGCTGAATCATAAGGGATTAAGCTGAAGTTGATAAACAGTTGCTAAACAGGACGCTTGAAGCACCAGCAGTGAAATTAAATTCCAACTTTGTCCATTCAAAGTTTGTTAGGAGTAGCAGCCTTGCAAAGACAGGTGAGGTCTCTTAGTCTTGATTGATTAGACCTTTATCAAAGTGCTGATTGTTGTAAGTAAAATAGAATGTGCAGTTGTCAGTGTTGACAGTGCACTGCCCCTTGTTGTCTGTAGCTGGCATTGCGGTGCAATAGAATGAGCAGTTGTTGGTGTTGACAGTGCACTGACACTTGCTGTCTGTAGCTGGTATTGCGGCGGATCCTCACACTAACCTTGCTTGACGCAAATGTGATGAGGCATTGAATCTAATATTGTCTCAGAATATCCCTTAAATTTGGGTGCAGATATAGTGACTGAGAAGGTCATGAGATATAGATAACATCTGTGTTATGCTCATCTTGGAAGACTTGCTTCTCCTCAGGAAATAACTGTTACAACATGGGGTGAAGGTAACCACTTAGAACCATTAAGTAGCGATTAGCATTCATGTTGCCTTGACACAAACTATGCAAGGAAAATATTCCCCACAACACTACAACCAATCTATCGATTGATGTTTTCTGAATTTACTGAATAGTAAACTATGCACTCAGATTTTGTTCCCTGTGATAATGAAGACACTGAAAATCAGAATTATTTTTTTTAAATTAAGTTACAAAAACATGTTTGGGGAAACAATGATTTATTCTGTTTGCACAATATTTAATAACAGCTTTAAGTCTTTTTTGGGTGCTAGCTTTGCACACTGTTTGGGTGTGATTTTGTCATATTATTTCAGATAGATTTGCTCCAAGTTGTTCAGCTTTCGTTGCATGACACATTTGCACTAACATTTTCAAATAATGCTGTCGTTTCTCAATTGGAGCGCGATCAGGACTTTCACTGGACAATTGTAAAACTTTTATGCAATTACACATTGAGTAATACTCATCCTGTTTAATTATCACAAGCTAATTACAAATTCTAATTACAAAGGGATGTTTACTAAATTGGGCTTGGTTAGTACAACCCTTGATTACATATCACACATAAACACCCATATTTAAATTAGAAATTACTTAGTATCAGTTCTCATAATCATAATACTATAAAAAAAACTAATAGAACTACTACTAAACATTCAGTCAATGCAACATTATATCATTACTTTACTGTGGATTATATTGTTATAATTGGTGAAGAGTTAGATAAAGAGCAACTTCACTACTCATTGATTGAAACATTAATAATAGCATGTTATGGATATTAGAAGCTACCTTGGATTGTCATGTCTTTCATGAGATCTGATGTCAGCTTACAATTGAAGTTCATTGAAATACTTGTGTATTATGAAAATAATTCACCTCTTCTGTCAATTATTATGGTTATAGCCCTCACGGTCAATTATTACAGCAATATCTCCTGCCCACCTGAAGGAACTGGGAAGCATGGGATTATCTCACAGTAGAAACCGGCCAGACTCGGCACACGGTGACACCTGAAGAAGAAATAGTTGGGTTGACTGACGGCAGTATCAATATTATAAGCTATCAGTCTATAGTCAGCATAATTAATGCAGATGTGCAGGTTTTGCTGTTTAGAAGGAATAATCATGTTCAAGCTAAAAAGTCTATAATTTTATTTCCATATATTTATTTCTTAAATGTATTTTTATATTGAGCACTATTTTTGTGTTGGTTATTTTAATTGACATCTAACATCCTTATAATTTACAGTCGGAGGTAGAATATCCCATATATAATCTACAGTAAAGTGCATCATCTGTTTAAACACTAACCCTTATCATGCTAATAAATAAATAAATAAACAAATAAACAAATAAATAGATAAATAAATAACTAATTCAAAGGAAATGACAATCATTTACCCAAAGAGCTGCAATATAAATGGTGATTCCAAGAACCTGGAGATATAGAAATCTTGGTTGTTTCACACGTTAACCTTGTAACCTTCATTATTAGTGACTTCTGAGTTCTGAAAGAGCAGAAAAAAATCAATAAATAATAACGCTGGTGCGGTCAATGGTGCATTGTGACCGCTCTCTGTTTAGGAGTAATATTGTTCACTTTTTCTTATGTTTATTAAATATTTGACTTTAATCTATCTATCTATCTATCTATCTATCTATCTATCTATCTATCTATTTGCTCCATATTTCCCATAATTTCGAATTATTGAACTGAACTATTTAATCATATATTGTTGTATTGGACTGTTGATGGAAATTGCCTACACATCTGAGGTCATTATGGCAGAAATCGCAGGAGACTAAATATTGTAATTGCACTCAACCAATTAAGAAATTATATTTAATTAGTTCATTCTAAACAATAGCTACTATATTTTCTTGACAAAGGTTTTTATTGTCATCTGATGTGTTTTTAAGCTTACTTGTACGTTAAAAAATGAATGATAACATTATATCTGTGAGCTATACCATGCACTTTAAATGAGAAGCACGTGAACTAGGTATATCATATAGGTTTGATAAAAGCCAGGGGTGTCACTAGAAGCTTATGGGCTCCATAGTAAGATGTTGAAGGGGTCTACAACGTTTCTAGAGACACCCTCTTTTCTACTCCACTTGCTTCCTTAAATTTTCTCCCCTTGCCTGGCAGGTGGGCAGATCACCCATTTCTGCTGCACAGAGTGAAAGGAATAACACAATTCCTTTCATCTCTGAGCCAAATTTAATTTTGGGGCCCTAGAATGCTAGCTCATGTGCACACTTCTGAATCCCTTGTGGCGTCTGGGTTACAGAATGTTGAGCTCATTAAACTCCCTGCTGACGGCGGACATCGTAGTGGGACACAGTGCCCCAAAGCAGCAAGTTACCAACTATCTCTGTAGTTACATCCTGAATTAAAAGCTAAACACATTGTTGTATTAAGCACTTGTTTGCAAAGGACGGGTTCCTGCATGCCTTCATACTCCTCCATACACCCCTCCATACACCCCTCATATCATGACACTGCCCTTGTCACTAGAGATGTTCACTGACCCCCATGTTTTGGTTTTGATTTTGGATCTGGATTAACTTCGTGTTTTGGTTTGGTTTTGGTAAAACCGCCCTCGCGTGTTTAGGTTTTGGTTACCTATTTTTATTCTAAAATCCCTATTTTTTTCTAAAATCACATAATTTGGCTCTTTTTTTGTTCCTACATTATTATTAACCTCAATAACATTAATTTCCAGTCATTTCCAGTCTATTTTGTCAAGTGACAAGAACACTGCTACCCCGTCTGTTTCTGTATGAGCAATGAGACTGAACAATGTCACTGGAGACTGGAGAGTGACAAGAACACTGCTACCACTGTTTCTGTGTGAGCAATAGGGAGGGAGGTACTTATGGAATCCAAGACCCGCAAGATTCGACAATGCAACAATGACGCTTTGTCTCAATTCAGATACGAGGATGCGCGAAAGTATCGAGCCGGATCTCGAGCCTACTCGGGTCCCCTAAGAAAACCGAGCCCGAGCATCTCTACTTGTCACATGCAGCCCTGTCCTCAATTAAACAGGAGTGGATAAGTTAATGTTTCCCATATCATGTACACACACACTCACACACACACACACACACACACACACACACGTAAACAGGGGAAAACATACAAACTCCACATAGATATTGTCCTGGTCAGAATTTATATATGAAATACTTGCTGAACATGACAATTGTTTGATTGGCTAATAGCCTGTGACATATCGGAGAAGCATGAAATTAAATATACTTTGGTGCATAAGCAGTTGGACAGTTATGCCCTTATTATTGTTTTAAGATAATAAACTTTAATGCGAAGAAACATAATTAATAGAATGTATAGTCACTGTTAGTCACTATATGGTAATATGGGTTACAAACAAATCAGGATTCTCTATGTTCCTAGTGTAAATAATAAGTTTGACTTCTTACCAGTTAGTTTTCAACAACAGGATTCTTAATTGAATGTTCTGTTTTATGAGAGTAGTTAATCACTTTTATCCAAAGTTTGCAATTTCTATTTATGTCACTTAACGATCAATCACAAAAAAAGAACATACACTAGCTGATATCCTGGTATTTTTGTTTATGAATACATTCACAAAAATAATTGCTAATCAGGTAGGCATGGTGGGGATTGAAATAAGCTGAAATTTAAGCCTATGTTGTTTTGTGCCTATGACAAAAGCATCACTCCTGCACGCTGCTTATGAAAAGTAACAATGCAACATTGCATATATAAGAATTTTGTTTCCATCCACCCACCCCCATGCGCACTTCACTCAGCTTTGTGTATGTCATGTCAAGTCACTACTCATTACTCTGGTTGCCATTTTCATTGTGACAAGACCAGAGTCTCTGGAGATTTCCTGTCGGTGGAAACAAACCATTACCATGCCCATTTTAGATGTTATACCAGAGTACATTGGACTAATTAGTTTCTTTTTTTTTCTCCAATTTGCTCGGGGTCACTTAAACACAGAAACAAATGTCCACGTTACGGTTTACTTTACAGCAGACATTTACTCTCTAATGTATTTGTCTGCCTTCCTGGCTCCGCGTTCATCACCAACTTGGCCGTAGCATTCCTAAAATGTCAAGCTGATATTTCACAAAATGAAAATTAGACTCCAGTACCTTATATTTTTTTTCAAACAACTTGGAATTGTATTAAACTGCTCTTCTCCAGGTAAGATTTGGTCTTTTAGGCAGCAAATTATGTATCTTGTGTGTGTGCGTGTTACAGAACGGTGATTTTACTAGGAAACACAGCCAACAATGGGAATAGGAAACTTAATCAGAAATGTAATCATGTGCATCCAGCCTATGTTCCCTGTACTGCCAGACACCAATATTCCTGATCAGCAGAGCAGTGCACAGATATGGGGAAGTGATGATCCAATCAGCTGTACAGGCAGCAACACATCGAGCTCTCATAGAAACTCCATACAATCTCTTTATTTTTGATAAATGGAGAAAGTATTGCATTGGCAAAGATTATTTTTTTCTGTACTTGTCATGTGTGTATTGGAGACCATATTATCAGACTGATAGCGTGACTCACTCGTGCTGATCATGCCAAGTATAACAAAGGGCAGATTGAGCCTCGGATATACTGTATAATTTTAGAAAATAAGTCAAAATGAGAACATGTTGTACAGACTTTAATTTCATTTGTAGACATATGTTACAAGCCTAAGAAGGAAATCAGTTTTCTTGCATCTGCGGAAAATTAGGTACATAAGGTCATAAGCCTCTTTGCCCTGTTTTATGTATATCAGCATCTTGATGGAAAGTAATGGTTCTCTGAATTCAAAAATATTTTATATTTTATGTTACGCAAAAAGTGTAAAATCCGAAGATGCTGGATGCTGGCTCTTCATTGTGACGTCACCGAAGACAGTGACATGTACATTTAACATCCACCACTCTAAAGTTTTACGCCATCACATTTTTCATGCACTTTGGAATATTGGTTAAAAGCTGAATTAAGAAAAGCTATTTGTTTTGTTATTACCATGTTTACCTGATATGGTCCATATTTGTGGCTGCAGCAGGTTTCATTTTTCATGCTGTACAATTTGGCTTTTCATTGAGTTTTTGATTTTTGACTTTTATATACATCTTATGGGTTCAGCTTGGCTTTTAAGAAATTTTGGAACACTGAAGCAGAACTTGATGGCAGAAAAATCTAGTGTTCCATCTAGTATGCCCATTTTTGTGTGTGCTTATTGTTGTTTATTTGTAGGGGAGGGGAGTTCATCTTAATATTTCTAGCTAGGTTTAAATAATAGCAATATATATGTCTCGTGGACTCTTCAATTCCTTTACCGTATGAAATCCCACCAGTGCTGGAAGACGATTCCATGGATCTATCACAATATCTACCTTAGGTTATCTTTTTACGTATTTCGCATGGTTTTATATATTCACCTATTTTTTAAAATACTGATCACCGATAATACTTTGCAATACTTTTATTGACATATTTGCTGATGGTATTATCATACACTCCCACATTGCAGTATCTTAATCATCAATAGGAAGACACTCATTTAGTCAATGAGCGACTACCTTATTATTTGCATTGTTTTATAAGGGTGGGACCCCACTAACTGGCAAAGCAAGAAGGAGCAACCAAGACGGAGCGCAGTCCCTTGATCTGTTGTTTGGTGCAGCCTGTAGTAAATTGCTTTCAAACCACACATCAAAGTGCCAAAAAAACAACACATTTTGGAAAAACGGTGCTCTGTAAATCTACCCCTACGTCGCTGTTTTTGAAATGTAAATCTAGGATTGTATCTTTTAGAGAATATAATATTTACCAATATTATTATAATATCTTCTAATAACGACCCTTATTTAAAGTATCTTCCACCAGGAAAATAAAAGCATAGCCTGGCATATTGTCATTACTAGTTTACTCAACCTTTAAAAATTGTCTTTAGAACATAAAAAATGCATTCAAGCTCACAGGTTACTTTTTTTATATCCACTTTACCACTTAATGAAAAAAACACGATAAATGACCATTTACTAATGGAGACATTACATTATGTGCATTGCACCTTGAATAAATTAAAACATTTCATGCTTTGATTAGAGCAGCTGAGGCTGCTTATAAAATAGTGTTCTAATATGTGTAGGTGTTTGAAGTGAAAAAAAAAGGTAAATCAGTTTCTTTATAACCTAAGACTAGAATACATAGAAATTTTCAGAAAGTGGTAAAGAAGCAGAAATAAAACACATTATTCATACATCGACCAAATAAAAGTTTAGGAAATGTGTACATAATATGGATTGTCATAGATTGATGAATTGCTCAAAGTCTTCTGGAAAATCAATAATATTTTCTTATTTTGATTTTTTTCTTTTTTTTATGTAAATTTAAATGTGTACTGGCTCTTGCAATGTGCTGTAGTGTAGTGCGCATATTGTTAAAAGTGTTCACCAGTCATTATCTTATAATGGGCAACACTGTTTACATGAGGACACTTGCCTCTTTCATCATTCTCTGGGAAACAGACACTACCATGGAACCTTCAAACTGTCTGGATTTCCAATGCCTCCTGCCACAAACTTAATTCGGAATTACCTGTTTGCTCTTTATAGCCAGGATTTAAACATTAGATGTTCCAACCAGGTGTGATAATTATGTCGTATATGTAATGAATTATAGTTATTTTCTTTTGAATTCATGTATGACATTGTGAATATTTATGTAAACTCTCAAAGTATGCTTTGCTGACTGACCTAAGTGACCTGTGCAGTTGACCAACAGTCTTTTGAAATTAGCCAAGCCCCAGGATAGATAAGCATCTTTGAGGAGTTTGAAGCTCCAAAGTTGCAAACCATCTAGCCATCCGAGCAGAGCAGAGGTGAGAGATTCTCTGAGGTGCCCAACATATATCTTAGTGATAGCTAATTTACTTTGAAAGCTCTGTGTAATTTCGGAAATCAACCTGACTTAATTAAAAATGTAATTCCTAAGATGGAGGTGAAGAGGCATGTAAGAAGGGTTTAAAATCTTCTGCTTTAGACATTAAAATGTGCATTTTCATGAGGGGTTCTATCAAGACTGAAATGTTCAATATTTCTCAATTGTGTTCCCTCACACATGCCACGTCTTAACTAGTAAGTTATTTCCTATTTTATTTTCTGAAACTTATTTGTGCAACTTATTGTATGTCTTGAAGTTAACTGTTTTGCAATTAAGCCTTGGAAACATTTTTTGCATTAAAATGCGTTTAATCTAGTGTATTCTCAGTGAATCTTTGTCATCTTGCGAAGCCCAGGGAGGCTCATGGTACTTGTGTATGTGATTTAAGTGTGAAACATTAATGAGTGGTTTTTGTGAATGTAGGGACACCATAGTAAATGCTTTGTGGTGGCAGAAAAGGTGTATTCATTGCTAAGTGACTAAGGTGACACCAGTCACGACCAGCTGTTCAGGTTGCTGTATCTGAGACAGACTGGGCATTCGTGACACCAGGCAGTTTGATGAGCACGTCACAGGGGAGAGTCCAATACGGTTTGTGGCAAATGTAATGCATGCATTGGATGATGGAAAGTGTAATTTACTGGCACAATCTTTGTCAATGATGACTATACTTCCCCAATTAGGACTACATTTTTAAAAATATAAGAAATATTCTGTATATTTGGGGGACACAGTAAGGAAATATAAAGACTAAAGCATTTCTTGGGAAGCCACTAGCTTCATATGTCCCAACATTTTAAAAAGCAAAATTGGGACAAAAATTGGGACAAAATTAAGACCGTCTGGTCTGCCAATGCGACAACCAAATTATACACAATTTTTATTGAAATGGGATGTAACTACTGCAGTTACATACACTGAATCTATTGGTAAGATAACATAGATATATAGCTAACATAGCTGATGTGTTGGGTCCTATGAAGTTGGGACACACATTTTCATCATTGTAGCAATCATGTAGAAGGAAGAAGTTATGACAGGGAAGTTTTTGAAACAAAATTCATACATGAATACAGTTCATACATATATACATACTATATACATACATATATACACAAATACATACAACCTAAAACCACACAATTTGTAATACGTTCCAGGTGTATATGTAAGCTTTTCATCATCGGGTGGTATATTGGGGCCCTTACAAAGTTTGCTATGGGGCCCATAAGTATCTAGTTACAGATCTGTCTGTATGAGTATATTTATAGCCAGCGGAACACCAATAGCGCAGACAGTCCTTAAATCTAATGGTGCCCTTTTCCTTATTGGCAGCCATGAGCAGTAGCCACTGTCAAGTTTGATAAATGAAACCATATGTGTTTCAAAGTCATTATTTTATGAAGACAAAGAAGATTGCCTTCCAAGTTAGAACACTGGCTACCTTCTCACCGCATATCTCCCTGATCATCTCCTCGCTGATAACATGTGTCATATAGCAAGCTACATCTTGTGACTGCTGACATGTCACTTACATATGAAAGTAATCAAAACATCCTAATAAACAACAGTCGTTTTCAATCTGTACACATAGGAAAATAGCTCTGACTCAATGAAAATGACAAAACTAGTGCCCAACCTTAAAAGGAGGATTTCCTAATGACAGCAACTAATAGCACATTCTATTGCACAATAAAAGATTTATTGCCAGTCCTCAGGCATCATGCCAACCTGAAGCTTTCCATGTCAGTAGATTGAAGGACTAATTTGCTGTGATTATCAGAGAATTACTTTGTCAGGCTTCTTGTACTTTTTTGCAAGGGCAGACCTGTTAATTCCAATTCATTTAATTTATGTGAAATGAAAGGTAAATTCAAGTAAAGTGGTCAGGAGCCTCAAGCTTTCACGAGAAGATGCTGATGTTATGTGTGTTGTTAAAAAAATAAATATAAAAATAAAAAAGGAGGTTAAAACGTCACTGCCGTTCCGTCTTTTATTTCTAACAAAAGGAATTTTGGAGCGCCTAGTTCATTAAGTCCAGCTACTGTTACACTGCAAACTGCAAATGCATTTTGCAAAGTGCTTGAATCGCTTTTGGGGAAGGAATGAAAAAAGCACATTTAAGCTGAATACGTCTTTGTAAAGTATGTGGCACATACATTAAGGCGAGAGTGCTGGGCAAGACTTTTGAAAACACTACAGAGGAAGAACAAGTAAATACACGATGTATGATTCAGATCAATGAGAGGAAAAACATGAAAAACAAATTTAAAAGCATAGGTCAGCATACAGCAGACTCAGAGCTGTAAGCAACGTGATTTCAAGGGAGCCAGAATTTATGGAGTTTTTTGTAGATTAAATCAATTTCATAAGTATGTTCATAGTCACTGTATTGATTATTCTGACCTATTTTTTATGAAATTGCAATGTTTAACCTTTACCTTTTGAGCCACCACACAGTACTTTATTCAGTTTGAAATAATTCTCGACTGGTCTCTTTAAGCATCCAACTAAAATAGAGTCCTTATTGTGAATGCAGTGGCTCGGATTATCTTGACAAAACGACTATCTTGCATTTTTAGATAGATAGGAAAATTAGAGAGAAGTGCATGGCTTTTAATGATTCAGTAGCATCCTTTGACAGCAGGGAACAATCCTGAGAACTACATTCTCATTTACTACTGCAGATAGATGACTACGTACGATTGAGCAATTTGATTCTTTTTAATAGCCCAACCAAGTAACCTTGTTAATAAAAAACATGATTGTAAATGAACAAGATTGAATTTCTTGTTGCAATTTCAAAAGGTGCTTATGAGACATCACTGCAAGCAGCATGATAAAGAACTGTCATATGTTGAATCAGGGATATTAAATTGTGGGGAATAGGCTGACTTGTTTGCATCGGTATTTTTTAAGACACTAGTGTGCTTAGGGCTAGGGATTACATTAGCCCTTTGCAAAGCATTAACTTTGCTGTGTCCAAAATAGAGTATATCAAGTTATCTTGATACACTTCATGGTTGCTGAAGACAAACATAGAAATGTATTTTGTATTTTTATATCCATTTTATGAAAATGATTCTGTGTGAGGATGTCTTACGAATAATACATTTGAGGAGGCAGATTAAAGTTCTATTAGGAGTTACCTTTAGTTAGATTAAGACTTAAATTAAAGTCAAGGGGATATGTTTACTAAACTGCAGGTTTAAAAAAGTGGAGGCGTTACCTATAGCAACCAGTCAGATTCTACTTGTAATTTTGCAGCATGTTCTAAACAATTAATAACTAAAATTTGATTGGTTGCTATAGGCAACTTCTCCACCTTTTCAAACCCGCAGTTTAGTAAATATACCCCAATGACTTTTTAGAGGACCATGAAAGAGGAGACCTTCCTCTTTCTAATTAAAAGAGTCACTTGTCTTCCTCAATCTAAGATATGAGCTCTTTTAGGGTCTCTATCTAAATCAATTACTAGGAAGCCCAATGGTAGACTCTTCATTGACCCAGGGCAAATTATCCTTTGCACCTTTATTAATACTCCCTGGCTTGGAGGTACTAATAAGTATCTATAATAATAAACTTTTTACGCACTGAGGATAACTGGCCAATGTGAAGCCTATGAAACAATACATATAAAAAATGTTTTACTAGAACAGTCAAAATAGCAGAGTAAAGTAGAAAATACAAGTAATACTGGATGAACTTAATTCCACTCCGAACACACTATCATCATCATCATCATCATTTATTTAGATAGTGCCAGCAGATCCCGTAGTTCTTCCCAACACTATCTTACATTGTTGGGTAGGTTATATGGTAGGTAGGTATGATTTGGCACCTTTTGGAATAAATAAAATGTACCATGCTGTACCATATTAAATCTGTGCACTCTGTGTAAGGTATATGTGAATGTTGTGCATCTGAACCAGCTTGGTGTTCCTTGTGAAAAACAGCACATCAGGCAGTTTGTCTCTTATAAAAGTGCTCCATCTGTACATTCCAAGCCTTATCTCACCAATTATTTCACCTAATCACAAACAGAATGAATAATTCATTTTGATTAACCTATTTGCCACCCATCTAATGGGTGATGGGCAAAGGTCTTAAGCTGTATGGTGGTTAAATACTGCAATGACCGACTGTGAGTCCAAATCCCCATTGCCAATGGTAGCAAATTTATCCATTGGTTGGACCATCAACTTTACAGATATGTTGTGAACTGCATTGGGGCAAATAAATCAGGCCTCCCATGCATAGCATTGCTAATAGAGCTATGCAAAAAGGAACTAATTATAATTACTATTAAATTCATTGTAATAGGAGATACCCATTGGATTCTCAGGTGCTTGCTCAAGTGCCTCATTGAGGGGTTCCCTTGGTAAAAAAAAGAAGAAAAACCCTATAGTTGCTCCTAGTGCTAAAAAAAAACTTTGTTTATGTTTTATTTAGAACAGCAGAAACAGTTAAATGCAGGTCATATCCAACAAGATGTAAAAATAGGTGAAAGAATACAAAATATAACAGTCAGATATACATAGCAAGGCACAAAACAAGATATAAACATCAAGGCCAGCTTACTCAAGTTAAAATAAAGATGTGAAATAGAAAAATATGAAGTGCCTTTAAATTTAATCTAGTATGCTACAAAATAAAACCCTTATCTTTTCTGCAAAAGTAAAAAATGTACAATTTGCTTACTTAGATTCTCAGAAAACAAAAATAATTCCCCAAAAAGCCAATAAAGCAGAAAAAGTAGAAACACGATTTCAGTGATTAAGGGGCAAAGTACCTGTGGTCATACTGGTGTTAGGGTGGATGTACGGTGAAGAAAGTGAAAGACATCGAAGGGGGAATGCAATTAGCTGCGTTACTCTCGAAAGTGACCGTTACTACGGTAATAGTGCCCATCATTACCGTTAGTACGGTAATTTCAACACTGGATTCTGCTTGGAGCTCAGGGACCCGCTATTAGAAATCTGGGATAAAATTACCGTATTAATTGTAATGAGGCGCCGGCCGCGTTCCTTTAGACAGTAACACTGACAATTGAATTTCCCCCAAAGTAAAATAAAACATGACAATTGTGGATAGAGTGAAACATGAGTTATTTTATTTAGAAGACTGAAATGAATGTCAGATCCATAACCTGAAAAAGGAAAGATATAAATAAGGATTGAGACGGATTCAGGATTCAGCTCTCCAGCACCATTATATACACTAATACTTTAGCTCATCCCCTGTTATTTTGTTAACAATACAGGTAAGCAACAAAGTACATGACCTGTTTCTATTTCTTTTCACTTCAAAGGCATGCAAATTAGCTTGTCTGCCACATTATTAGACTTTGCAAGTTTAATATAATAATCCCCTGCTAAGAAAAACAACAAATACACATAGCAGAATACAATTTAATAGGACTCTGGAAATATTTTTTAGTTATGAACAATAAAGATAATGTGCTACATTCTACTCTTCCTCTGCTATGTAAATGGCATGTGGTCATTAAAAATTGTTATGCAGATTCTCATTTAGAAGGATATACTGTATCTGTCAACACAGAGGCGGGAAAGAACAATGTATGCCCCAGTTTACTAATTAATTAGGTGTCTGTGTTTTAACAAGCCCTTCAAATCAGAGAAACTCACTGCAGGCAAGTAACAGAGAATTATGTGAAGCATGAATGGTTAGTTCTTTGGTGTGGTTATGATTATTCTAGCTTTTTATATATTTGTTTGTAAGTTTACAGTTGAAAAACCCTTGAAGTAATTTTAGGTGGCAGCAATCTGTATTTATATTCTTTTTTTAATGTTTGTTTAACTTTTGATAAGGATTAGTTTTTGGATTTTTACTGTCAGGGTTGTTTGTTATTAGGGTAATACTGAGAAGTCATGTGTCTATGCATCCGAGAGTCATTTATTTGCTCTGTTTCGTACATCTATCTATCTATCTATCTATCTATCTATCTAGAACCATAGTCCATACATAATAATAGAACCATAGTCCATGCATAATAATAGAACCATAGTCTATAAATAATAAGTCCTTGATAAAAAAAAAATCTCAAAAGTGATTTGCAGGCACCATCAGTATGATTAGAGAGTAAAGAGATCCAATGGCAAGGATCAAGACGCAAGTCTTAATCGCAACAAGTATTTCATAATCAATATCAAGGCGTCTGTGATAAGGTCACTGTATTAATCACTTAACTTGAGTACTCCAAAGGTAATAGTAAACCACAGTCCCTTCATAGAGGCAGTTTTAATTCATAAACAAATTCCTAAATTAGAGTACAGACTCATGTTTGGTAGCCTTCGCTCCTATGGTTGCTTGGTCCGAAGAATGAATTTCGTTCTTACTTCACCATCCTGTTCACAAGGTAGGGAACCCCAATTTCCTTTATGGGCTGCTAATATAGCTCCAAAATATCCTCATTACTTCCCCAGAAAAGGGGGGCTGCAAAGACTCTACCGCAAATGATAACTCCAAGTCTCATGAAGTAGCGGCTACTTAATCAGATTGTTCTTTAGACACAAGTTTTTTTTTCCTGAGGAAAACCCATGGTATTAGGGGTGAAACGTATTGTGAGTGACACTGTATATATGTTGATACCACTTTTACATTCTTTGATATCAGGAAGATTGGAATATTGATACTTTACTGTGCTACCTATGACTGTGCGTCTGCATATGAGAACAGAGGAAGTGCCGGCTGCTGTTCAGCTGTAAGCCGGTGAGGACTACCACTGGCTTGCATGGGCCTTTGAGTTATCACTTGCTGTAACGTCTTTACCTGAAGCCGAAATGGGAGGTAATGAGGACGTTTTGGAGCTAAATTAGCAGCCCATAAAGGAAATTTGGGTTTCCTACCTTGTGAACAGGATGGTGAAGTAAGAACAATATTCATTCT
Source organism: Mixophyes fleayi (assembly GCF_038048845.1). Lineage (NCBI taxonomy): Eukaryota > Metazoa > Chordata > Amphibia > Anura > Limnodynastidae > Mixophyes > Mixophyes fleayi. The sequence goes on from NC_134402.1 coordinate 54,231,482, forward strand.
TGGGACAAATCAACAATAGGAGCAAAGAGTGTGTGTCATATTGCTTTTATATACAAGCTAATTGCTTATTTTAGCAAGAAATACAAACAAAATCACAGTGCTGGATATTGAAATACCAGTGCTACAACAATTAAATAATGAAGTGTTTGTGGAATTATGTAAAACAACAACACCTTCTAATTCATATAAATATATAAATTCTGATCCGTGCACTGATCTATAAACTCATCTAAATCATTAAAAATATAACGTTTTTCTTTGATCTGTATATATTAAATCAGAGTCTCCTTTTCATTTCATTCCATTCCCAGTACTGTATCCTCTTTAGGAGTTATATGATAAATCAGTCTAAACATATAGGGTCTGATTCAGTAAGGAAAGTAAGGCAAAACAATTAGTAGGTTTTCTCCTGGACAAAACCATGTTACAATGCAAGGGGTGCAAATTAGTTTATTATTTTGCACAGAAGCTAAATACTGGTAGTTTTTTCATGTAGCACACAAACACTTTAGCTTTATTTTTACACTGAAATTTAGAGTTGATCTAGAACTTGCCCTATACCAACTAAAAATCTGTCCCCACATTTTAAACTTAGCTCCCCCTCCATTGCAACATGGTTTTGCCAAGGTGCAAAGTTACATATTTTTTTGCTTTACTTTCCTTAATGAATCAGGCCCATAAAGAAAAAAAATCTACAGTGGGAAATACTTCACATTCTTAAGATTATTTCATTTGTATGCACTATTGAATGGGAATGCTTTCAATGTTTAATACTTTTAGTCTTAATACCCAGATACTAATATTGTTCTGTATTTCTCAACAAACCTCTTCGACTTGATCTGATTTCTGATGTCACTTTTATCAATAGTTGCTTGACACAGGCAGGGTAGATTTTTTCTGTAACACTCAGTGTTTACATATACAGATGGAGGGAGTTTACTGCAGCGAATGGCAGATCTAGATGCAACTTTGTTTTACTTGTTAACTAACAAACTAATCACAGATCTGTAGCAAGGTACAATAATTTTTCCACTTAATCCTTAGCCATGGGGCATTAAATATCTCCATCTGTGCTATCATAGATTCAGTCCATTTATACTAAAACAACAACCCCATTCCCAGTATGTACAGTAGGGTCACGTAACTTTAATAGGACCACTTAACTTAAAATATGTTAAACCAGTTGTAATAGACTTTAATGTGCATCAGGAGCCGAACACAGCATTGCCGATCCTTATAGGAAAATTTAAGGGAAAGACCAGTGATTCCGGACCACCCTTTTGGAGGCCAGCTCCAGAGCCTGTGTGTCTGTTCATTGAGAATTTTAAGGTACACCCAGGCCTAGATTTGTGGAAAGACCAAGTACAGTAGGCTGAAGCCGAGGGTGGTAGATATACAGGTCATCAGGCTTCCCATTGTTTTATCTTCTCACCGTATTATTATTTTTCTTATGCATGCCTTCCAGCACAATGCTCATTATGACAGTTATTATAATCATTATCCCATTCATTATACCAATCATCAATAACCATTCTTATTTTCTGATAGAGTATATGTATTTATTTTTATATAGATGGGACATAGTGAATGGACTCAGAAGCAATGTCGCAACATTTTAATGCTACCTGAGGTAGATTATTATTATTATTATTATTATTAATTATTATTGTTATTGTTATTATTATTATTATTATTAATAATAATAATAATAATAATAATAATAATAATAATAATAATAATAATAATAATATAAAATAAATCAATGTATTGAACAAGTTTGGAAAACTAAATCTCATCCCAAATTCTATGTACAAAAATACAATCTAATATTTTATAGTGCTCAACTTTCTTTTTAAATATCTCCTCTAAGTATGCACAGTTTAAAAATAAATATAATAAAAATACTAATAATAATTGTCCAAACTTGAATAGATTGGACAAAACCTTGTCTGTCTAGCAAATTAAATCTGCCTTGGTTTCAGTTATTAAAAACACTTAAAATAGCACATATGTATTTAAATAAAATAATAAAACTAACAGGAGAAATCTTCAGAAGAGATAAAAGGACAATATACCAAATATAGTACAGGAAAACATAGTTCAGGAACAGTTCATCTTTTTATAACGATTTCATAAAGATTGGCTGGATAATGCTGTCAAGGTCGGAATCATTGCGGGTTATCTATCTTAAAAGTGCCTGCCAGTCACATAAATTGCGGTGCTAACCCTCACAAGCATATATTTATAATGCTTTGCTTTTTCTCTGATACATACTTATTTGACGGGCACAGTTTATCATGTGCTAAAACTTTCATTCTGTTTTTAGTGGCTATCTTACTTACTCATTTCATCACAGTTCGCCTAGATATATATATTTTTAGCAGGCTGGAACTACCAGCAAAAAAAGCATATAACGCTGCAATATGTATTTTTTACATAGCTCCTCGAATGAATATGGAGTACAAAAAGTTTCTCCACCTCTTTCAGTTTGCAAATTAATTTTGGGTACCTGAAAAGGCAAAGTGAAAATAAAAATTAGAGCTAATTAGAATTAAAAGAGGCAACAAAAGCCATAATGCTCTTAATGTTGTGGAAGAATTTAAGCACAGGGGGTCATATGTGAAGGCTGTGTATTTTTTTGCAAGTCAATGCATGTACAACTAGACAACCCAAGGTCAACGTTCTTGGTCATCTGTACATCCGATGTGCTTAATCATTACGGTATTGACAGTGGATCTGAAAATGCCTTTCTTGCGCTAAGCATATCTTGCTATGACATGTAGCCCTCCCCATCAATATTTTACATTTTCCTATCCCCACTCCATACACTGCTAGTTTAACCCTGACTTATGTTCCATATAAATACATCAAAGCTGTCTTTATTTCAAGAGTCAAATGTCTCATAATAGATCATAATTAGGTGCATTAGTGCACTCATTAAGGGATTTACTAATGTACCAGCTCCTTCCATCAGAAGTCTCTCTAATCCATGTGCATTAATAAATATAAGGTCATTTTACTCTTTATTATCACAAACCCCATTTGCACAGGTCCCCGCAAAGTAGCACTTATAGAGCCCTAATTAGAGTGTTTTGTGCCTACATGTAGCAAGGAACTTAGCTGAAATTGCTCTATTGCGGCACCATGCACAATCCAATCAGGAACAACATGCATATGCAATAGTCACCCCTTCCTGTAGGCAACACAAGGTGCACAACAGAGCTCTGTCATATCTCAGAGCAGCAAATATAAGCATCTCTGCCTGATTATAATAGACAGATGAGTGGAAAGCACAGAAGGAAGAAAAGTTTACAAGTTACATGTATTTTTTGTTTTCAAAATAGGTGACTTATAGTTATTAATCTTTGCTTTATTTATATAGCGACAGTCATATTACGCAGCCCTGTACAGAGGATATGCAGTCACTCACATCAGTCCCTGCCCCATTGGAGCTCACAATCTAAATTTCCTACCACACAAGCACACACAGTCTAGGGTCCGTTTTTGTCAGCAGCCAATTAACCTACCAGTAATCTTTTGGACTGTGGGTGGAAAATCCGAGGTAACCCATGCAAACACGAGGAGAACATAAAAACTTCACAATAAGTTAAAGAGAAACAGGCAAAAACATACAAACCTACACATGTATAACACGTTTTTTTTTTTTGCTTTTTATCACATTATGATGAATGCGATAAATAGAGCTTCCCTATTTGTTAATCAGTCATTATGTCGGTTTAGAAAGTCATTATGTTTGTTTACTGGGTTCCCTTTCACCCTTTAAAAACAGATTAGCTTTATTAACTTAAAGAGAGGAATGAATTAACTTGGTTTCTTCAAGTAGTTTAAAATTCACTGTTAATTATGCAGTTCTATGCATTCTAACTGGTATACTAAATTGATGTCTTCTGCATGATAATGTGTGAGTCTGGATGAAATTTCTCTGAATTTTGAGGAAGGTATTAATTTTATTTTGTTTATATTTAAATTACCTCTCCAGTCACATGTTAAGTGGTGACAGAACCTATTGTATACTGAGGATGGCCTTCTCTCCCGGGATTCTCCTGGACAGTCCTCGAGAGTATTCAAGTGTGGCCTATTGCCTTCCCAACCATTGATTTCGTTAACTATTGATTCCAATGAGTTCCAAACAGTACTGATCAGGAGAATTTTAACTGTATTTTGCATTGATTTATCAACTATAACTTGATAGGGGAAAATATGGGCAAAGATAGCATGCTAAACGTTAGCAGTAGCACAAAATTTGGATTCAGTATTCTTCTAATCCCAAACCAAAATAAATTGTCCTATGCCAAGTGGTCGAAGGGGCTGGTATACTTCTCCTACTGCTTTGATGGTATAAAATTCAGTTTACTTACATTTCTATTATATTTTCCACACCACCATTTCTAAATTTCCTCTTCAACCACTGCCTGTACCAAAGACCACTAATGTTGCCCACCAGGGGGTAACCGTATCACCCATCGGTTTTGTAAAATCGCAGATAATCTGTGATCTTGCCAGCAGGATTTTAGTAGCAATTTTATTAAAGCAAAACTCAGTATGTTGGGTTGGAAAATATATATTTACTAACCCGACATGATGGGTTTTGTCTTTGATTGAAACGGCCATTTAAAATGCCACCATCAAAGTTGTAGAAATCTAGAAAAGAGAATGGTTGATACATTTACCCACAGATACCTAACAATACAAGAATTTCCTCCTATATATTTTTTCTGTATTGTGCTATAAATTTTTAATGCACTCTGTCTTTCAGGCAAAATTTCTCATTAACATGATCTTTTGTGCAGGGACTACTTATGTCCTAATGACACAGGTGTACTTTACATGTGTTATCATGCAACAATGTGCTTAATTATTTGTTTCTCAGTAGAACATTCATTATGCAACTTTGATCTGCTTGTAATCTACTTGTCTGCAATTAACTAAAAAGGTGAAAGCTCAACATAGAACATAGAAACGTCAGTGAAGTATCTAGTTGTTATTTACCATATGGGTAGGAATATTCCTCTGTACAATCTTTTCCTATTTAGCTCAAAAATATGTTCATAAATAATCAGCATAATGTGCCACATACATCTTCCGTTAAGTTGTACACTATATATACTGTTTTTCAACATGTTTTTGGTTACTTTCAGTAGTTACTGTGTTTTTCCCCTTGATTGTATCACTGTGACAATTTCCTTAAATGCCCATTTTCTTTGCAACCCATTCTCAATCAAAACCTGAGGCATGCGGTCAGAGGCATTCTGCAATCATAGTCAATTTTCCCAGCCAGGATGTACTGGCAGTGAACAGCTGCTAATTTGTTGAGGTCAGTAGAGGGAGCCTGAGCATCATCGCTTATAAGGAAGAGAATAAAATAACACTACTGAGAATTGCAGGAAGCAAATTATACCGTGTATTTAGAAAGTCAGTGCTCAAATATAAAATAACATGCACAATATAATATTTTTGATTAAAAACATCTCCTAGAGAACTTATTGTTTGATTGTGAAGTCATTTTATATAGGAGGGGGGTCTGAATTGGGGGAGGAGATTTAGATGTAACCATTTAAGAAGAAAATAGACTTCTAGATTATGCCATTTGTCTCTTTAAAATGTCTTGTTTAAGTAGGGGGGCTAAAAACAACTCAGGTTAGTATTTTGAAAGCATAAAAATAAAGATAGTAATAATAATAACATAGGGCCTGATTCATTGAGAATCTTAAGTTGAGAAACTTCTTATTTCAGTCTCCTGGACAAAACCATGTTACAATGCAAGGGGTGCAAATTAGTGTTCTGTTTTGCACATAAGTTAAATACTGACTGTTTTTTCATGTAGAACACAAATACTTGATAGCTTATTTGTACACTGAAATTTAAAGTTGATATTTGTGTTCTACATGGAAAAACAGTCAGTATTTAACTTATGTGCAAAACAGAATGCTAATTTGCACCCCTTGCATTGTAACATGGTTTTGTCCAGGAGACTGAAATAAGAAGTTTCTCAAGTTAAGATCCTTAATGAATCAGGCCCATAGTGAACTTGATTTTAGAACTAATTCCGGATTTTCTGCATTTTGCAGCAATGAAAACTAAAGGGAGTCATTTCTGTTTTTTTTTATTTAGTTATGTGACAGTTAGCAAATAAATAATCATCCTCTTTAGTTTATCTTAATTTGATGTCATTCTAAGCAGTATCAGGCTAAGAGATCTTCCACTGGTTGGCTTTTACATTTTGTTCATGGAACCTTTATGACTTTGAAGTTAAAACATGATATTATGGGGTCAAGGAAGCGTTCTATAAATGAAATACATGGCTCCTATTTATCACAGTCTTGTTTGCAATATGGCCAGTATCAGATGATAGAGATCGAACATTCTTCCTTGCACTGTGCTAGATTATCTAAGACAGTTTTCCCCTAGCTTTTAAGCTGATTAAGCAGGATTTTCTTCTGCAATGCGATATGAGAGGTGGAATGACTTTTCTTAGACCCATAAACAAATAATGTGATTAACACAATAACACTCACATTCATAAAATGATACAATACAAATAGAATGGCTTTCCTGCTGCAATAATTGTTTATGCATTTATGATTCGTATGTTAGATATATTTGTTATTTCCTGTTTTGCCCTTACCTCTTTATGTGCCTGATTTTTTATATTCTTTTAAGTCTTTGGTAACATTACATGGGATTCATTTAGCAAATTAAGTAATGAATCATTCTTATTGCATTGATTCTGTTATTTTCCAGTTAACCAAAGGTTAGGGAGACAACAAAGCTGGTTGGAGGCATAGAAACAAGAATCAGCATAACAAACTAATCATATACACGACAAAAAGATATTTTTAGCAACAAGTAACAGAGACTAGGGGAGACTGCTGGAAATGACATTGTATCTACTTGAATCCACTCATAATGATATCATTATAGTGCGTACAAGCACTAGTTAGCTGTCACTGTGTCACGTTAATTATTTTTATTATTAACCTTTATATAGCGCCAACATATTATGCAATGTTGTACAAAGAATGTTTGATCATTCACATCTGTCATTTTGTTATCTACACAACTGAAGACCCACAAGAAAAAAACACTACAGCTTCAGATCATGTTAAAAAGTTACAGAACTTGCTGTGTGCATGGGATTGTACCTATGTTTTTGTTTTTACATTTCATCCAAGCATCAAAATGTTATTATTTATGCCAGTCCCTACAACCCAGGGGGTTTAGGATGAGCACCACTGCTGTTTAGGGCAGATCTGGTAGCCTCTGGAGGATCAAGGGGGGGTATGCTGTTTTTGTGTCCAATCACAGATACATGAGCCCCATGGCGACCAGACTGGGGTGGGTTTGCACTATTCCAGGGGCACCCCATACCCCATGGTCTCCTTATTATAGTGCAAACTAGCTCAGGTTGTTAAGTGGTTGGGCTGGTTGAGGGTTTATTTGGAGAAGAGGGCTCTGCTATCCCCTACCAGCCTGCCTGAGACTTGCGTGGTTCTGTAGAGAACACTGCATATATCAGTCATTTCCCCACAGAGCACAAAGTGACTATAATTACCCCCTCGGTCACAACAGCATAGAGTCTAAACCAAAGCTCAAAGAGCAAATTGATACTTAGTCTGAGATAATATTGCCAGAGTGTTAATGCTTAAATATTTTAAAATAACATATAGTAAGTAAGTAAATGTTTACAAGACAGAGATAAAATAAAACATACCAATAGACCTCTTGGAAGTTAGGAGAATAAAACCTGGCATCTCACTACAAAGGATGATGTCTTGTTACCTTCAAAGTTGATTTTCTTGATGAAGGTGGGCTGAAGTCCAGCCTGCAGATGGGGTATGGTTTCACCTCCGTTCTAAGACTAGTTGTGGTATGACTTTTATAAGCACACTGTCCTATGGGCAGGATCTTTCCAGTGTACAATGTATGTAGGGTATTTACCTGGCACAATATGGAAATCCACACAGATGACTCTGGTCAGTGTTTTGCCCACATTACTTTAAAAGTACCAATGTATGTGCGTTACAGGGGCACACAGCTCATTTTTTATATCTTTTTTTATGAATGACCAAAAGGTCAATACAAAGAATAAGCTGTCATTCAATGTAAACTGTGGTTATCACTCTGATCTTATAAATTCACAATGGTTCAACAGCAGACCATTCTGCTATCTATTATATTGCAAGTAAAAAAAAATATCAATGGTTTGGGGTTTAGTATTATGATTAAATCTGGAGATATTGTACTGCATGGGCTGAATTGAAGTGGCAGAGAAGACAGTTTGCAATGTGCTACATATTTACATTACAACTTAAAATACAGAAGCTAATTCATATAATTATCATAGCCAACTGGGTCATTTAAGTGGCTGCCAATCCCTATGAGCCCAAATATCCACTGATACCAATCAACATTTCATTGGTACTTATTAAATGTTGATGAAAATACAATCAGGTGATAATTAATATAAGCAAGAGATCATCTTCTGCTCGTACCAGCAGTGTCCCATAGGAAAGTGTGTGGCCAAATTGGTTGCTTGGTGCCCAGGGAGAGTGCTCGGATCTGCCTGTGTATGAGCTCCTTAATTATCCCCTTTGCTGTATGCTGCAAAAATAGATGAATTAAATAATATTATTATTGTTTATTTACATAGTACCAATCATATTACGCAGCACTGTGCAGAGAAAATGTAATTAATCACATTAGTCCCTGCCACATTGGAGCTTACAGTCTAGCAGAGGAAACTATTGGGAATATTGCATATTGCATTAAGACTATTTCTGTAAATGAATATAACACTGTTTAACTGTAAAACTAGTATTTATTCTCTGTCTGAATATCAATCCTTTCATAATTGAAAGTACCGACATGTGTTTTTTTTAGTTCTCAGTTTTCCATCTGTTTTATTTCACAATGCCATGAATGGTGTATGTATTGCTCCATAAGCAAACAGTTGAGCTGACAGTTCAGATATACATGAACTCTTGTATGAGGGAAGGTGGACTAGAAAGATACACAATATCTAGTAGTCAGGGCCGGTGCTAGGGTCCATGGCGCCCTAGGCATTTTTACAAAATCGGCGCCCCCCCCCACGCAAAAATCGGCGCCGCCCCCCCCCCCACCCGCAAAAATCGGCGCCCTCCTCCTTCCTCCCCCCTCACCCCGTCTTTCCTTACCTTGTCTCACCACCGCCGCCTCTCTGCTCCGTCTCCTCCCCTCCACTCACTGACACTAGTGAGTGGAGGGGAGGAGACGGAGCAGAGAGGCGGCGGCGGTGAGCAATAGCCTCTTCCCCCCTCCCTGTGCATCTGAATGCTGTGCGGCGGCCGTGACAGGTATGGTCAGCGGTCGCCGCACAGTTTTAAAGTCATTTACCATTCTGTGGCGCCCTCCAGGCGCCCTCCAGAGCCCGGCGCCCTAGGCAAGTGCCTAACCTTGCCTAATGGGAGCGCCGGGCCTGCTAGTAGTGACCTGATTTCTATGGTAACACCACCTACCCATCAGCTGATACACATGGGATTATGCACTCTCTAGTATAATATAATATACTGTTGCTTTCAATAGAAATGTTTACTCTGCATGATATAAATCACAATATTCCTACTTAAAATAGGATATAATAGTTTCAGTGTGAAATATTATCATGTTGTATTTAAAACATACATGTACATATCCTTAGGAACAAGAGGAACAAGCTAAAATATTTCTTAGCTGTGACTTAAATCTGCTCGTTTGGTGAATCAAGGTATTGACAAATCAGTTTAACCAAATTAACCAAATAAATTCAGAACTGGCCAATTCATATGTAAAATTTAATGTGGATATGAGTTGTGTATCTGGTATAATTGTTCATCACATTTAGAAAGAACTAGTTAAAGCAACTTGTTTAAAGCCTAGAAAGATGTACTAGAATGTTCGACTGATTTAACCACACAGTTTATCTGTATCTATGGAATTCAGAAAACCATTAAAAAAAGGGGTATTTTTATCAAAGGGCAAAAAGCCCTTATGACCAGAGAAAACCTCCCATCCATCAAAGGGTTATTGCCCATTGATAGCACTGCTATTGCAGACAATAGCCCCTTCAAGTTTCCCCATGAAGCCTGCCTACCAAGTATCGTGACAATACAAGTACCGCTGCAATCCTTGTTCTGTTATCATCATCTCAGAATGGTGATAACATAAAATAAATTAATGAAAATGTGGTATATTTTTCATATTTGTATCAGTTTTTTATTTCATTTAAGTTTTTGATATTTTTTTAGTGAAACTGAATGCTCAGATGGGTCTTGGTGTGGGCATCCCACCAAGAATGGACAAGTTAAGCCTTACCGCTCCCAGCCAACATCACCGAAGCGGCTGGGTATCGTCTCGGCAATATTTTAGTGATAAATTGGGGAGATAAGTGAGTTTTGTGAAGGAAAATCAGCACCGCAGATGGATAAATGGGCCCATTACAACCCCATCCTAAAATCACATAAATGAATGAGAAAGATCATGATGTGTGCAGTACAAGGAAAGATAGCACATTTTAAATGTGTTTTAGTAGTTTGTTACCACGGTGTTCCTTATTATTGAAGCATTGCCCCTTAAGTAAACCCCAGGTCCCAGTCAATCAGAATGAAATGTCCCGTATCTGTTTTTGTTATAAAGTTAATGCTGTTTTGTCAAGTTGGATGGCAAACTATAATTACATTTTTCACCTACAGCATTCTAGATGACCGAGAAATAGATGGAACTAAGTTGAAATGTTATTTAAACAGAGTTACATTGGTAATCTGTGTGCTAAAAATATAGCTATTATATTAATGAATACTTTGCAAAATTCACAAATACTTATACAGTAAGTGTGGATAGCTTCTGAAAGAATGTGCAGAGAATGATAGCATCAATGTACTGCTTTTCTGTGTCCAGAAACCTAAATCAGAGTTTACAGAGTTCCTTTTTAGAAAAATCATTATTTAAAAGTACAAGTGGGAGAACCTCCTGCTTTAAAGAAATGTGTTTTGATTCATATTTTTGCACACAGGGTAATACATTTGGCCAGAAATAGTTTCTTTTTTCTGTACGAACATGACAAAAGATGAATAGATGTGTCAAATTTCTGTATGTATTTATGAAACCCCCTTGTGGGGCTTCTTCACTAAAGTCCTTGATATCACACACATTCAGAAATGTTATGGGGATGTTGCCATCACTGAACACTAAACACATTTTTAGGTGAAATTTGAAGACCATCTATTGTGCTCTTCCTGTCCTTCTGTTCATATACAGTGGTCGATTCACTAACAGCTAATAGCTCTATTGCTCTTTCAAATGTACATTTTTGGTGTTTAAAAGTCATCAAGGATGTGTTTTTTTCCCAATGTATAATTTTTTTTTTATAGAATTTGTTGTTTAAATAATGTTTAAAAAAAATGTCCTTTTAAATATTGTTCTGAATTCTGTAGCTTTTATTTAGCAAATTAAGTCATTGATAGAGATGAGCGAATTGATTTGGATAAATATGATATTATTTCTGAATTTCTCAGATTCAGTACTAACAAATGTATTCACAAATTGGTCATTGTACAAAATTCAGACAATGTAATAATACCCATAGTAGAATAAAATCAATCACAGTCAAAATAAAAGGAGCCAATCCCAAAACAGCACTACCATCACATGATCAAATCTGTCTAAAAGGAGCATATAGCCAGATTCATGTTTGTTGTTCCTGGTTGTATGAAGGAGAAATCTCTCTTTATAGCGAGTCTTTTAGTAGTGATCTTTACTGTGATCTTGACAATTATATTTCTCTCCACAATGTAGTTCACTGGTTTATCTATTGAAATGTTTGCACCTTTTATAGTGTAATAACTGTATGCATACTTAATAGTTATTAGGTGTAAATGTGATACCAACATCTAGCTTCCTACACTAAAGAAATGCCTTTTCCATCTTTCACCTATATTATGCTTAGTTTTGCCTCATTGTGCATACCAATATAATTATAGGGATGGAAACCAATTTCCCGCAGTTCTGAGTTGATGTAAAAATTATTTTTCAGAGTGGTAACAGCTGTGTGTCTTTCTCTTCATGTATCAGCTGGTCAAAATGTGTACATTGCACCCCTATATTCCAATTTAACAGTATTGCTCTCCAATTGAAATCTTGTCTTTGCACGTGTCCACACTTAGCTCTGCCTAACAACTTGCATCATCTAGTGCACCTGTACAAATCTTGCCCTACAAACCCATGTAAAAACCATATTTGCAATTTAATATCTACTTCTAAATCTAGATTCTACTCATGATAAATTTCTTACATAGAACACTTATCCACTGTTTCATTTTTATAAGTATCAGCATTTCCACATTGCAAAACAATGGCGATCAAGCATATCTGTAAATCCAATAGCAGATGACCTTATTTGGCTTTGTGTTTTTGTCATCTGAGTGGCTTACAGGCTCCCATGTGACCTCCAATGTGTTAACTGCCGATGTTTTCAACTCGCCGTTATTCAACGGGTTTGCAGTGTACATTTAAAGCGACAATGGCTTTAAAGGTAAAACAATGCATTTAAAGCCATTGCAGCTTTAAATTTCCACTGCAAACTCGCACACGTTGAAAAAATCGTCAGTTAATACATTTACCCCCCTGGTCTCCCGGTCCAGTCCTAATGGATGAATCTTTCTAACTTGGCCATATGTAATTAACTGGAAATTGAATCCCATAATTCGGTGCTTAGGCCAACAGATGCAATCACCCTGTAGGGTCCTAATATAATATTTATAATAATTGATCATCTAGAACATCTAAAGATGTGATTCTGACATTTCAAAGATTCACCCCAATATTATAAGTAGAGATGCTCAGGTTCGGTTTTCTGAAAACCGCGCCCACCCGAACTTAGGGGATCCAAATAGGCTCGCGAGCCGGGTCATTACTTTTGCGCGTCCTCGGATCTGAAGGCACGACATCATTGTTGCATTGTCGGATCTTGTGGGTTTTGAATTCCATAAGTACCTCCTTCCCCAGGAGATCTAGCGCCATTGCTCATACAGAAACAGGAGGGTTAGCAGTGTTCTTGTCACTTGACAAAAATTGACTGGAAATGATTGCAAATTAATGTTATTGAGGTTAGTAATAATGTAGGGATAAAAAAAAGAGCCATATTATGTGATTTTAGCGAAAAAATAGGAATTTTAGAAAAAAAAATCGGGATCCAAAAACAAAACCAAAGCACAAAGTTAATCCAGATCTAATACCAAAACCAAAACCAAAACCAAAACACGGAGGTCAATGAACATCTCTAATTATAAGATTATAACATGCTTTGCATCATATGAGAATTTACTTTTATAAATGGGAGTAAATCAATTGCAGACATCAGAGAGAGAGAGATCACAGGTAGCTGCATGGGAGGAGGTTATTGAGTTCAATCAGTGTACTCTGAAATTAAATTGGTGTTTGTATTAATAAGCTAAAACCAAGTCCCATCAGGGAAGAAATCAAGTAACACACACACAAACAAAACTATCTATATAGGTTTTTGCTTTGCAAGGTCATATTGTTTGAAGCATAGTCTTACCTTAACGATTTAATGTGCTATTTGTTTTGTGTGTTGCCTTTCTTGTTATTTATCCAATAAATATATTACCTGGAAAATTCTGAGTTTCAAATTACCCCCCTTGTAAGAGCCAAATCAACCAATGCTTTTAATATGTCTGGTCCCATTGCTGTGAGTTGAAGTGGCAACGAAAATCAATACAACAATGTACATCTACAGTTATGATCTTTACTTTACACCTCCATGCTTATTTTTAGGAGACGTTTTATCAAAATACTATTCAGCAGAAAAAAAATTGATTCCTTTTCCACCTCCCTGAAAAATAGCTGAAGGGCAAGTCACAGTTACAGCACATCACATATATAGAGATTGCCATATATTTGTTTCCAAAAAATGACTATATTTGTGTCCGCTGTTCCTATTATTTTATGCTCTAGAACATTGTCCTGCACGTAGCCGTGGTGAATAATATTTGAATAATGTGCATTCGAAATGGATTCATTTATTTTGACTTGCTTAGGCGGAGAGAGGCTTTGTAAAACTAAAAAGAGCTCTGAAACGGTTCACATTTATATCAATACTAGCAGAATACCCGGCGTTGCCCGGGATTTAAAGAATGTTTATTTACAAAAATCAATCTAAATATTAAACATACATGTAAATATCATGTTAAAATTGGACCAGTAGAAGGTGAAAAGTGAAAATGTCAAACTGTATTTGAACTGTATATGATGGAACGAACCGATAAACAATTACTTCAAAACAGCTTGATAAACTATATTTCTCGTTTCTTCATTTGGGGCAAATACATACAAATTTCTTGGTGATCCAACTCTTGAGCACACAACGTAAAATTGTGCATGAGAAAAGCAAGGTGATTCCAAGTTGACTCCAGCTACATGTAAAGATTGTCCTTGGGCCTTATTGATAGACATGGCAAAAGCTAAACGAACTGGAAATTGTAGACGCTTAAATTGAAATGGCATATCAGATGGAATGAGAGGTATGCGTGGAATGAAAGCATTGTCACCTTTTGCACAGCCTGTCAAAATAGTTGCTTCAATGAGATGAGAATTGAGCTTTTGGACTACTAATCTTGTACCGTTACAAAGTCTTGGAGGATTTAAATTTCTGAGAAGCATAATGGGTGATCCAATCTTCAGTACCAGGTTATGCGGTGGCATTCCGGGAGGTTGTAAAGAGTTTAAAAATTCAGTAGGATAGTGCACAGCCTCATTTTCTTCAACAACGGTATCTATTGATTTGTATAATATGGCTTCTCCAGGCAACTCTTCTTGAATCTTTAAGTTGATGTTGTTTACACAATTATTTTAGTTACTGGATGAAGCAGCATTAAACCATTCCCAATATTTAACAAATGATCAGCAAACTGACCGTCCATTGTGTTGCCATGCAGAGAAACTCTCATATTTGTGGTTAGTCGCAAAGTGTGAACATGCCTCCAAAGATGTGATGATTTAAGGCATGCATTAATTTCATCCGCCATTGTTCCTTTTGGAATGACCGGCAATGTTTGTCGAAAATCTCTAGCTAATACAACAGTGACTCCACCCATTAGTAAATCATTGCCTCTTAAAAATTGAAGTGTTTGATTGAGGGCCTGTAAAGCATTTTTGTGTGACATGGTGCATTCATCCCATACAATGACCTGACAGAATCTGAGCTTTTTCTGTTCGTTTAGTGATATTGCAGACGGGAGTTTCACTTCGGGCCAGATTAAGCGGTAACTTGAAAGCTGAATGTGCTGTTCTTCCACCAGGGAGCAAAGTTGCAGCAATTCCAGAAGAGGCCACAGCAATAGCTATCTTGGAATGTACTCGAATTTTAGCAAGTAACAACTTGATGAGAAACATCTTACCTGTTCTTCCGGGTGCATCCAGAAAAAATATATTTCCCCTTTTTTTTGGAACTTCTTCCAAGACATTGTTCCAGACATTCCAGAGTTATGGTCGTTTTCGATAATTTTTACCCCCCTCGCCACCCCCACCCTTAGGAGTGCTAGGGGTGTCTTGCCCCCACAATATATGTTGTCAGACTGTAAGTCATATGTGTACCAGGTTTGGTGTAAATTGTTCCAGACATTCCAGAGTTATGGTCGTTTTCGATGATTTTTACCCCCCTCGCCACCCCCACCCTTAGGAGTGCTAGGGGTGTCTTGCCCCCACAATATTTGTTGTCAGACTGTAAGTCATATGTGTACCAGGTTTGGTGTAAATTGTTCCAGACATTCTAGAGTTATGGTCGTTTTCGATGATTTTTAGGTGTTACCCCCCTCGCCACCCCCGTAATGAATTTCAATTTTAAATTTTTTTAGTTGCCTCCGTCATGTTTTAATACACTCGTATGCAAAATTTCATGATCTTCGCTTGAAAAATGTGGATTTGTATAGAAAGACAGACAGAAGGACAGAAGGACAAATTTTCTCTTTTATATATTAGATTGAAGGGAGATCACCACTTTCTGTTTATCAATGACTCCAGAAAGCAAGGTGCACCCATTAAATGTGCTGTACTAATGGGGCCGGTGCTACCATTAGACAAGCTAAGGCAAGTGGTGTTTTTATATTTTTTCTGGAAAACATTTCCATTTTAGCAGGATCAAAGGAGCATCCCAATTCAAAAGGATGTGGGAAAGCTTCTGCCTTTACAAATGCTGGTGTTTCTAAACAATTCTGATGTTATAGAAGAATGTTTTAAATACATTAGAAGCAGTGGATACCATTTTCATTGGAAGTCAAAAGGTTTCTCTTATTCATTGAGAAGATCAGTGTATCCTTTCAGAGCACTGCATACATTTGTTGAGTTCAGAGAACACTATTTTTTTTTCTTTGCATTTGAGAATTACCTTGATTTGTGGGTTTGATTAAAGATAAAAATATTGGATTGTCGTGAAAGATTCTTTCTAGTAGAATCACATGGGCTCAGTATGCATGCCTTAATGACTCAGGTTCAATGGGGGGGTATTCAATTGTCGGTGGAAACACAGAAAATCTTGCGGTTCTCGCACTATTACCGTTATTACTGTAATAGTGCGCGGAAAAACCGTGTTAGGGCTGAAACTCCTGTATTGCTAAATAGAGGTATACTTAACCTTCAATTGACAAGCCAAAGATTATATGTATAATGCTGTATCAGCAGTATGATGCATATGATCGATCAGAGCTCAAAGAAAAGAGACCACACGAGCTGTCTGGTGTCCAAATTGAACTGCTTTACATCTTCAAAATAGCTCATTTTTATAAACATCATCGTGTCATAATCACCTCAGTGTAAATCAACCAATTAATTATCAGTGTACTATTTTGATATAAACATATATTGCAAGTATAACAGATACATCGAAAACAATAACAAGAGGAAATGGATTTTCTGCAGTATGGCAAAATAGGCATAAAATATGATTCTCGTCAACATGTTGATTTCTGATATTTCTCAATATCCTTTAATTCTTCTTGTCTTTTTGATCTGGAATGTTCTGAGGTTAGCGCATTTCTTCATTTTAGCAAACTTTCGCTGACAAATGTCTTGTGGTTGTCCCTTTTATCCAGACAGAACATTAACACAAAATATCTGAATTTGACTTAAAGAAATAAGCTACCTTTAATTGATCTGACAGAAAAACATCGGCTGTTATGAGCATTCATAGCATTATATTTGTTAATACCTTAAAACTTATTTCTGATTAGCTTAGTTTTATGATTATAGCTTAAGGGCCCTAAATAATAAGATAACTTTTCCAACATTTATATATACCTAGACCCCACAACCGTTACTACGATAATTTTCTAGCTGGATTTCAGCTCGCAGCTCCCTGAGCCGCGAGCTGAAATCCAGCTAACTACTACCGTAATAAAGGTAGTAGTTTTTATGCGGCGGCATTTTGGAGCAATTGAATACCCCCCAATATGTCCAAATCTGAGCTAGTTATCGCCCTTCGCTTGTTAAGGCCACGGTCCCCCTCCCAACATCTCCCTTACAATAGACAAAATTACTCTTTCCCCTGTTCCCCACATCCACCGTCTTGTCGTCATCATTGACCCCGCCCTCTGCTTCTCTCCTCACATCCAGTCCTTCTCTCACTCCTGTCGCCTCCTCCTCTGCAATATTACCAAAATTCACACCTTCCTCACTCAGAAAGTAACTGTAACACTAGTCCACTCACTCATTGTCTCCTGCCTCCATTACTGTAGCCTTCTCTTCATTGGACTTCCCCTCACCCTTGTCTCCCCTTTTCTAATTCACTGTGGAATCTCTTTGCAAATCCCTTCATTGGCCCCTCATTGCCTTCAGATTTCAATTCAAACTGCTCAACCTCAATTACAAAGCCTGTGACAACATTTCCCCACTCTAAATCCAACGAGATATACTCCTGCTCGGTCGCTTCACTCTTGCCTCTTCCATTTGCGCATACCCTCCTCTCATTCCCAGCTTCATGGTTTCTCTCACGAAACACCTCAACTCCTTACTTTGCCCTTTCACTATATATCTATCTCCTCATTTAACCATATTCAAATTATATTATATTAAACCTGTCTCTTGAATATGGTTAAATGAGGAGATAGCTATATAGTGAAAGGTACTTGATATTTGTTTGAATAGAGACAAATATCTTATGGAATGTTGCAGTCTATTTAAGTTGATATAAAGTTACAAACATTCCAACACTGTTGTGGAGTCTATTAAGATGGTATGTTGCTATCAAATCATTTGATTTGATGGGAAACTATGTTTCCCATAATTCATGGAACAGATGGAGTTTATTGTAATTGTAGTAACATTATTTGGGTTGTCCGAAGGATAGCGATCTCTGAACATAACATTACTTATGAGGAGGTTCCCCATAATTACAACATTTTAGACACTATTTCTGACTTTTTTCATCTTTTCTTACTATCATTTTAACTTTATATTGTATCATGCACAGCTTAGGAGATAGATGGTAATGTCCTAATGGTTTTAATAATACTTAATAAAATGGTTGATTTTATAGGAACAATAAGTGTGCCCCCGTGAACATGTGACCATGATGCCCTCAGTGTCATGGCAGTGGGGTAAGAAGGGGCTTTGGCTAGGTTGCCTAGCACCTCTTACATTAGCCCCATGTGTTTGCTGTAAGTTTGTTCAAACTGCAGCAGAATTTATCATTGGTGTCTAGTATTAGTCTGCTTGGATACTGTGTAGCTACTCTATTCACTTTCTTAGAAATAGAGTAATAGAGTAACTATATTCTCCTTGCTGTGAAAGCTGGAAAGGGAAAGGGATCATTGATCCCTATGCTTAGTTCAGAGTACAAAATGCGTAATTTTGAGAAAGAAAGGAGAAGAATATTGATGCTGCTCATCGTCTCCAGTTTACTTTCTAAAAGATATATGTTTATGAAATCCACATTGATTGTATTTCCTATTCCAAGTTTACTTTATGCTTCACATCAGGGTAAACAGCCGACATCACATTATGAGATGGAACAAAATATTGTAAGACCAACAATGCAATTTGCCATATCATCAAGTAAGGAGGTTGTGTGAAATGATGCTGTACTATCCCTTCCCACTCCGTATTGTTCATATGTGAATACATCTAGATAGAGATGGGAGGTGCAATCAGTGCACCTAGTGACATCCATTCAGTCACACTGTAATCTGTGCTTTTGTCTGTACATACGGTAACTTCATGAAAAGCTTTCTCTTTCTCTCCCATTATAACATGTACAGTAAATGTAAGCATGTGAGTTACATAGGTCACTTGTCCTGGTAAAGCCTGTATCTCATTTGCATTGCACATAGGAAGCTCTTTTGTAAAAAGGGATTTGCTTTTTTCATTTGTACTGCTTTAAAATAATTGTACTGTGCATTTGAAGTTTACAATGTATTGCTCAAGATGGTTCTTACTGTTTCTATGAGCAATAAGCTAGCTGCACAAAAGATAGTGTATAAGGCACATCCTTGGCACACAATAAAATCTATCCTATGAAAATATGTACCAAACTCCAGACTAAAATGCCAGTAAAAGCACTGATTACTGTATGTTGTGAAGATAAAAATAAAAGCATAAAGCCAAGTTTATTATAATAACAACTATACTGTAGGCTGCACTGCAGCTTGAGTGTTACATTATGATCCACACGAGCTGGAGAATCTGTAAAAAAAAAAAAACAACACAAATTTACTTATACACATAAAATATGTTATTGTTGGCACCTTTTGTTGTCAATGTATTAAGTGTTGTTTGACAGTCTGTAATTAGTTTGCAGTATTTTAAAGCTTTATACTGCTTTACATTTTATCAAATTATATTTTTTGCCATAGTACATGTCACTGCATGCAAGTCGACTTGACCTAAACATTTGTTTATTACTACCCATTGCACTTTATGGACCTCATTTAGAGTCAGACGCAAAGTCCGTTTAAGAAGTGTAGGAGTGGGAGTGTGCCGCAGCTTGGTAGGGTATTACGAGTGGTAAGCAACCCCAGTTACATCCCACTCTTAATACCCTACCGAGCTGCGAGCAGTTCCTGCAGCTAGCTAAAGCTTGCGCCACCTAATTCCTGACACACAGCTTTAGCCATGTTTTGACGTGTGTTGCGTCTGCGCCTCACTGCGACTAGGATGTATTTACATGGTCACACCTTCACAAATCCGTGTTCCTCCCATTCTCTCGTAGTGAGTCAAAAGCTGTGGCAAGTGTTAATTGCGTCCAAGATGCAGGCGGATTTGGTGCTTTCGGCACATGCGTGGTAGTGTTTTTTTGCTGGATGCGCCTAAAACGGACTTTGCGTCTGACTCTAAATGAGGTCCTATATGTACTGTATCCGCAATACACTGAATCGGCACTGTAGAGTTGGTAAACAAAAAAGACGAGCTTTTCTATTTCATTTACCTTCAAGGAAGATCCACGGAACTTCCTTCAACTTTGAAAAAGCTTTAAAGAAAAAATGGTGCATGAAATTGTATCCTCTGCATTCTAATGAAAGGACCTAATTGACCCATAACTACAAATCCATGACCAAGCTTTTAGTTTGGGGTTTAGAAAGCTATTTGCGAAATTAAGACTGTAGTGCAATTATTTCCAGACAGAGTAGAGGGAAAAGCCAGGTCATTAAGAATTCACTATCTAACGCTTATTGCATTAAACTAGGAGGGGCCATAATGGTGCTACAGTCTACATAGCAAAAATGGTGCACATTTTATGAAAAAACAAATTATAATGCAATTTTTTGTCTTTTTACCGAAACGCACATCACTGTACAGGGAAATGGTTGCAAAAATGTTGATGAACATTTTTTTTTTTATAGCCCAAAATCTCATTAAACAAGCAAGATGCAATTTACATCTACTTAGATGATAATTGCTGTGTTGTTGGGATCGACCTGGTCATGAATATGTCACATAAGCTAAAATGTGCATAGAAATTTTCTTGGAGCAGTATACACTTCACTGGTGTGTATACTTATTGTTTGATGATTTAATTATATTACAAAGCCATTAAAACCTTGCTTATGGCAATTGCTTTTTATTCTGTGTGTCTCTTATAGTCTTTTTTAAATCATGATGCAATGTACAAGGAAACAGATATGGTTAGAGAGCTTTTTTTTGTCCAATGTTAACAATGCACCATGAGTGTATATTATGATGGCAAATTATCATAGAAGACAATCTTCTGCAATTTCATAAAGGCTGCTATTGTTCTAGTAGTAAGAAAACATAACAATTAAAGGGCTGATAATTATGTCAAGAACATAGTTCTTTGTACAGGTTTTCAGTAGCAGGAATTAAAAGAGTTAGAACAATGGACAGATGTAATCTCACAGAGAGGAAATAAGTTAGAAATGATAAATATAAGTTATTGTGAGGGTCCAGTGAATTTAAATGAAAGCAATTTCCTGAATATGAAGCTGTGTTAGTCATGAAATCCATCAGAATAAGTTACATGAATCTTATTTCGCTATGAGAGTGAACTGTTAACTTTTTATTTGAGATTTTTTTTTTTTTATACTTCCCATTTTGTACTATAATTTACTAATACAGACAATATACAGTATTAGAGAATAAAAATAGAAATATATTTTACGATATATAGCACAATAGAAAATTATAGTTTTCATTAAATTGTAAACTCTCACAAACTCTCCACTTGTATCCACCCACTCCCCACTTATACGTCTGTCCTAAAGTCCCACCCGCAAGATCTTACTCACATCTCATGTACAGTATTATTCCACTCCGGTGTATCCTGTTTGCTAGTTTTCTCTTCTCCTATCCTCTGTCCTTTCCTTCACCTACTCAATGTCTGCACGCTACCATGTAACCTGTTCTTAGATACCCTGCATTGCTCTACATGGTACTTGTCTTGTTATATTATGTTTTGCCAATTGCATCATATATGCCATGTTATATTATACCATGTTATATTATACCATGTTATATTATGTCATGCACGTGTCTTGTTTACCAATATCGTCCTTCCTACTGTATGGTATTGTGGAAATCTTGGGATGCCATATAAATAAGCAATAATAATAATAGCATAGTAGTTTTGTTTTTGTATCTACAAGAAGGAAATAGAGATAAGCATGGTGGCTTAGTGGTTAACACTTCTGCATCACAGCACTGGGATCATGAGTTCAATTCCCGACCACTGGCTTATCTGTGTATGTTCTCCTCGTGTTTGCGTGAGTTTCCTCCGAGCGATCCAGTTTCCTCCCACAATCCAAAAAACATACTAGTAGGTTAATTGGCTGCTATCAAAAAGTGTCCCTAGTCTGTCTGTTTGTGTATGTTAAGGAATTTAGACTGCAAGCTCAATAGGGGCAGGGACTGATGTGAGTGAGTTCTCTGTACAGGGCTGCGGAATTAGTGGCGCAATATAAATAAATAAATGATGATGATGATGATGAAAGAAGCAGTAGGGAAAGGGATCAGTCAAGGAGCAGCATTATAGAAATTTGAGAAGATGTTTCATTTTACACTTGGAATAGTTGCAAATACTGCACACTATTTGAGGGTGTGAGGAACCAGACAAAGAAGATAATTACTTCAGAAAACACATTTATTGTCCATAAGTACTGGTCAGGGCATATTCCTATAATAAATATTTAGTGGCTTCGACATAGAGCAAAAGAAGCTGCGAATGTTTAATTGATGTTAGAACTATAGGGATTCCATATTGCCAACAAGGAGTTTTAAATATAAACCCCACTGGTATGAGATTACATTTTCATATATAATCTTTGTTATACCATAGGGACAATTTCCTTACTGAGAAACATCAGACCCTGAGCTAGATCTGTGAAGATGGATATATGGATATCTCTATAGGGTTCTAGGAAGGAAAATCATCTATTAGGTAGACATACAAATGTAAAAAAATATATTCTCATTGTGGCATCAGAGGGTGTTTTACAATTGACTCTAGAAGTCTAAGTGTGATATTTATTAATTTATTTATCTGAAATACCAGGTAAATAACTTGCAGTAGATCATCTCATCAGGCTTATTTGTCTTCAGGATCCCTAAAACAGTAAATTACTGTGCATGGATATGATCTATGGGTAATTTAATTTACTAGTTAATGTTTTAACTTTTTTCCAAGCAAAAAAATGAGATCCACTAGACCAATACTATCCCCAACTCAGATATTCTGTCAGAAGCTATTGTGCAAATACAATGTTTATAGGTAAATGATATTTCGTCCTCATAAGTAAAACCGTATTGGCAGTTTCTCATTTTCATTCCCTACTGTACAATGCCCACTATATATCTTTCAGTGTTTATTTGCCTTGTTTGAAGATTCTGAGTAGTCTTCTCATTTCAGGTCCATATATCACAGAGGTGGGTGATGGCTTGAAGATTGCTTCTTATTTAAAGACCATTTGTCAAAAGTGTTGGCAATAAGTGACCACTTCTATCTATTCAGGGATTTCTTTTTAAGTCTCTTTTTTTATACATACAGAAAAATTCTACCATATGCTTTATTTTACACATTCAGTTAAAATAATGTATATTTTTTGAAGTTCTTTGGGTTACTAGAGAAGCATGATTTTTTAAAATCTCATCTTGAACATGAAACATGTAATTATGTCATGGTTAAGAACATGTGCTAGTGAAAATCCATCATTGTGAATGGTTGACCTTCTTATGCATAGATGAATTGAAGGTTTCTGAGAGTGACCGCATGCATTATACTACATTATTTTGTCTACAAATAATATGCAATTTAATTATTTTTATTGATTTTAGTTCCTTCTGTCTACATAGTTTTTGTTTTTCCTTATCTTAGATATGGCGGTTAACATTCACAAAGTCTTATTTTCATGAGTTAGGAAAACAATACCATTGATTTCTTGATAATGAAATACTCCTTATCTAAAATATTCAATACTGATGTGATATTATGTGATTCTCGCAGCCTCTATGGAGCTTATATATTTAACATTACTTTTATTTGCACCATAAACTCCTTTTTTTAGGAATACTTGTTTATTTCCATTCAGTAGGTGATAGGGAAAATGCGTGCAGCCTACTAAATATTGACTTTTTAAACTTTTTCAGATATCTTGATAAAAACACTTAATATTTAATGTAATTTTAAGTCACTTTATTTTTACCTGTAAAAAGTGGTGAAAATACTTTGCCATCTTAAAGTGGAAACACTTGTATGGCATATCACTCTTAGGGCTAGATTTACTAAACTGCGG
Organism: Mixophyes fleayi; assembly: GCF_038048845.1. Taxonomy (NCBI): domain Eukaryota; kingdom Metazoa; phylum Chordata; class Amphibia; order Anura; family Limnodynastidae; genus Mixophyes; species Mixophyes fleayi. Next base: position 54,255,766 of record NC_134402.1, read on the forward strand.
GTTTGAAAATGTGGAGATGTTGCCTATAGCAACCAATCAGATTCTAGCTGTCATTTTGTAGAATGTAGTAAATAAATGACAGCTAGAATCTGATTGGTTGCTATAGGCAACATCTCTACAGTTTAGTAAATATAGCCCTTAGTATGTGACTTTTTGGCTGATTCAGAGCGGGACGTATGAGCGTTGTATGAAATTGCTCTGCACATGCCCATAAAAGTGTGCGCTTTTGCAGGTTTGCATCATTGTGACACTTACACCCACTTGCTCTTGGAGAAGCAGGAGGCGGAAGGGAAGAGGCATGCTAACATACAGGGCTGCCACCGGAATTTGCGGGGCCCAGTACAAATGTAACAGGCAGGGCCCCGCTCCTTCCTTCTCTAACCCCAACTTCATTTTTAATTTATTCTCTACCGAACAACTGCCTAAGCCCCCCCATTCTCTACAGTCACCCCCCTTCCCCGGTTCCATCTAACCCCTGCAGTAGGTTACTTACCTCTCTGCATCTTCTTGCTGTCTCCTTTTGGCACCTCTCTATTGACAGTGCTGCTTATTAAATAATCTCTGTCCAGGAGCCGGGCAACTGGGGTACTAGCATTGTAGCAAATAACGGTAGATGTGTGGCCCCGATATATTGGGAGCAGAGGCAGACATTCTGCCTACAAGGGGGCCCACTGCCGCATCCTTAATTGCGTGCAGAGGTCTCTCTCCACACCACCTCTCCCATATCAGGCACAGCTGCTGCCTAAAAATGGCACCCGCTACCTCCCTTAACTCACTGCAGAGGCCCCCGCTCCTAATAAATTTGTTTGGGCCCAGGGCTGATGGGGCCCTACTCTGCTGTGGGACCCCATACTGCCTTACTCCCTGTACCCCCCTGATGGCAGCCCAGCTAACATAGGCCGAGTACAGTAAGGGTGTGTTTGTGCAATTGTGAGCAGATACGGATAAGGACACAAACACATATATGCCTGTCCAAGTCGTATTATTTGCAAGTTGTCAAGAGCAAATAGCGGAAGATGACAGTCGCCAGTAAGAGCATTTGAACAGTCAATATTGTGATTGGTTGCTTTATATTTTCTTCCTGTATGTGAGATGGAGAGTTGCTTTTCCTGAGTGGTTTTTGAAGATCGAATTATACCTAATAGTGAAAACCTTTTTTGCAAGCAAAACAAAAGGTTATAGACCTGGACGTAAGTGTATGTGACTTATGTCTGACATAAACCAGGCGCTTATATAACTGTAGCAGACCAGCATTTATCTATCGATTGTTGCAGCTTTGCAATTGCAACTTTTCTAGTGAGAACAATTTGCACCTGCAGTTTGGGGCACAATTGTGGCTCAATCCGCACTTTGTGTCTCCACCATTTAGTAAATCATAAATTATATACTTTCTCTAAAATAAAATCTTTGCAGTTGTACACATTTGAACAAAAGAATAATTTAAGCATTTTCTTTTCCCCCTTTTCTGGTTCTCCTAATATATTAAATATATTTTCATCAGACTATAGTTGGCTTGGCTGATTTTTGAAAACACAGCTGGAAAAAGTGATTTGTGTTCATACAACGGCTACCAGTCTCCCACCTAATTCCACTCTTACTGGCCCAGCATGGTCCACCCACTTTATGTAACCACCCCCTCGTCTCAGTCTTGCCCTGCCGGTTAGATTATAAATGCTCACTTGCAGGACACTCTCTCCTGCAGTCTTCTTGTTGGCTCCCACCTTGCCAACTGTGGGCCTCATTTAGAGATGGACGCAAAGTCAGTTTCAGGCACATCCTGCTCATTTTCACTGATGGGCATGCGCAGTAAGCATCAGTTCCATCTGCTTTTCAGATGCAGTGTACACTTGCAACAGCTTGCATCTCAGTACCAGGCAAAGGGCGGAACACAGAGTTATGTAGGCGTGACCATGAATAATTTAGATACTATGGGCGTCTACCCGCAAAAACTACCCTAGTCAGATCAAGACGCAGGCGGAACACACGTCAAAAAAGACAGAAAAATTGAGGCAGGAATTAGGTGCCACAAGCAGTTAGCTAGCTGCAGGAACTGGTCGCAGCTCAATAGGGTATTACGAGTGGGACGCAACTGGGGTGGCATGCCACTCGTAATACCCTACCAAGCTGCGGCACACTCCCACTCCTGCCCTTTCATGTACGTCTTAGACGCACATTGCGTCTGACTCTAAATGAGGCCCTGTGTGCCCTTGTATGATGACTTGCATGTTCTGTACGAGATATGTACAGAACATGTTTGCTATATACCTTACATATTACATATTATTTTTAATTTATTCCTTACTCTTGCATTTATGCTTTCTGAATGTCCTGAATGTTTAGTTTCTTATCTATTGATCCTCTATGTCTTTCTACTATGATCTATTTTCCCACTGTACATTGCTACAGAATCGTGTGACACAATATAGATAAATAAAAATAATCATCACCATTATAAAAGTTGATAATAGAGGTGCATTAATGTATTAATATTATTATTATTATTATTATTATTATTATTATTACCAATTATTTATATAGCGCCACTAATTCCGCAGCGCTGTACAGAGAACTCACTCACATCAGTCCCTGCCCCCATTAGTCTAAATTCCCTAACACAAAGACAGACACACACAGACGGACAGACACAGACAGACACACAGACACACAGACTAAGGTCAATTTGTTAGCAGCTCATGACCCCACTTCACTTAGCACTTCTGCTGTAAGGCAGAAGTGCTAACCACTTAGCCACCGTGTAGCCTCAAAACTACTACACACAGTTCTTTCCACAATTATCCTTATATTAATATTTGGCAATATATACAGCAATATATATAGCAATATATATATAGCAATATTTGGCTTCCTGGTTGCCTCCAGTGCCTGTTTCCCATTATAACACTGCCCCAGTCACATGGAGTCCTGTCCTCACTTATGCTGGCCACTACTATACCGCAGGCAATATCAGACCAATATCACATCATCTGTGGCCCCAAAACAGTTTCTATAGATGAATCATAATTGGACATGTTGGAAAATGCAGTCAGAATATGGCCGCTATCAGCCTTTATAGTTCTCTACCGAGCACAATAACATACCACTGCGACACCAGACGCCATAAAAGGATAACACAATATTACAAAAACTATTGCTTGACTATACTGGTTCCATGCTACACTTCAAAAGAGAAAAGCTGATCGCAAGGGAGGATATTCGCCCTATGCAGAAAACTCAAGACTCAAAAAACAGGATAGTGCTGTAGGAATACATGAGCGATTGCCAGGAAAACCCTCTGGCTACAAACAAACATCAATCATGGCATTTTTGGCTACTCATTGTTCCATCTTAAATCTGACTTTATCCTTCTCAATTAGACTGTAGCTTTGAACAGATCTGCTCAACCAGGATTAGTTAGGTTGTCGTCTTTTCATTAAATTATAAATGTAAATATGTTTTTTCTTTTTTATCATTAAAATATCTTTTTCTTATCTTTCTCTGTATGTTGTTATTGTTCATCCTCAACAAGCATTCATTACAGAAGCATCAAGGGGAGTGAGTCAATGTTGATAATAATTTTCTTTGTGATTTAGGATCTAAACTGATACATACTGATATATATATATTGGTATATAACCCATGTATATGATTTTATATATGTGAATATAAACCTCCTACTGTATATTTTGCTTAATATGTGTTTCATGAATGCTTAATTATTTTTTGTTCCATTTTTTTATTTTAACTTTTGAAAAATTGCTGGATAGGGCTTAACATCTTTTTCCACTGATTCGAATGTGTTTGATTGGTTGAAACTCTTATTTTTACTGTATTTTCACATTTCATTTTAGTTTTGCGCTATTATCTTTTATTGACTATTGAGCTCCTTGTGTGCAGTATATGCAACGTATTTCTTAGAATCCACTATTGTCGTTGGGTTAGTCAATAGTAATGTTAGAGAACAAAAGTGAACTAAAAACTGCAGTTATATACATTTATAAATCAATTGCAATTTATATAGGTCTAATAGATAAGAATCCTATTCTATACCTTATTTATATAAACACAAGAGATAACATTGTATGAGTCATCCACTAGAAGATTACATATGTCTCTAGGTCGCTATTTTTTTTTTTTAAAAACTTTCACTTAAGGACGTTCTTAATCCCAAAGGACGAGGGTTCATAAACTTTATTGCCCTTAGCTGGTTTTAGGTACTTTAACTGTCTAGTTGACAAATACATATTGACAATTATATTTAATTCAGAGACTGCGGACAGGCTTGCAGAATATTCTTATACTTGCAATGTCAAATAACACTCTTGTGAAAAATAAAAATAGGACAGGAGATTACTAAGAGACCATAATTTTGCCTCTGTTTTTATGTAGAATTTCAGAACAATTTTGAACAATGTTCTTGTCAGCTTACATGTTTTTACTGTTCATTCTCTACTTTCTGCAGAGCCATTTCCCTTAATACATATGTGTTGAGTAAAGGGATAAAGGGACTCCCTGTTTGTGCTGCTTCTTACATAATGTTTAACATAGTGTGGTTGTAATGCCAAGTAATATATTAATGCAAGCTTCGATCCTTAAACATTATCCTTCTACCATCTCTGTAAGCAACCCTGAGAACAACTCACTAAAGAGTCTGGAATAGCAGTTATCAATAGCTAAGCCCTAAAAATGAAATAATAATGTAATTTTTAGTTTCCTGTTATATTTGATTCTGCTGAACTGCTCAATGTCATTCTGTGAAGTCTAAAAAAGATTTAATGAAAGAACCAACTCCCAAACAGCTCAGATGAGTTTTAGCTATTGCAGCTTTTTGCTGCTCTAATGATAAGTAATGTAAAAAGCTTTAAAATCACCCAAACTGTTTCAAACCAAACTATGTTAGAAAAAGCCACAAACCACATATAAGTAGAGGACAACAAAGGGTGTACATAATAAATAGGAATATGCAACAAAGCGGGCAGGGTTCGGGAGGTTGCCCTGCTCTCTCGGGAGTCTGAGAGATCACCCAAAAATTCGGGAGAGTAGGCAACTATGGATTTATATGACTGTCTCTGCTACTATAGTGTTTGAGGGTATGTTTGAGATACTGATATTATTAAAACAGGAAGCCTTAAATCAATTTCAATCAATCTGTCTGCCTTTGGAATTAAATGTACATTATTTGATTTCTTTTTTTAAAACAATGTACATGCACACAGAGTAAAAGTAGGCACAATATGCACTGCTCTTACATCTGGTAAATTATGTTTTATTCTTACCGAGTATGGACTAAGCCAATCAGTTTACCTGCTTTTACATCCACACGCAACATCAAGATCTTTGCTGTGAGATGAGATTTGTTTAAATGAGATAATGGGATGTAGAAAGTGCACTTAGGAGAGAGTATTTTCCTCCATTCCTACCAAATACTTGACTTTCCACCGCCTCATCCCTAAGACATAAATGAAGCTACACCACTCTATAAAAAAGATAATTTGGAACTAGAAAGGGTTCAGAGAAGGGCGACAAAATTGATAAAGGGTATGGAGTCATTAAGTTATGAGGAAAGGTTAGCCAGTTTAGGCATGTTTACTTTAGAAAACAGGCGTCTAAGAGGAGATATGATTACTATGTACAAATACATTAGGGGTCAATACAGAGAGCTTCCATGGGAACTTTTTACCCCAAGGACCTTACACAGGACACGGGGTCATCCCCTAAGGTTAGAGGAGAGAAAATTTCACAACCAGCAAAGGAAGGGGTTCTTTACAGTAAGGGCAGTCAAGATATGGAATTCATTGCCAGGGAAGGTCGTGATGGCAGATTCAATAGATATGTTTAAGAAAGGATTAGACAAATTTTTAGCGGAAAGGTGTATCCAGGGATACGACCGTTAATTAAAATGAAGGATAGTAGTGGATATAGGGTAAAAATATGACTGCAATATTGAGTCTGGGGGGATTTTCACAATTGAAACAGACTGGTGGTTGCTTACTCTGGATCAATTTCAAATATAAGTGCAGGATCGCAGGAGATCCAAAATAGGTTGAACTTGATGGACTGGTGTCTTTTTTCAACCTCATCAACTATGTTACTATGTTACCAATCAGCATTTTAGTATAAAAGATGGACAGCACAGTGGCCTAGTGGTTAGCACTTCTGCCTCACAGCCCTGGAGTCATGAGTTTGATTCCCAACCATGGCCTTATCTGTGCAGAGTTTGCATGTTATCCCTGTGTTTGTGGGTTTCCTCCGGGTGCTCCGGTTTCCTCCCACACTCCAAAAACATACTGGTTAATTGGTTGCTATCAAAAATTGACCCTAGCCTCTGTTTGTCTGTCTCCCTCTCTGTCTGTCTGTGTCTGTGTCTGTGTGTGAGTGTGTGTCTATATTAGGGAATTTAGACTGTAAGCTCCAATGGGGCAGGGACTGATGTGAATGAGTTCTCTGTACAGCACTGCGGAATTAGTGGTGCTATATAAATAAATAAATGATGATGATGATGATGAAAAGATAAAAGTCTAAATGAATGAATGGTGGTTCTAACAGAGTAATAGGTTGGACTTGAAAGTTATCCTTCACTGTTTAAACCAGGCCTGTCCAACCTGTTGCCCTCCAGATGTTGTGAAACTACAAGCCCCAGCATACTTTGCCTGTAGACAACCAGTTGATAGCTGGAAGGGCATGCTGGGACTTGTAGTTTCACAACACCTGGAGGGCCGCAGGTTGGACAGTCCTGGTTTAAACCATGCCCATTTTGAGGTGTATCCGCAGATTTGCAAAACAAGACACAGGCTGATATTCTGGGGTAGATTGCAAGCTGGCTAGGGCAGGGAACTTGTGCTGGAAAATGTGAATATGAAGCTGAATAAATACTACATAAAATAATGATTATCATAAAACTAATGATAGTAATTTTAAAGTGGTAGTCATGGTTCCTCAATATATTATACACTATTATTATGTACTATAACAACAAGATAATAATAATAATAATAATAATAATAATAATAATAATAATAATAATAATAATAATAATAATATTTTTTATACCTGAAACAACATGCTGCCTGCTGTATATATACACTAGAGATAGGTGAATCGATTTGGCCAGTTTTAGAATACTGTGCAGATTCACCCAAAATTTTCCACTGGAGAATTAGGTCATATAGGGCAGCATGGTGGCTAAGTAGTCATGAGTTCAATTTCCGACCATGGCCTTATCTGTGTGAAGTTTGTATGTTCTCCCTGTGTTTGCGTGGGTTTCCTCCGGGTGCTCTGGTTTCCTCTCACACTCCAAAACATACTGGTAGGTTTATTGGCTGCTATCAAAATTGTCCCTAGTCTCTCTCTCGCTCTCTCTCTCTCTGTCTGTATGTATGTGTACGTTAGGGAACTTAGACTGTAAGCTCCAATGGGGCAGGGACTGATGTGAGTGAGTTCTCTGTACAGCGCTGTGGAATCAGTGGCGCTATATAAATAAATGGTGATGATGATGATGATAATTCACAGTATGTGGAATATAAATAAGTCAAGCATCAACAAATGTCACATTGCTTTATAAAAGAAGCTTACGACTCCTCTTTCAAACATTCTTCCTGGATTGTTTGTTCTATGGGTAAAAGTGAATCCTATTTGTGACTATTGATGTGAGCTGTGGCTATTAGTGGCCTGACTGCTGACTATTCCTCAATTCTCTCCACACTGTATTTGGTACACAAGTTTCTGGACAGTTCAATATCATTGCCTGATTTTCCTATTTTATATTTAGCATCCTACGTACCCCATTATTGACTTACAATGAACTGTAGTCCAATAGAATTGTGTAGTTTTTTTATTGTACAAATTGCATGTATCTTCACTTCCTCTTTCCCTTTCATTCAGTACTGTAAAACATCTAAATCCATTGTCTCCATACTTACTATTACATATAGGTGATCCAATACCCCAGGAAAAGTGACATGAGTAAATATCTATTGCTTCTGTACTTGTCATTACAGGCATTACCCATATAGCTGTCCAAATACTAATGTAACTAGTACATTTATTTTAAGGCAGTGACTGAGGAAAAAATTATTTTGTTTCCACTTGTTATTAGGTCCATTAGCCATCTAAGTGTACAAATACCCAGACAATACTCTGTCATCTTAATTGGTGTATTTTTGCTACCCACTGACAGGTGCAAATAAAAAATGTCTGCACTGTTCACTGACAATAGTCAGTTTGTCCGTGCCCTGTAATTGAAGTTATTGTGTTGGGAAGCCATACTATAGAGATTAGTCTGTTGGCTGTCAGTTATTTTATACAGAATGACGACTTGTGTGAGGAAAAGATAAGTACACAGAGAAACATGGAAAATTTCAAACACATAACATTATTATTATTATTACAAGTTAACCCGTGCATGATACTCATGCATTCTAGTCAAATCAAGCTACTTAAGGTGTTAAAAAGGTTCTTGTCATGCATTTGGGCCTAGGCCAGGCCTCCTCAGGGGAAGAGCGTTACTTCCCGACGCAAGCGCCCTTTTTTAACGTGGTTTTGTCCACATGTCACCACCTCATCATTTTTCTCCATCACCTCATCCTTCATCTTTATCGCCACATCTATCCAGATGTCTATCCAGACACAGGGATCTCTCTCAGCGGTCCCAAGTATCACACTCCTCTCGCTCTGTCACCTCCGGCAACCACCAACCACTCCCCACGGTCACCCCCGGCAACCACCAACCATTCCCAACTGTCACCCCGGCAATCACTTCTCCTTCAAGAAATATATATATATATTTTTAAAATCTTTATAAACACTTTTAACAATTAACAAATTAAATTAACGAATTAAAAACATCTTAGTATACCAAATTTCAGCCATTTCTGAGGTTTTTTTTCCACACACACTAAGAATTTAGTAGGTCAGTGTATAACTCCGCCCAGCAGGTGGTGCTGCAGCTTGTTTTTTTTTTTTTCACACACAGACTAACACACGCCATTAGGCTTATATATATTAGATTATTACTAACTAGCTCATGTTGGCAGCACTGATGATAATTAAACTTAAGAGTCTCTAACATCTTTACATCTAACATGTCTGCAACAAAACATTACACTGTGAAGGAAAGTTCATTTTATTAAGCGAAACCAATAATGCAAAACCAGACAGTGTTATGGCTGCTCGCCCTAGCACCGACAATCTTACAAACAATTGCCAAGGAAGTTTCCAATTCAAGAAATGAAAACCATACATTATCTAAAAGGCCATTCGCCCTTGCAAGATGGAAACCATTGCTTTAGATTATTTGAGATGTACTCAAAGGGTCAGTCAACGTCGCCAGGGAACAAAACAAGGAATTTCGACTCGAACCAACATTTTGGGTGTGACATGGAAGAGCTGAAAAACCAGATGGTAGTTACAAAAATAAAACGGAACATGTTAATGATACATCTGGCATTATTGTCCTTGCTGATGGTAATGATGATGATGTACATGTTTATCATTTTGCAAATAAAGCTAAAGTTCTTCAGCTTCCCCCCCATATTATTATTATTAAAAAAATACACATTCACATAAAAATACTTTCACTTTAAACAATAATCTAAAGGAAACTATGGGGGGAAAAACACCAAATAATTTCATTTTAAAGCACACTTCTCTAAATACAAATAAAACTTAAACACAAAACACTTAAAATACAAATAAAAGAAACACTAAAAAGAACCCTGAATAATATATTTTAAGCACCCTCCTTATCTTGACTCTAATGTATGATGCCCCAAGAGAGATTCCAGATGGCTTATAGGAAGTCAACTGGACAAATTGGCATTGAGTTCTAGCAAAATGTCAATTTGTTGGCAGAATATAAAAAACAAACTTATTTTGCTGGGATTATAATTGAGCTGAACCTCAACAAACGGAATTTTTAGGATTTCTTACACAATTAGTGGGCACAGGGCATTATAACTGTTGGTCTAACATTATCAAGTGGCTTTGTTCATTTCAAACCTCCACTGACTTCTTCTGTACTCTGTTATATTCTTCATGTTACCTTCTACAAAAAATAACTTATACAGCACACAGAGTAGGAAAATATAGTTGGAATTGTGCTTTTTATGAAGCGCCAGAGAAGGGGTTAATATGCAACTGTCCAATAATTAAAAGCTGGGACATTGCTAGTCATAAATAGTGTTTGCGTGGGTTTCTTCTAGGTGCTCTGGTTTCCTCCCACACTCCAATAACATAATGGTAGGTTAATTGGCTGCTATTAATTTGCCCTTAGACTCTCTCGGTCTGTGTGTGTGTGTGTATATTAGGGGATTTAGATTGTAAGCTCCAATGGGACAGGGACTGATGTGAGTAAGTTCTCTGTACAGCGCTGCGGAATTAGTGGCGCTATATAAATAAAAAGATGATGATGACTATAAATTTGGAGAAATCTTTAAAACTTCAATGGAACTATGAAATACTTGGCATATATGTGACATTTCTTTCAGTTACTATACTTGGGACATACAACTTAATTTTGCAACAAGTATTTGCACAGACAGAACCGCATCCCCCTAATCCGTATTGGTGCTCTGACAAGGGCATGGAAGGATATGGGCAAATAAAAAGCCTGACTGACAGACACTCCCTATTCAGGTGCCTTTAATATGCATTTTGTAATTAATTCCTAGAGACACAAAAGCAGCCAGATAATTGCTTTTAGAAGTGGAATGTTTATTTAACAAAGAGAATTATATTCCGCTCTGTATAAAAGGTAGCTCTTTCTGCAGGCTACTTGTGACATTTTTATCAGGGGTATTGATGAAAATCTTGAATGATTGAAATGATCATTGGGTATAGCAGCCTGTCCTTCTGATGTAAAGTAAAAACATTCTTTATTCTACATAGTTACTTAATCACTAGTGCTGATCTGTACCCTTGTGAGCTGCTGGTAGGACTATATGTATATATATATATATATATATATATATATATATTTGAAAAAAATATATAAAAATATTATTTTCCCTTGGATTTATGTGTATTATTTTTGCAAACAATTTACTAAGTATTTCTGTCTTGACCTAAAGACTTATTGCATTATTTTGTCCCAACTACTTATATAACGAGATTGCTCTGTAATTATTTTGGAGGGGTGCACAGAAGAAATTATGGAGACTCTAAGGGTGCCATGAACTGAACAAGTTTGGGGAACTGCTGACCTAGTCTATTCTGCCCAATTACACACCCACTAAACTTCTCAAGCAACATTTATATGTGTTCTCTTCCTATACTCCACAAAAACCTACTGGCTTATAAACCAACATTGCTGTGTGACTGGACCATTTAGCCCCATTAAGGATTTGTTTCCATTAAAACCTGGCTGGACCAGTATGCAGTATGTGGCAGATGCCTACAGATTGTAAGCTTTTAACCCTGCCCTCAAACCCATTGTTTTACTACATTGTTTGTATATATATATATATATATATATATATATATATATATATATATATATATATATATATACAGTGGTTGAAGTGGGGGTATATACAGTGGTATATGATTATAATTTTTATTTTACATGTATCTTACAGATTACTTGTCATTTTTTTCAAGTGAATATTATTTTGTAGCAATGCTTCTAATGCTGTTCTTTAGACTTGGAATTGTTAAGTAATGATTTATTGAAGTCATCTTGACTTTTTTCTTCTCCATTTTGTTTAGTGTGAGAGAGAACCTAACATTGGAAACAGTGTATTTTAAAAGTAAGAGGAGGATCATAATACTTAGACTTTGCTATGGCTGACATACCAGTCAATTTATTAGCCAAGGAAAATATGGTACACTTCCAGAAAGATTTAATTTATTGAGATTGTCACACTGCCTGGTTCAATTAAAGGTCACCATTATTCAATTTTATGCATGTAGCTGCTTCTTATAACTTATTGCTTCATCTTGAATGCTTCAGCTCAGTAATTGTAGCAGAGTTGAAAACAGTTCAGTGCAGAGCATATATACAGAATGACATTTTTTTACTCTCTGTTGGGTTAAGGGAAGATATATAGTGTTTGTATTTTAATCTAGTATTGAGCGCACAGCAAGAGTTTCATGAATACCAAGGGCAGCATATTGCTGTAACAAACTGTTACATATCTGACTATTGCTTTGTTATTCCCAGAAGTCCAAAAAGAGATGATCATAGTAATACAGAAATATGCAGTGTATTTGGAGAGACCATCGCCATTAGACAGATCAGGGTGATGTCAATTAGTCTATAAATGTAATACAATGTTGATCAAATTAAAGCAAACATTGTACTGAAACACAATTTGTTTAAAATTCTGCATGTTTTATACGGTCTTTCGTGTTAAATAAAATAGACATTACATTATCCTCTATCTATGAGAATAAATTGTAAGCTCTTACAAGCAGGACCATTTTAATTAGTATCATGTTATGTTCTTACTGCATGTTGTAACCAATACTTTATCTCTATTGTAGATCACTATTACAGTATTTTACTTCTTTAATATTACTGCTGCTATAACCATACCCTATTTCCATGTAACCCTTTAATGACAAGTGGTATTCTATGCTTTCGTGACCATATACATTTTTACGTTTAGTCAATGTGTCAGTTATTCCAGAAATGACATTTTATTAGTCTGCTCATATGAGTTTTAAGGTAAGCTTTCTTTTGCTGCATAGTGTAATAAATCTCTTTGAAATATTCCTGGTCAGTGCTCCGGAATCTTGGGCTAGAATTTGCTGAGGATTCCGTTGAGAATGTAGGAGTATGGATCCTCCATTTAAGCAAGATGGAAACTTTTTTTTTTAATATGGAAAGAACATGTTGGGTAGAATAATGATACTCCCCATCCTTCTAGGAACAACAGAACTATTGCTGCCTCACAGTTTCCTCAACCCGCACGACAATATTAAAGTTTGCTGGTGATCACTGAATATTCAGCAGAAAATAGTCTTCAGCCTTTAACCCATTGGGAGTCGTTTGCAAACAGATGGCAAAGCTGTGCGTAAAAAAGTGATTTTTTTTTTTCTCTCTTGTAATACCGCACACAGCTTTATGTGGCGAGACTTTTGCAAAGAAGCAAGGATTTTTCTTGATAATGGTTGGATATGAATAAATGTATTGCTTATCTGGGTAAGACAAAGCAATCTCAATGCACAAATTCAAGAGGCGATGTAACAAAATGAGTTTAGCAATGTGCCATTCATTTGTTAACGTAAAAAATGTGATTTTGACTACTGTTACCCTAAACGTTCTTTATTCATGGAATCATTTTAGTTTTATATTCATTTTTAAAACTGAAAAATCACATCATAGGAGTGAGAGATACTGTATATTGTGCAAAATATAAATGTTATATTATGTTTCTTAGATAATATTGATATTTATTCATTGAATTGTACACACAGGAAATGTGGTATACTGAAGATCCATACTGCCATATATATGCTCAATAGGCTTCTATTGCTCAGTGCAAACCAATGTAATGGATTTTTTTAAACTCTTTATTTCAGAACATTCAATGACACAATTATAAAAATGCTCTCAGTGACCTATAGGGAAGCTCTCTGTTGCTCTAAAATATTTTCTTTCCTTTGTCTCTGTTCCTTCCTCACTTGGTTTAATATACAGTACTCAGGTCAGAATGGCAATAGAGGCTCGACAGATGCATGCATGCCATTATTAGCTATTGCGCAACAGCTCTTTTATGTTCTTTAAGAGACAAATCTTCAATGCTCCTAGCAACCTCTTGCTTTCACTGTTCTATCTAGACTAGATGTTTGACCTAGCAACAATCCTCATTTATTTTTAGTGTTTTCTCATTAAGGCATCATACTTAGAGCCTACTAAATGTGCTTTATCGCTGAAAGTTGAAGGAATAATGGAAGCAAATGGACCTGGATGCATACACTTTCTGACAAGTGTGCGCTTTGCATTTGCGGCAATTGCAATGTCCCCTGTAGCATTTGCGAGCGTTAGCATTTTGTAAAGTATAAGCTTTTCTATGGGTAAGCTTTATTAAGCTTTCTCATATGACTTCTTATATGTTCAGGATATGTGCATTATGTACATATCATGCAGCAGGGAAGCTATGTGAACATGTTTAAACACACTGTTAAAAGCAAGACAAAGTACAAGGTTTTGTCTCTTTCATTACCACACATTGGTTTTCAACTCCTGTGTGTAGAAGTCCTTAATGTAGGAAAAAGAGTAGTTAGAACAATGCTCTTGGCGAACTGGATGTATTTAAATTGCAAGCTTAGGCCATTTTTATAAAGCATGATGCAATCTAGATGCTGAAATAGCATAGATTTATACTCACAAATAAAAAGAAAGTAAATGATCTTTTGACACATGCATGATCCTGTACATATAGGGAAGTACAGGTATTATAATGATGTACCCACATGCCCATACTGCACCATCCAAAACACTTTCCTATATTATTGTTACTGGGAGAAATGATTATTTATTAAAAAAATATAGTAAACGAAACAACATAAAACCACGATGTTCCTTACACAGTGTCGATTGGACACGTGTCTAATTTTGCCTATACAGATAGATCATACGTATCAAAGACTAATAATATATGTTTTATATCTCTGTATTGGAACAACTACTATTATGTCAACCCTTTCATTAATAATTGTTTATATATTATAGTTGATCATTTACCTAACTTGTTACTATATTTTTAACCTGGATAACTAATATATCAATTCATTGATTAGATTAGCAAATATTTTTTTTTTTTGCTTTTTTTGTTTGTTATCATTTGTATTTGTGTTATAAAAATCTTCCATTAAAAACACATGATTGGGAAAACAAGACTAATAATACAATCAGGTGCCTCCTATAGTAAGAAGGTGTTACTATGGGAATGTAGCAGGGAGTTAGCACAGTGAGTGACAGGTGCTTGATCTTGCAATTAGTCTTAAATACTAGTGTTTCCTGACATATAAACAAACTCACCCCCCCCCCCCCCCCCATAACATTACCTGTTTTTTGTGTGTTTGGTACTGGTAACTCCCAACATTGCAGCTGGCAGTAATTTAAAGTTACTGGCAATATCCATGAATCTATATGACTTGCATTTACCCTTACACTGAAGTGTTTAAAATGATTCTCAGCATAAAAAATTGACTTTGCCGAATAATGTAGAAGCTGGAATGAATGCTATCTAACTAATCAAAGCTTATTGATGAGTTCTAGAAACTCAAAATAATCCACTATATGCTGAGAAACGTATGTCATCAATATGAAAAAGTCATTTTTAGATTATAAAAATGACTTACAGAAGTGATTACAGAAATATTCTAGGAATTTGTGCAAAAAATATTATTAGCAATGATACAGGAACATTGCAAACATTTCTTCATGTTTTGATTGGTGCATGAAGCGATCAGCCATTTTGTGTTGAGTCTGAATACATTACATATAATGTAGACGGCCATATGTCTAAAATACAAGCTGCTTTAAATTAAAAAAAAATATATTAGGAACTTTTCAAAATTGAATATATTTAAGATTAAGGCTGGCATTTATAGGAAATTACAAAGTTATTGAAAGACAATGGAGGGAAAGAACCATTTGGAACCTAAAAAGAATGACCATAGAGAATAATAATTAACACTTACATTGAACTTCAGACAAGTACCGTATTGGCATGGAATTTGAACTTTTTTATATATTTTATTGAAGGTTGTAAAAGGTCCCTTCATGTTGAACTAATGTGTATTTTAGGTTGACTTGATTGTGACCCTCTGAAAAATCATCTGATATATTTAACAGCCAGATAGAGCTAAGTTTTCTCCCTGTCATACAGTGGTAATAATAGTAGAGTTTATTATTTAACTGTGATAATAAAAGGACTTTCACAATAATATGGCAATATCTGTTGAGCAACTTCTGATTTTATTATTCTCTAAATAGAATGAGGAGTTCTAAATTTCAATGAAAGGAATAATAGTATATTAACCCCCTGGAATTGTTCTACTTTAGAACTGGCTTGAGAATGATCTAAAAAAAATGCCAATAGCTTATCACTCGGGCTATCAGTATGGTAACA
Organism: Mixophyes fleayi; assembly: GCF_038048845.1. Taxonomy (NCBI): domain Eukaryota; kingdom Metazoa; phylum Chordata; class Amphibia; order Anura; family Limnodynastidae; genus Mixophyes; species Mixophyes fleayi. The sequence goes on from NC_134402.1 coordinate 54,271,842, forward strand.
CATAAATATCAATAAATACATATATATATATAGCCTTCATGTTAAAAGTAGACAGCTTGTGTGAAAATCATAACTGAGATCACAGACTCCTGACATCCATGTCTGATTTGCCTTTGGGCTCTAATTGAAGCAGAGATGTGATTCCTCCACATTGTGTATTTCAGCCTTCTTGATTCTATAAATCGAAAAATCAATCAATAACGCGGATGACTCACAAGGTTTAATGGTGACATTGATACCCAAAACAAAACAACTGTCATGACCTAATCAGAGATGTAAAATTCCCTGTAGTTAGCACGGATATATAAAATAACTCAGTGTTGCTGCAGTAGGGAGATGTATACACGAGATATTAAAGTCATGTATTATGTTGAAATGTCCTGAAATATTTATAAAAATTCTGAGAAATTGAAATTCACTTTCATCCCCTTAGGATGCCTACAATCTAATAAAATTATTCAACTGCATTCCCACTGCACTGGAATTTTTCAGTACCCTGACCACAGATAGTACACTTAACTCTTACTGAGCAGTAGATGGATAATATTATTTCCAAGCAATAAGTGTACATTAGTGTTTAGATAACACAGTTGACTGCAGATTCATTCCCGGAAAGTATCTTTTATATCAAAGTAAATTTTATTATATATTTTTTCCCGTTTGCATATATTTTTTACTTTGTTATGTACTTTGTTGTTCAAAAAGACATTTAAAAAGACAATTCTACATCTCAAATAAACACTGAAGGAATTTCCTTAGGTTTGCTACCACGGAGTAGAAAATCCAACAAACTTTGAACCATGTTGATTCTTTTCCACTTTTGTCTAAATGTAAGGTATTTTTATTTTATGTCATTAATTGCTTTGAATGAGTTTTATATGTACTTTATACACCAGTAGCAGATTTATGATTTATTTTTTTTACAATAACAAAATGTAATCTTTACCCAGCAAACTCCTATATAAGGTCCAGATGCAGAGTTGTAAATTTTAGTAACAAATGTAGTGACTTACACCAGAAAAACAATATTATCCATTGATAATCTAGTCATTTTAAGTCTTCAACATCTTTCATTAGACTGTTATAATTTCATAAATTTTGAGTTTTAATCAATCTACATATAATGGCAGCAAATTCCTGCTAATTTGGGTTGAAACTATCAATATACACTTTAAATTTATCAAGCTGCAGGTTTAAAAAGTGGAGATGTTGTTTATAGCAACCAATCAGCTTTTAGCTGTCGTTTTGTAGAATGTACAAAATAAATGATAACTAGAAACTGATTGGTTGCTATAGGCAACATCTTCACTTTTTCAAACCTGCAACTTGATACATTTACTCCCAGGACTTTATGAGAAGAGTCTACAGAACCGGTGATGTGTTTCCTGCCTCCTTCATCTGCTATATGAAATAGAAGCGCCTGATCAAGCAAACGACCATTCCTCCACTTAGCTAACCAGATGGTCCCCATAGCAACATTTTCATAGAGACCCCGCAATGCTGCTCTACCCTTTCAAGTTCCCTCTCTCTGCTCTCAGTAGAGCAGAGTCAGGGCCTCGTCTGAGCAAGCGTTAGCCAGTGCAAGCGTCCAAGGTACATGCGCCAAACTGCTATAATAACAGAAGAGACTCTATAGACTCTATTGAAAGCAGAGCGAGGGCATCAGCACGGTGTTAGAGGGGAGCGGAAGCCTCAGAGGTGGGGGGTGACCAGGCCCCTTAGTCACTGCACTCCTGCACCCAAGATAGTTATGCCCCCGTAACCAGGTGAACATTGCCATCAGGTTGCTATGAGCTAACAGTATTACACTGGCAGGACCTCTCTCAGAAGAATAGAATAGAAATAGAAGTTCAGGGTAGAAAAGAACGTATAGGTCCATCTAGTATGCAATTTCTGTGTGTTTTTATTATTATTTTATTATGTACAAAAATCAACTGGCGCTAATGGCTATTTTATGTGTGTGTGTGTGTGTGTGTGTGTGTGTATGTATATATATATATATATATATATATAAAAACATAGGTCCAAAAAGGAATCAGATTTGCTCATTCACAAGCTGCTCTTAAAACCATGTCTTTTTATATACTTTGATAAAAACTGATATAAATACACTTAATAATATCATAAACAGTTTTCTGTTGCAATCATCAGCACCAGTATTGCTGAGTTTATAGTCCGTTATTGTTCTGATAGAATAGAATACAGCCCAAGTATAATTGAAATATGCTGTTTGTATCATCGTTTAAATCCAGCTGTCTAATTAGTGAAACTCTTTATGTAAAAATGTTATTCCTTCTATTTATTAATTTTCAGACTTTCTCCTTCCAATTTTGAATTATGTCTTGTCCTTTAGCTTCACTTTCTTTTCCTTCTCCTCCTTTATTCCATCTTCTCCTTTTTTCATCTACCTTTCCTTCTTCTTTTGAAACTCCCTGTAAATTAATACCTTTGATACAGTTGAATGTTTCTATCATATCACCCATGTCTGTTATCTCCTCTCAGCTGTTCATTTTCAGTTCTTGAAGTTTTCTTCTGCAGTCCTTGTTCAAGAAATTCTCTTTTTTTTAAAAAAAAATACTGCTGCTTTACGGAACTCTATTAATACTTTTAAAATAGTTTTTAATGTCTCTATCATATCACTTATGTCCTTTCTATCATTTCATTTGCAATTGTTCAGCTCTTGAAGTTTTTCCTGGTTTGAGTCTCATTTTTATTCATATCATAAGTAGAGTCTGAACTTGTGCTTACGGCTGCATGAGGCCCCTTATGGTTGAAGAGGCGTAACAAGGGATGAAGGGGGCGTGTTGGTGCCAATGTGACTTATCTAGGCTTAGACTCAAACGCATATGCTCCTTTCAGTAGACAGGAAACTTGTGGATGCTCGAATAAGTTACAAAGTGATAATGATGACCATTAACTTAGATGTGTCTGGCTCAACACCCCCATGTACAATGTGTCTTTTTTCAGGATTCAATTTCCGCCAGTGTTTTAGATGGAAATTTTGTTTAATTCTACATGAAGCCCAGGGACCACAGGATTGCCCAAAATCCTGGAGGTGAGGTCTTAGTTATGACCTAGAAAATGACAAAATAACCTCCCTCTTCCTGCTATTAATACCTCTTCCTAAATAACCAAGTATCACTGGTTTTCCACAGTGATTGACTACAATACTTGCTTACCCTTATATCATCTGAAACTGTAACTCCAATGTCCCTTCTCCTTTGCTATGATTGACATTACATCACACTTCATTCTAGATTCTAGATACAATTTCAGCCTCTCTTCTGAGCTTACGCCATTGACTACACATTGGGCCTGATGCAGAGTTTGAAAGAAAAATGGGAGCCATTTACTCTGAAAATAAGATCATGGAAAAGATATTTGTGTCTATATGCCGAGCTGTACGCATTTTCAGATCAGCAGCTTATGCACCTGGTTTCCAATAAGTCATAATATAGTCATAATGAGTCATACGTCCCAGTCTGCATCAGCCCCATTGTCTCCTGTTCTTTAGGAAGAGCTGTATTTATTTCATTATCTTTGAGTTAAACTCCAATCTCCTGCCAGCATTGATTGAATAAAAAGTTTAATAAATGGCACTGCAAGGCCTTTTCATACACTTCGATGTATGGACCTATTGACTTATTTACCTTTCATTTAGAGAGTTCAAGTACCACCACTATTGCAGTAAATATATTTGTCCTTACAATATAGTAGGGTATATGCACTCCTCTTTGAATTTTTCAACAGTGAATATAGACCAAAAATAATTGTTTTGGCAGTCTGCAAATCCTTTGGCGCCTTCAACAAATTCACCACCTTTAGTGTTTAACCTTACTACCTTTGTTTTTTGTTTTCTCTAAAGAACACCTTTTTGTCACCCTTATTACTGCCTTTGCCATCCTTTCTTCTGTTTTAGAGCATTTTATGATGTGTTTAGTCTGCTTTAGATTAGTTTTATGTGCACTTTATATTTCTTTGATTGACTCTGTCTATATTCCTTATGTGCATTCTCCTTGTCATTTCATTGGAGAGTCATAGTGGCTTTCTCTTCCTTTTGCATTACAAACATATCTGACACCAAGGTATGTTGCATTTAATAATGCTTTTTTTAGTTTTGTCCACTGTTCCTGAATTCCTCTTATCAATTCTTACCCTGTCAGAGATTCGCATAAATGAATGATCATTTGGCTAAAATCAAACACAGACACATTCTAGATTCCTGTTTCTTATGTTCCTGCTCCTTATGCAATATTCCCTCCCATACAAATATTGCTACTTCTGGCTGACTTAGCATTTGGCAGATTCCAGTCCGGATCTGACAATATTGAAACTCTCCCATAATTATCACCTTACTTTTAATAACCGATCCAACTCCTTCTCTTATCATTGTGGTCTATATTTCTTCATATTTGAACTCTCTAACCAGTTTTTTGAGTTACTCAGATACTCCCAGTTCTACCTGGATTGTATTGTATTAAAGATGCTTTTATCTCATTCTTTACATATAACACCACTCCACCTGCCTTTTTACTACACTGCCTTTTCTAAACAGCATATAACTAGAAATAAGTATGTCCCAGCCATTGTTATAATCATACCTTCACTCAGTAATGGCTGCAAGATCTAAAGTATCCCTTGACATGTTTGAAATTGGTTCAGGGAGCTTTATTTCCTGAACATTGAGTATTTATATAAATGCAATTTAAAACTGTACTGCTTTTACTTAACCTGCCACTTTTTCCAAATTGTTTTAAAATGGTTCCCAAGATTGAAATTTGGTAATACATTCTTGAATTTTAGAATTAAAATATTTTCGATAAATTTGAGCAAGTTGAACAGGTTAGTAGTTATATTGCACAGTATTTTTATAGCTTTTGTGTTATTTTATATTGCACAGTATTTTTATAGGTTTTGTGTTATTTTTATGTGTTTACATGAAAAGAAAAAAAAATACTTTAAAAACTATAAAATGTAGACATTTAAAGCAGTGCTACCATCTACTGTATAAATTGTAAAAGCCGTAGCCTATTCCTAGCAAGAGTCCTGGGAAAAACGACTGCAGCTCTCCAAACAGGATTATGTATTGGAGCGGGCTGTGAGCCGGAGGACCAAACACCAGCTGCAATCCAGACATTGCGACTTGTGATTGGTCCACCCACTCAAAATCAACTTCTGCTGCCATTCTAACGTTCCACACTAAATTGGTTTGCCAGTTCTGTATTACAGAACCAGAAGAGCCCTGGGCAAAACAGCTGCAGGGCGCAGCCCATGGCTAGGAGTAGTAGAAAGTTTGTATACTTTGTTTAGTATATGGTAGTACAACTTTAACCTTCAGCAAACAGAAAAGGCAACGTACTATAGTTTAAGGTGTTGTAGTTTTCACGTTTGAGATAGCAGCCTAGCAGCTAAAATAAACATCATGGTGGTCAACTAAAAAAAATAATTTCAATATTTTCAAGATTGGTTTGATCAATTTTTTATCATCTTTAGGGAAGCAAATGGATCTACCAGATGTGCTTACTGATCCTTTAACCACTTTTCTGAATGAGTTATTAAGAAAGCCAATGTTTTCAGTTTACTATACATACTGTTCTGCCACCATGTTCAAATCCTCATACACTCCACAAGAAAAGTCATGTACCTTTGTGTGCTGTGACTATAAACTTCAGAACCTTCAGATATGGGGGCTTCATACTCTGCAGTAAGGAGGACTTTTACCTGAAATATAGCAAAAGAAAAAAAACTAAAGGCTGGGAATAAAATGATTCACCACAGCATCATAAGATAATTACTGATCCTGTGCTGCATTTATGTTTCTGTTGGTTTTAAGTGACCCAGATCAAACATATCTACGTCTTTTACGTGCTCATTAATACTTAATGCTTTCTTATCGCACATTTATCTTAAATGAAATGGGTAAATGTTTGCTTATGTTTCTATTTGGTGCCAATAACAATGTTTCCTTTGTAATATATCTGCTCACAGAGGACACACGTAGACATGTCATGAAAGGACAGTATTCTCCAGAGCCAAAGATTAATTCAGACCCAAGCTTCAGAGAGAATGCTGCCAAGTTTAGTGATTAAAGTGGTGGCTTTGAATGATTATTCCGTATACTACCCACTAGGGACCAATCGACTTTACTACTAAACTTATTTTTGTGTGGTGCTGATGACTTTGCAATGATTGTTTGTTCATTTTTGAGGAGCTAATAATCAAAATGTATTCTAACTAACTTTTGGTCTGCAACATTACAAATTAGTCAAAAGTATTGATATTTCATATTGAAAATGGATTGAGCAAGGTTCTTGGTTTGTCAAAATTCTTCCCAAACCAATTTGCAAACAGCCAACAACTTGGATATAACTTCACAGTAATAGCAAACTTGCATTGACAAAGTTGAACCCAACTACTTCAGATCAGCATGGTAGATGGGGGTTAATCAAAGAATCATAGAGCAGTCAACATGAAATAGTCTTGTGAAGTCCACCCTTGGTGGGTTTCACACCAAGGGTGGACTCAACAAAGGTGATGTCCAAAAAAGTAGTATACTCATAGGGAACTTTGTGCGATGTCAGTGATGTAATCCTTTGTTTAAATGTCCTATATGATATCACCAGTGACATAATTAAATGTGCTATTTATCATGTGATTTTTAGAAATATTATAATTAATTAAGCTTTAAACAGTAACTTAACAATGCATTTAAGGCACACTTTATGAATAAAGTAATATTTTTAATTAATGCTAGTGGTTAAAAATATAATTGTATGTGTATATGTGTATGTTACAGGCACACATACACAAACACACACACACACACACACACACACACACACACACACACTTATATTTTCAATCTCTATCATTAATGAAAAATATTGCTTTAAGGGGACAAAAATCCAAAAACCCACATATGTTCACAAGAACTCTTGGCAGTTTAAAACATGCAGACAACAAAGAGAGATAAGAAATATAGCTGCCTTAAGCAAAACCTCGAGCTTTATGAAAAAGAAAAAATATATGTGTGTTTTCTATAGTAACATAAAAGTAACATGATATAAAAGTGGGCCCGGAATTTACAAGTGTTTATGAGCTCTATAGAATGCTGTGGACAGTGTAGGGCTTCTGAGTGATTTATTATGTCAAAATCGGCTGCTACATCTACTAGGATTAATGTAGAAGGGTAAACAGTGTCAAATCGGATAAGAGTGGTATTACTAACACAATAGCAAATATGATGGTTTTTCCTAAGCAAAACATAATAATAAAAGTCAGCAAACCGTCCATAAAGCATTACATCAGTAATCAAGTCTAGACATATACTTACAAAGTTTTCTCATGAGGGCTGGTCTTAAATAAGCTTTTTTGGATTTTTTTAACAACTTAAAATCTTATTGATTTTTTTTTTGCACATAACATATAAGGCAAAAAATATCAGAAGAGAATGGACAATGATAGAAAGGATAGGAATGAAGACAATTCATCACTGAACATAATAAGACACTTTTTTTATTATAGGAAGGAAAAATCTGTGATCGTACAAAGGATAGGATGTCATGGTATGGACTGAAATTTTAAGATGGTCACTCTGTTACCATATAGGTAATTGTTTAAATAAAATAAAATATAATTTAATAGGAAGTAGAAGCAAGAGGAATTTGCTTGGAATAAAATATTATAGATAATAGCTATATATATATATATATATATATATATATATATGTATATACACATATATATACTGTAGTAAGACGTAGATGTGATTCCCAGCAAACAAATGAATGCTAGGAGAGGTAGTTTAAAAGATCACTAATTAGGCCATCAAATCCAGGGTGTACAATAGATTAAAATCAAAACTCAGGACATCTGTTTAAATTGGGTTTGTCCATTGTACTCAGATATCACTAAAAAGGTCCCAAGCAAAAGGCTACCAAAGCCTTAAGTTGGGTACACACTACACAGTTTTCATCCAATAATCGACTAAATCAGCCGACATACGACTGCTTGTCCAAAAGTCGGGTCAGTCTGTGCAGTGACAAGATGGTCGAAAGTCTGCCCAAATGGACGATTGTCGCCTCATTTGGTTGGTCGTACCGTTTAATATTTTCGTTCCAATCTCGTTTCCGCTGTGTAGTGTGTATAAACTTCCGAGCGATCCACAACAGTGAGTACGAAATTACAGTCATTTCTCACGACAACATGGCTGTAAAAAGTCAATAAAGGGACGTTCACTCTTCCCTTTATCGTCCTAAACAAGGCTAGTGTGTATGCAGTCCATGGACCGAGCGATCGGAACATCGATCGCATGTAAAATCGCTCGGCATAAAAAGTTGGTTGAAATTTCTGTAGTGTGTACCCAGCTTTAAGTGATGAAAAGACATCCTACGTTTTATGACATCCTCCTTCCTTTTCACCTTGAGGTGAAATTGTTAAGGCCATTCTGGAAAACCATTCAGAGAAGGTTGAACTTATTTACTCATCAAAGACACTCACTGTTTTAAGGACACTCTGAAAAAAATAACTCAGGGAAGATTGTATTATGGGAAAGGGAAGATTGTAGTGAACACATTATGGGAAATTCCAGGGAAGTATTGGGGGGGTATCGTATAAATATGGGATATTTTGAAGTTAGTTCAGTAGGAGATGGAGTGAAGACAGTTTAGGAAGTTCAGATAAAGTTGGTGAGGAAACAGAATGAAGAATACTATGACATTTAAAGGAAAGGTGGATGTGTATTGCAACTCATATATTCTTACATGTATGTATTAATTGTTTAGTGTTTATAAAAAAATGTGGTTTGTTATGTAGGTAGATAAGGGAGCATAAATAATTAGAAGTCTTTGTGTTTTTCTTTTCTTGCAATTTGTATGACCACAGAAACAATTAGTATAGTATATATATATATATATATATATATATATATATACAAGTTAACCCGTGCATGAAACTCATGCATTCTAGTCAAATCAAGCTACTTAAGGTGTTAAAAAGGTTCTTGTCATGCAGTTGGGCCTAGCCCAGGCCTCCTCAGGGGAAGAGCGTTACTTCCCGACGCAAGCGCCCTTTTTTAACGTGGTTTTGTCCACATGTCACCACCTCATCATTTTTCTCCATCACCTCATCCTTCATCTTCATCGCCACATCCTTCATCAAGCCACTTAAGGTGTTAAAAACTCCCCACTGTCACCCCCGGCAACCACCAACCACTCCCAACTGTCACTTCTCCTTCAAGAAATATATAGGTCAGTGTATAACTCTGCCCAGCAGGTGGCGCTGCAGCTTGTTTTTTTTTTTTTCACACCCGCCACTAGGCATTTATATAGTAGATATATATATAGTATATATATATATCAGGCTGCAAGGTTGGCAAATATATTCCACAAAGTCAATGAGCCAAGATAATATAGTATATTTATTATCACATAGATATATTTCTTGGACTGTAGTGATATATAATAATCCCCTTTTAAAACACATGAGCCAGTCACACTGACACATACGTATAAATGTGTTTACATAAATGTGTGATTGGACTAGTTTATTTTTTCGTCCTTTAGTTATGAGCCAACCAATTGTAAGCCTGGTATAATATTTTTGAAGACATATATGTAATGTTCTAATTGTTGTAAATAATGGTTATTCCAATAAAGTTTTCTTTTTTAAATGCTTGGATTTAAATCATTTAATTGTTTCTGCATGTACAAGTTGCAAGATTGTCAAGTATGCTTTAATTTTAAAACAACCTGATCTAATGAACCAAATTGATAAATATTTATAAATATTGTGTTTTTCTGCTCCAAGAACCGTCCGTTGTGTTATATTATGGCATGCAGATGTGCAAATTTGCAAATGGATTGTCTGATGTGCAGCACAGGTCATTTTTTCCCGTTCACAGGGTATAAGGATGAGGCTGTATGCATTTTCTAAAGTTTGAATTTACCCTTCAAACTTTTTTTTTTGAGCATCTTGAACTTTGGAAAGTTATCTGAATACATTAAAATTCCAAATCAATGGAACATCTACAAGATTGGGTGGGATCATTTATCAAAGCCTAATGGTTGATGCTGATTCAAGATATATGCAAATTGAGATGTCATGTCATGAAGTTCACAAGATGTTTTGATTTATATCCATGTAATGGTGTTATTATAGTTCCAAGTAATTAAATTAGAAGCTCAATCAATTACCTGAAAAGTAGAGATAACAGTTCTACTTAAACAAGCAAAATGTGAGTTTACTTTGCATCCACTTTAAGTAGCATTTATTACCATGGACAGTATGCTAGTAGGGATTATAGAGTCCATCCCCCAATTAATAAAATAGTGGTTCTTTCATATCTGAAAATATCATGGTCCTATAGAAAATAGGGTCAATTCATCAAATAGAATAGTTGAGTTCCACCTAAACTACTTCAAAAATAAAATTTTGCTAGTGTTGCCTATTTATTAATGTTAAATATGATACATTTAATTCTGTTTTCATTTATATTTTTTTCTATCTTAAAGTCTATTGGACGATGCACCTTTAAAGCTGCACTATCATCTACATAAAAGATTTTACTAAAGTGCCCCATCCACTTTTGGCACCCCAGGGGCTGCTGCATGCAGCTCTCTTTCCCAGGACTCCTTTATTCACCTTCATCTTACAACCACAGCAAAAAAAGAGGGGAGTGAGTGGGAGAATCTTTCAAGAGCCACGATCTGGTTTGTGACTGACACCTCCTCTGCCTCCATTTGATACTCGTAGAATAGCTGCATGTAACACCCCCTGGGGGATCTGGCTGAAGAGAGGCATATTTAAAATTAAACATTATATGTTGGTCAGATTGCCGCTTTAATATCCCACCTTATGTCACAAACAGGGATTTCACAATGTATCAATAGAAGACTTGCATAGTGAAGACTGTTTATTAACATGATCCCCCGCTTTATAAAAATTACTCAAAGAGGTGAACAGATATAAAACCAAATATGTACAATTTATAGATAGACTCTGCAGAGGCAAGCTGATTGCTCAGTTAACATACACACAGCACGACGAGGACCCCAAACAGTTTGGGTGTAGCGGCAGAATTATAACATTTTGAATAAATCAGCTAAACAAAAATAGATCTGTGTGTCTATATTTAATGTACTTATCATATGTGTAAGACCATAACATGTACTATTTTATCCAAAAATTTACAAAAAGCGTCCTGTGTCTTATGGTCTGAATAGGACCCTACACTGCCACCACTATAACCAAGTATCAAGGATTATAACCCAAAATGACTCTTTTTATATCCCACCACCAAAAGTAATCTGATGCCAAAGTCACAGAGAACAGAGCCATCCCATTACCATAGTAAAATAATACTAAGTGTTATAATTATCATGTTTATACAGAACAAAATCAACATTCGCAAAATGATATCATAAAAACAATGCATCATAGTAATCAAACAAGTATGAATAGATTAGAAAATCATTAAATTAAATTGACCAGAATGGATATCATCAAGCAGAGAGTTCAGTTATACTGACCTTGAGAGTTAAAAAGCAAAGTGTCAAGCCTGTTACATACAAAGCAAACTTAGTAAGTTTAGCAGCAGATAGAAAATAAACACTTACATAAAGTCAGAGAGACATCCACTAGTTTTTGAAATGAATATACATACTGAGTGATCAAGATATATTGATATCAATAAATCACCAGGAAAATCTGTGCTACGTATCTCATCCAATCCGTGTACATGGAGTCTATGGCACTAGAGTCTTTAATAGCCATACAGCAGATCGCAAGCACACATATCTCCAGTAAATACACAGGTGGTACAGTGAACCAAGCTGAATAATAAACATTCTAAACTTGTCAATGGCATGTGAAGTAAACAAAGAGGTATGAATTAATTTAAAAAAAATAACTAAAACACATTATCAATAACAAAGAATATTATCAAAGCATATGCTGCACAGAGAATTCAGTTAGACAGATTCTGAAATGTACAAACAAATTTAACACCTTGGTGTCACACTTGACTGTGCCCTATACTCTTCACATTCAGTCTCTCTCCAAGTCCAGTCACCTCCACCTTCCAAATATTGCTACAATACACGATTTTCTTAACCAAGATGCAACCAAATCTCTTATCCATTCTATTACCATGACCCACCTCAAATACTGAAAACCCCATCTATCTGACTTTCCACTAACTCATTATCCATCCTAAATGCAGCTGAAAGACTCTTCTATCTCGCTTGCCACACCATAGCCTCCACACCACTCTGCAAATCCATACACAATCCGCCAGAATTCAACTCAAATTACTCACTCTCACCTAAAATGTCCTCAACAACATCACACCCTCATACATCTCAAATCTCATCTTGAAATATTCTTCCGCATGACTTCTTAGATCTACCTCTGACCTAAGCCTTGCCTAGTCTCTGATCACCACCTCTTTCTAGACTTCTCATGTGCCGCTACCCACTTATAGAACTCTATAACATGGCTGATCAGACTGTCCCCCAGCCTTCAAATCTTTAAACATTCTGTTAAAGCCCATCTCTTTATTAGTACTTACTCCCACCTATGCTTCTCATACTGGTACACCCTCACAAAGGTCCCAATTTCCAGTCTGAGCCACACTTACTTCTCCTGCCTTAGATGCACCCTGTTACCATTACATTGTGCTCCCTTTCATTGGTAGGGCCATTTTATTATGTCTACATTTATTTTTCCTACCCTGTATGCCCTTGTTTTATGTGTGTCCTAATAAGGCATTTGTCTTACTATCCGGCACTGTGGAGCAGTGAGACGTCTTACAAATCAATGCTAATAGTAACAAGGATAATAATTAGAAGGAGATGTCAACAAGTCTAGAGTACCTATATCCCTGATAAATAAAACAATAGTAATGTGGATCTCACCGAATATTATTCTTTCCTCTCCACCCTCTACCTGCCCTCTCGATCCCAGCCCCTCCCACCTCCTTCGCTCTCTCTCTCCAACGGCCTGCTCTTACCTAGCACACCTTTTCAACCTATCACTCTCCTCTGGTGTAGTACCCTCCTCTTTTAAACACGCTCTTATTTCTCCTATCCTCAAAAAACCCACTCTTGACCCCACCTCTCTTGCTAATTATCGCCCTATCTCTCTTCTCCCCTATGCATCCAAATTACTTGAGCGGATTGTCTGCAGCCGCCTAACCAGGCACCTCGCGAACGATTCCCTCCTTGACCCTCTCCAATCTGGTTACCACCCCCTCCATTTTACCGAAACTGCCCTGGCCAAGGTTACTAATGATCTCCTATCAGCCAAATCCAAGGGTCACTTCTCCGTACTCATCCTCCTTGACCTCTCTGCAGACTTTGACACTGTGAACCACTCCCTCCTGCTGCAAACTCTTCTCTCTCTCGGCCTCTCTGGTTCTGTCCATGCCTGGTTCACCTCATACCTCGCTAATCGCTCCTTCTCTGTATCCACGTCTGGTTCTTCCTCCTCCCCCTACCCTCTCCCCATAGGAGTCCCGCAGGGCTCTGTTCTTGGCCCTCTACTTTTTTCGCTCTACACTTCCTCCCTTGGTGCTCTCATCTCCTCCTTCGGTCTTCAGTATCACCTTTATGCTGACAACATTCACCTCTATATCTCCTCTCCTGATCTTTCCTCCACCCACCTCGCTCGGGTATCTGACTGCCTCTCCACCATCTCCTCCTGGATGTCCGAGCGCTTTCTCAAAATCAATATCTCTAAAACTGAACTCATTGTCTTTCCTCCGCCCAGACTCCCATCCCACGATGACATCTCTATTGTCGTCAACAACACCACCATCTCCTCTGTCACCCAACTTCGCTGCCTGGGTGTCACCCTCGACTCCTCTCTCTCTTTTGCCCCCCACATTCATTCCCTTGCCCAAGACTGTCGCTTCCAACAATGCAACATTGCCCGCATCCGTCCTTTTCTCTCTCAGGATGCCACCAAAACTATCATCCACGCACTCATCATCTCCCGCCCTGATTATTGTAACCTCCTCCTCACTGGCCTCCCCCACTCCCGTCTCTCCCCCATCCGCTCTATACTCAATGCGGCCGCAAGACTCATCTTCCTCTCACGCTGCTCCTTCTCTGCCTCCCCTCTCTGCCTTGCCTTACACTGGCTCCCCTTCCCCTACAGAATCCTTTTCAAACTCCTCACAACCACTTACAAGGCTCTCTCCAACTCTACTGCCCCTTATATCTCTAACCTCCTCTCCATTCACACTCCTGCCCGCTCCCTGCGCTTGGCCAACGACCGCCGCCTCTCCTCCACCCTTATCACCTCTTCCCACTCCAGAATCCAAGACTTTTCCCGTGCAACCCCCCTTCTCTGGAACGACTTTCCTCGTTCCATCCGTCTTTCTCCTACTCTGTGCTCCTTCAAATGTGCACTCAAAACTCACCTCTTCCTCAAAGCCTACCAACCTACTACTTAACCCTGCTGCAGATACCTTGTGGCGCCTAACAAATAAATGATAATAATAATAATAATAATAATAATAATAATAATAATGATCATAAAAATGTGCGATATATATAACATCAAGAAAGCGATTGCGATATATATATATATATATATATATATATATATATATATATATATGTATATATGTATATATATATATATATATATACATATATATACATATATATATATATGTATTGTAACAAAAGGAGGCATTTAGCTGGCAATATACAGAGAAAGTAGGGAGGTAGAGTAAAACATTTGTGCAGTAATGCACCTAGAGTGAAAATTTATGTATGAAAAGCAATAGCTTAAATTTGGTTAAACTTACATGATCTGAAATCCTTACTCTCAGCAAACAGACAGGGCTTGTCTGGTTGTGCAAACAGAGGCAGTGATGGGTGTTTTCTTTTAAAGAGAAGGTGGGTGTGTCACCTGTCCATCAAGCTAAGGCTGGGAGAGGAGCATCATGTATAAAAGCTTGTTTGTTTCATTTGTTCAGGGAGACCAATGCTGGGTGAGCTGGCTGGTCCTGAGAGAGAGCTGGACTATGTATAGCTAGTGTTTAGGGTCTCAATGATTGCTGTACAAGTATACGGTGCCAAACATTTACCATCCTGACAATAAAGCACCATAAAAAGGAAGTTGTTGTTCGCGTGTGCTTCTGCAGTAGCCGGCTCTTGCCACAGTATATATATATATATATATATATATGTGTGTATATATATATATATATATATATATATATATATATATATATATATATGTATATATATATATATATATATATATATATTAATAATGATAGGGTGAAAAATAAATTTAAATATTAATCTCTCTAGGAAGTATATCTGTAGCTGAATTAAATTCCAACCAGAATCTAATTCTGAACACTGGCAAAAAAAATATATACTCTCCAACCCCTAATTCAATGGGCACCGTAGTATATAGATGTCATTCCAGTAGTTAGATTCAGGCTTTTATTCTTCTGCTCAAACCAACATTATATATATACTAATATACTCAGGGCCATCTTAACAACATTATGGGCCCCCGGGCAAAACAGTGCACTGGGGCCCCTACATATATAGCTATATATATAGATATAGATGTATAGAGATATAGATATAGATATAGATATATTGAGATAGAGATAGAGATAGATGTATTTGCTCAGTGACCCTTGAAGGTTTTTTTTTGAAGGTTTTTTCTTTTGCAGGATTATTTATTCTAATTAAGAGCTCTGCATATGGGGCCCCCTTGCCCGTGGGGCCCCTGGGCACCTGCCTATAGTGCCCAATGGAAAAGATGGCCCTGAATATACTATGGAAAGAACTACATTGCATCAGTATACAAAAGACATTCATGTGGTTTAAAGTAAGATCAGATTATTTTTAAGACCATAATATGCTTTCTTGTTCCAAAAATGGGCAAAAATAGTGTCCCGCATCTTGATCTGAATTGGACACTAATTTAACCCGTTACCAAGAACAGCAACCTATACTTATTGCATACTGCCTCACAATGTGTGTGTATGTATATATATATATATATATATATATATATATATATATATATATATAAAAATATTAAGTTACTTGCTATTCTTCTCTATTATACACCCCTGTATTTTACCTTAAATTCTTAATAAACAATAATCATTCTAGAGGTTCAGAGCTTAATTATTAGCTATGGAAATACTGTGGGTAAACACATACTACATCATATGTAATATGCTTTAATCTTATAAAGTGTACTCTGATTGCCTCCACTAAATTTCAAACATGAATGCAGTTAATGTTAGCAAATGATTTCATGTGATACTGTATATTTTAAATTTATCGCACTATACCAGTATACTGTTAGAATAATGTCAAGCTGTGCTCTGCTAAACCTCCACTAAACACCATAATGATCAGTAGGAAAGCTGTCAAGTGGCAGCCTGAAGATTTTCATTTTAATGAAGTTTCTGTGGAAATATGTTTATTCTGCTTTTGTGCAAAAATGCGATATTTCATCATTTTTGTTCTGCATGCAGCTCAAATTTAATTTCCTCTGTTTTGTCTTAAGCTAAATTTGGTGATTGAGCATTTTAAGATCTGTTCAAAGCCATTCAAAAGCCATGTATATTTTTATTATAACAGAAACGGGAATAAGTTGTGCTGCTTGTGTACTACAGGGAATATATTTTGGGTATATATATAATATAATATAATGCTTAAGGAGCTGTTGCCTCAAAATTGTATTTGCTTGAAGGAGTTTGTCTTAGGTGTTAAAAAATATTTGGGAAAATAGTCAGTCCAAGTTATTTTGTAAATATAATCCCTTTCGTATTTAGCCAAAGTAATTCTCTTTCCCTTGTATCACAAACTTGAATTCATCAGCGAATGAGCTGAACAGTGCAAAATACTTTTCAGGGTGCTCAAATTCAATGACATTGGGTTTTTGTTGCAGCAGAGGAACCAGCTGTAGATATTACACAGATTGAAGAAACTGCAGAATAGAGAAGTTCTTTATACATTCTACTATCCGCTGGAGAGCCCTTATAATAAACGCGTATATATGTTTGCAAACTGGACCCTTAAGGACTATTTTGCACATTTAGCCGTCCTCCAGGTAAATAGACTTAGCCTTTAGTTTTAGCTACACAGAGAATATGAGATAATTTAAGGTAGTTGTCTGCTCTCATGTCTTCTCTCATAATTTAAATCCTTTCCAGACTGGGTCATGCCCCAATGACAGTCACACCTAATAATGTAACACATATCAACCTCTCGGTCATGTCAAGATTTTGTATTATGAAAGCTGTATCACAGCTGAATAAGACTGACAGGAGGGCTCTGAGCGGAGATAGTGAGTAATATAATATATTCAACAGCAACTCTATTGAATGTAGAGCACTACGAGGCTTACAGGCAACATCAAGAAAATCAGGTAAAGTCCTGTAGAGGTTCAAAAGATAGTACGTGTACAAAAATGTTCAGAAGATGAGAAATAAACATTGAAAATATTGTGGAATACTACTGTATAAAAATTTATGACAAAAGAAAATAATTACTGCTGCTTAGTGACAATATCATACATGTAGGCATGATCTCTGATCAACTCCTTCTCCTGGAGTCTCTATAGAGCTACTTTATAAATTATTGTATGTTTAAAATAAAAGTGCAAAATTAAATGATAAGATCATAATTCTAAATTCAAAAACCATAATATTATTTTCCCTAAAGGAAGAGTACCAATGTTTCACTGTTGATAACCGTCAGGAAATCTTTGCGTGATGATGATGACATATATTTGTGTTATGATGATGACACAAATACTGTTGTTTGGATGGATCTCAGAACAACCAGATCTGTGTATAATTTGGCCACAAACATT
Organism: Mixophyes fleayi; assembly: GCF_038048845.1. Lineage (NCBI taxonomy): Eukaryota > Metazoa > Chordata > Amphibia > Anura > Limnodynastidae > Mixophyes > Mixophyes fleayi. The sequence continues at coordinate 54,289,707 of NC_134402.1, forward strand.
TAGGGCTAGATTTACTAAGCTGCGGGTTTGAAAGAGTGGGGATGTTACCTATAGCAACCAATCAGATTCTAGCTTTCATTTATTTAGTACCTACTACAAAATGACAGCTAGAATCTGATTGGTTGCCATAGGCAACATCCCCACTTTCTCAAACCCGCAGCTTAGTAAATCTAGCCCTTAGTAATGAGATCAAACAACTAGATCCTGTCATTTTGGGGAAACAGCAAAAAACAATGAGAGCATATTACCATAGTTTAACAATCTGTTAGGGATGACAATAAAATAAATCATAATTGTTAATTTTCTTGAAAATGATGCTCAGTAAACAAAAATAAAATATTTTCTTCTATCCATCTGTCTTATGCAGTCATTGTACATGGCAAAATGTTGCCATGCTATAAATAAAACATTATATCAACACTTTGACAATGATTGCATTCAATGAGTGGCAATCCATATAAAGTAATGCGCTACTTTTAAAATCCAAGTTACTTCTCATTTCTTTAAAAATCCATTTGTATTTTTCATTCCTTATACGGTACATTGGATCACAGTGGAGAACTATTTTAGGCTTTTTATCTCATACCCTTGACTCAGTGAGAACATTTCCACAAATGACACTTGTTTACTTTTGATAAACAAATTCCAGATCATCCATCACCCTTCCAAGTTGAAAAGGCTGACATTATAGCTGCATTAATTTTGCTTTATTAACGAGAGAGCAGATATCCCACAGTCTGTAATTAGAATCTTACTGCAGTACTTTTCCAAATCACAGCAACTTCTAGAGATCGTCATATTTGAAGACTGCAGTGCATGGAACCAAACCATTACACAGATTCTCATTAACTCAACTAAGTACATTGTACTATTTTTTATCTTTACTGCTGGAAACATAGAGGGTGGTATGAACAAGACAAATCAGTTGCATAAAAAAATAAAAAAAAAGTGATTATTTTTTTTTACTGAAATGTAAGATGATAAATTATATTTTTCCTTGTTTCTTATACATAAAACTATAAGTAGAGTTTTAAACTAATGGACTGCGGGTCTGGAGCCAAAACATAGGTAGTTAAGCTATTTAGTGTATATCACCTACAAACCATTTACTAAAAACATTAACTAATAAGCCTATTACTAGCAAACATTATCACATTAATAGTATTATTAATGTGATAATGTTTATAGTGTTATTAATGTGATAATTCATAACACATATAGGGGCATATTCAATTGTTTAAAATCCAGCGAGAAAACTACCGTAATAACGGTATTTACACGCACTATTACCGCAATATTGGTAACAGTGTGTGCGCCGAGAGATTTTTGGCTATAATGCCCCATAAAAGCAAATTACTTACAAATGTATGACACCAGTTTTTTAATACATGCTGATGCATTTTTTATTTGCACTAATATTATGGAGAACAACTTTAACTGTTAATTCAAATGAATTAAAAAGTACTGCCGCAATGAAGTTTTTTTAAAATTTTATTAGCAATATGAAGATTTTGTCCTACATTGTTATTATTAGTTTGTACAAATACCTAGTTTCCTATTTATTGTATTCAATAATATTCTTAAGCAGACAGTACTATCCTCACAAGAAATTACTGGTATGGAATCGTTGTCTGGACACTTGTTATCAATAAGGTTCTGAAAACCAGAAAGAAAAAAGTAATTAATTGCTGTCTGGCAATGTAATGCACACATACACTCATACATCATACTGTTACTTTCATGTAGAGAAAGGCAAGAGGTATTGTAAATGTAATTTAGTATATAGCAGGGTGGCTCATGGTTAGCCCTTTTGCCTCATAGTGCTGGGATCATGAGTTTAATTCTCAAACTGAGCCTTATCCGTGTGGAGTTTGTATTTCCACCCTGTGTTTATGTTGGCTTCCTCCCACACTCTACAAGAATTTACAATGTAAGGTCCAGTGGGGCAGGGACCGATGTGTTTGCCAATATTCTCTGAACCGTGCTTCGTAATTGATTTTATTATATAACTAAATGAAAGAGTGATGATCATCAAATAATTGGAAAAAAAACTTGCTTGGAAATCCCAAGCATTAAGGATAACAGATCCCATATTTTGCCATTATTAATTTAAATTATTTATGAGTTGGGAAGTTGGTCTACATAATGAGTGTTCCAGCCAAAAAAAGTTTAACAATCTATTTTGTGGAAAGTACCTGGATAGTCAAAATAAAAGTTTGCAATATGTTTAAATATTTGAAATAGTAACAATAAGAAGATATACCACATACATGCTTGTCAGGCTACGGTATTTAAAAGGTATGTAACTATGCAATAGCTTAACTGCATACTTTTATTTGGACAATCCTATGGGACTAAGACATTATTGACATTTTTCATTTCTTAATTAACCATGTGTTATGTTTAGCACCTTAACAGGTATACTATCACGTGACACACTAAACAGAAATATTTGTTAGGTTTTCTTGAACTTCATCAATGGCCACCCTAATCTTAGACAAGCACACTACAACTAGCCATTTGTCAATGCTATTGGTTATTATGGCTTTACTTTGACAGTTATAGATCTATGTGCTCTCCATCTGTGCCCCAGTGTTGCTCCATCTCAGTACATCACTCCCATGGATTTCTATGTCTCATAGATTTTGCTTCATGTCTTAAACTAATGAGTTTGCTGCAGTAAACACACAATATTTATGAACCTGCAACTGTTCATTCATGGTAGGCAAGAAATAAGGGCATGCATTTTAGTTCATTAATTGAATATGGTTTCCTTGCAGTAAGGAGAAGGAGTGATGATTATCACAATAACATCCCTCTTGTTCTTAAGCATTGACATTTGCCAGTGACCAGATTAGTCATCCAAATATGCAAATAAATGGGTTCTATTTTATTTTCATTCTTGCTTTCCTAATTAGCAAAATACCATTTTATCACAAAGATAAATCTTTATATTTATTTGCACTGATTTCTGAATCTTTTATAAAACTAACTTATTTACGTGGTGCTTAGGGCAGATAAAAACCTTTATTTAATATTAAATTAAAATGTGTGTTATCATATGGGGTTTTCATTTGTGCACAGAATGTAAATGATATACACATATAGGGGCAGATTCAACTAGCTGCGATGCTCCTCAGAACATCGGGGCTGCATACTTTTAACGTTACTACGGTAAAAATATCCGCCGCGGAGTGTGTCGGAAGGGTCGATAGACTCTTCGCGGCTAATTGAATCTGCCCCATAGACTACATTCTATATTTACCACATTCTCTATTACATAGCTATAGGTTTATCTTAATGAAACATTCAAAGGTTGCAAACTTGTAGAGGATTACTATGGTTAGCAGTTAGTATTTGTCTTGTTATGTTTGTTTGAGGGGTCTGTTACCTTAAGGAATTCACTCCCAGAATACTTGTAAATAACAATTCAGGGAGGTCTTGTTTACAAGACTTTTCAAAAGCTATATGTGCTGATTGGTCTGTTCACATAGAACTGACAGATGGTGAGATCACATATTAATGAAGATTCACAGTTAATGTGTGCGAGGAGGCAAAGTCGTAGAAAAGTTGGTGGGATCACTTTTTTGTTCTATAAAATTAGCAGCTTTTTGCTGTTGCTAATTAATAATGATGGCATTCCTTTCTATCTACAAGTCTGTTATGATAAATACTAGGCAGCATAGACAAGTTCACCCACAACATATTACTAATTAGAATTATAAGCAATTATTTGTAAATTGCTGTAGTGTCTGTCTTATGAAATGGCAGGTTATTATCGCGTAATTGTATTATTTTTTTGTAAATGTGGAAATATGTGATAAACAACCTTTTATATATATAGAAAATGTCTCATGTGCAAATGTAATACCTAAAAATAATTCTGGATTATTCATCCTTGTTAGTACAAATCACGGCTCTTATGCGTTTCCTAGGAATTGTCCAGTTTTTCTGTAACTTGAACTTATTATTTTCCATAAACTAAGACTACCAATGTTTCACTGTTGACAACCGTCAAATCTACTGGCAATGTAAGTGTCACATTTATGACTGTCTGTAAGAATAGTAACAATGGGGCAGCATACCTAAAACTCCACAGATGACCCTAGGTCGTGAGTTTTCAGTTCGTAGACAACAGGGAGCCACTGCGAAGTTTGGTTAAGCTTTACACTTCCTGTTACGAGGTCTGGTCCTATGTTCCATCTTGGAGTAACACCAGGGAATACTAGTATACAAGGAGTTGTGCCGTTCACCCTTAGTGGCGGTTACAGATATGTTACTAGTAATGTTTACTATGCACGTTTTTATTTGCCATTTAGAGCACTGATTATAATATTCTATTTACAGATTATATTATTTTTGGGCTACTACAATGGGAGCAATGAATTCTAAACAATCCAAATATATGGACTGATGTTGATGAATGTGTGGATTGTATTATGTTTACATGTATGCTTTTGTTATTGGAGACTATTTGAACGAGATTGTTAATTCCTGTTGATTGAATATATTTATTCTGAATATTATATTATCTTTAGCAAAATTATTTGTGAGAAAAGCTCTGTACTGGGAATTTAATCGAATACGGTAAGGACACACTGTGTTTGGATATCCACAGGAATTGTTTCAGGTAGGGGTTTAAAATCATGGAGGGGGCATGGCCAGAAGAAGGAGGGGTTCTTCTGGTTAGGGACAACTTTAGAAGCACTAGGCCACCTCCAATACCCTCCTCCTTCATAAAGTAAGCCGATCTCTGAGTGCAGGCCCAGGCAGAAGAGGATTTGCTCAAGCTGAAGTGACTGTGTGCAGAGTCAGTGTCAAGCACCTCCACTCCCTCACTGTGGATGCTTATGATAACCTGAGTATTTCATCAGCAGCAAGGTCAAAGCATTAATAAATTTATACCCTAGAGGGGTCATGTAGATTAGGACACAATTTACACTTGCAACGTATGGGGAATTTGCATCCTGTACTTTACTTGTATCCTGTACATTAGATACACATGACTTGGAATAGTACGCAAAATGCATACAATCATAATCAGTGGAGATCTTATAACAGGGAGAAAGCATAGGATGCACCTCATAGTGGTGCACCTGCAGCTACCTCTCCATCAGCATACTGTGTAAGGGGAATTAACACGCCCATACTGCAGTATACCTACACCTACCCACTCACTTCCTCCCCCATTCTGCCTTTCTAAGAGCAGAAAGATGTAAGGGGGAGACCCCCCCTGGATCCACCACTTTGGTCCCACCCTTTCTCGAATATTATAGAGGAGAAAATAAATGACTTGAAATGTGCTCAAAGTGGAAATCCTCTTTAATATTCATAAACTATAAGTTATGGTAGCAATTTGCTCAATATGTGCTTACTTTTTCTCTTCATTTGTTCCACTTGTCCAACATCTGCATCCCTCTAAAGCCAGTAATGAAAATGTCAGGCAACGCAAAGGAGAGCAAGAAGAAAGAAGTCCAAAAAAATGTGTATATGTGTCTGTGTTTAATATTCTACTATATGTAAAGAATGCAATGCGCTCTCATTTTCCAAAGCTTATCATCTGGAAGCATGTGATGGTTATTTTATAGCTATTTCATAGCTTTCATGCAGGACATTTTAACTCAACACATCCTCATAATATTCATTCAGAAGTTGAAGTATAATAACATTAAGATGAATGTCTCTGTTACACTTGTTCTTGTGGAAAAATGAAAAAGTGAGAACATGGGCAGACGTAGAGTTTTCAGATTTTTTTAAAAAAAATTGAGAGGCTGAATTACATTAAAGGAAATATTTAAAGTCCAAAAATATTAATGCCATATTTATATGCTGTAACTCATCTTGTACCATTTGTTTTCTGTACCAAAGGCACATATGAGTTTGCACTGGATATACAGAAATGTTCTTAAAGGGAGTGATAATTCAGCCATTATAATCTCTGGTACTTGTTACCCATGAAACAATCATATGAATGCACCCCCCCCCCTTCCTTAGGTAGTAGCAGTGTATACAATTGTGTTGTATGAATAGTTATTCATTACATATAATTGTTTACTGATGTACTTAATGTTTCTAGATCCTTCACCCCTATGGACATATATATCAAAGCTGCACTCCCAAAGAGTCTGGGAGTTATTTCTGCTTACAATTTTTAATTGGCTGTAGAGGGAGGGGGGTGTGAGCAGGAGGGCCAATCAGAAACCATAATCTCAATGCTGCCATGTTTCACATATAGGATCTAGAGATGAGCATATTTGTAAGTTATATTTTATTGAATTTAATTGAATTCTAACAAAACATAATCATTTATCTTATATAAATAAAACTTCTGATAGAAGTAAATGGATACTAGTGGATGATTCATTATTTTTGCCAAGTAATTGTTTCCTATAAATTATAATGAAATGCGTTGTTACTAGCAAATTAAGTATTGCGGAAAATGCATTTTTCTATAAATGTCAACTGATTAGTTTGCATGTTTTCTTATTGAAATGTTCCCATTGCTTGCTCCACTAAAGTACAATGAAATTCTATTCATAGACTGCAAAAGAATAATACTAACCCAGGGCTGTGTTTGAAGTTAATACTGCCCTAGGCTTTATGATTGACTGTGCCTTAAATTAGTCTTAAAGAATATACTCCAGCTCTTGCATCATACTTCTCCTTCTAAGTTATTACTGATAAAAATAATTGTTTGCTACCAAAAAACTTTGAAAAAACAAATATCATGGAAAAAAATAAATAAAATAAATATAAAATCATTTGTGTACTGCCTTCTGAAATGTGCACCATTAGTCAAAAAATGTCTGCTTAAAAACGATATATACACAATGGCTGATTTAAGACTTCTTTGCATTTTGTATTGCTTCTACAAATACTGTATGTATGGGAGGTTTCACACTACCTACCTTATTAGAGGTAACCACCAAATTTCTACATAAACAATAAAAGTCACTTAAAAAAGTTTGGGCAACAAAACATTTGATTTGCAGAAATGTTTCTATTTGTCTGCCTTTTGCATTCATAGGTTCACGGCCATATTCCAATAATTGGGACTGCCCTTGGAAAAACAAACTGCGCCTACTTTTGCAGGATTGCAAGTCCAACTAGAAATGCACATGATGGAAACAGTAAAAAATGTAAAGTCAAAGTTCTGTGTAATGATGCCAGGGTGTTAGGGCTTGAGCTCACTAGATGACCTTGGTATCTAGGGCTTCCTAGATCACACAGTATACAACAGTATCTTTATTACAGAACTGTAAAAACAATAGTTAGAACATAAATAAAATATGTTTACAACAACACCCAGAATATCACAAGAGACACCCCAGCATCCCAGATTTACCAACATAGCTATAAAGAGCAATAGAAATTACCTAGCCAGACCAAGTTCTACAGTTCCCAGGACAAGCTGTAGTTCCTATAAGTTGAATAGGGATGCAGAGTCCCAGTGATCTACAGCAGATGTCTCCTGACCAGGCTGTGAATGAGTTTCTCCCAGCTAAGCTATAAATACGCTTTCCTTTTGCCCAGACTGAAATTATGTGTTCTTCATCTTCGCTTCTTGTATGCTTCTCACAACCTTACTGAAAGATATAATCCTGGCCAAGTTGTTGATATGACTCTCCCGATGGAGCAGGGAATCCTGTCTCTTGCATTAATAATCTGGGCCCTCAGCCACAAGCTCTCCACCAGCATGGTGGGAGTCTGAACCCCAGCTCCAGAATGGGTGAAGTTTTCTCCAAGGCAGAATGTCCAATACAAGTTGTGACAAGCAGAAGGAGAGCAGTAGAGTATAGAATTACGATAGAGCTGGTAGGAGATAAATCTCCAACATCAAGCTCAGAGGAATCCCAAATACACAGAACTTCCATTGAAGGCTCTCTTTAAGATCACAAAAATTCCCATAAGGAAAAGTTTCACCCTGCAAAGTCGTTATAAGGTTACTGGTCCTGTGATTGGCTAAGAGCTGGCCTGGGGTTTGAAATGAGTGGGATGATTATTCAGCCCACATTGTAATCTCCACTGCTGAGAAGGAGCCCAGAAGTCTGACAGAGGGAAACAATAGAACCAGGTGCATATTACATTTATAAAGCAAGAGGTCCATTTTTGCACTTCTCTAGATGACCCTTAATCGTGATTTTCTATATATGGTGGAGCACTGTGGTTAGCATTGCTGCTTCACAGTACAGGGTCATGAGTTCGGTTCCCAATAAGGCCCTATGTGTGTGGAGTTTGTATGTTCTCCCCCTATGTTTGTTACGTGTGTTTCTTCCAGGTTCTCTGGTTTCCTCCTACACAGACCAAAAACATTATGGTACCTTAATTGGCCTCTGACAAAAAACAAAATGGACCCTAGTGTCTATGTGCAGTAGCGATTTTCGATGGCTGCCCTATCCTCATCAACAATTTCAATTATTATCACTCAGTATAATAGAGACAGAAATAGTAACAAAATCAGAATTTATCAAATGCTTCACAAAGTTTTTCTACATTAGCTTATGTTTAAAAAAAAACCCAGCACAAATCACCAAACTCAATCAAAGTTTTAAACACAAGTAAATTAGTTTAGTTGGAAATATATTTGGTATTAAATCAGTATTTGCTTTCAATCTACTGTCTAATAAGTTTTTAGTAGACTGACTTTTTCACTGCAGTCCTGTGAAATTACAATCTCTTCCAGTCATATCTCGATGAATTCAGACAGTTTTATTAACCTCAAGTGAATAAAACTATATTATTCCTTTTAGTGCATTATTCAAAAAATGATGAAGTAGCTGATTATGTGTCTTTTAACTTTTACCTAAAATACGTCGGATTAAAAATAGAATGATAACTTTAAGAGGGTAGAAAACACACATTGTGATCATTAAAACTTTCTGCATTTGTAGCTCAATTTTTATGATACAGACAAAAACAGACAAACTGGGAACACCTTACCTGAGAAATGTCATTCATTTTAATGCAAGATTTAAGCTATGATTAGGATCTTATAAGAATGGATCGTATAGAGTCAAAAATCAAACTAGAGGTCAACTATAGTATGAAAGAAAAACCGTTGTGTGATGTTGGTTAAACCAAACCTGGTTTCCCATCTACAAGTCTTTACCAATGCGCTTTATCTAGATTTTTTTTTTTAACAATATAGACAAATCAGTTAAATACCTCAGGCAGCTCTGCTCTGGGAGAAGCGTATAAATGGTGTTGCGCATTGTATTTACTTTTTCATGTAAAGTAACACTTTGTCTAGTTTACCTACAAACCTATTTCTACCATTCTTAGAGAAAGTGTTCTGCTGCTCAGTTTCTAGAAAAGTTTTAAAACTACTTATCGGAAACAAAAGTGCAAAAAAGACAAGATGAGGAGAGGAAGTCGGAGGATGTGGATTATACAAATCAGTAGATTGACATGTTCATTCCCTGCAGGAAATCAGTTTGGCACCTCTAATAATTTTGTTTTGGTTTGTTTATTTTGATGGTTATTGACTGGTTAAAAATTAATTTCACACGCAAAGTATTGCTATTTTCCCACACGTGCACTTTAAATGCCATGAACATATGCCTGCACAACAATAAAAGACTTTTATTGATTTCTTCACACTAATAAGATGTCAATTGGCTTGAACAACAGGAAGCCTTGATTTATTTCTGGTCAAGGTCTCAGCACTGGAAACCAATACAGCTACACAATGCACTTAATCTTTAATTATTAATATTTTTCTTTCTTTGTTTGTATTTATTATATTTATTAATATTAATATTATTATTATTATTTTTATTATTATTATTATTATTATTATTATTATATGAATTGTCCACTTATAGAACGAAACCCCATTACATATAATAAATGAGGGGTATGTGGGGGTCTTACTTAGACCACGAGGTGCGGAATAGTACTAATTTCTCCTGCCACATAGCTTTACGATAAAGCTCAAGTAAATGGTTCCATGGAGCTCTAATGTGAGCTATTGACAAACTTAATCCTCCGGCTCTGAGACCTGCAGTATGATCCGCCTCTTGGCTTTAGATAACAGTGGGTTTCTGGGAACCCCCCCTGTTTGATGTACATTGTGGGACAGTTTCATTAAGAAGGGTTATCTAACAATGGATAAGACCTTTCTGATAGATAGTTTGGCTAATTTAATATTAATTTTGAATTTGGAAATTCAACCAAACTCAAATTTATTTGTGCATGTTCCTATAACCACACTTATTAAGGGCTATACAAAAATATGTTTTGTTTACAAACGTAGGAAATTACTTGAATTTCAATATTCATGATTCATTTATTTAGTGACACTCAGATGGAGCATATGTATGTTAGGGAAATGTTGTGTGACACCCAAAATGAGGTGGATGCTCTGGATCACAATGTAATAACCTAGGACCTGATTCCATAAGGAACGTAAATTCCTATACGTGCCGTATTTTGTGTAAAAATGCTCCCTGTACATGCTCAGAAATGGACTATACGCCAGTGAACACAAGTGCATGCATTTAATCTTTGAACGTAAAGGTCACTTCCGACAGCCTATGATTTCAATTGCGGAACGGGAAAGGGAAGTGGCATATGCCAGTAGGTAATGTAGAGTAAGGGAGTGCCAAGGTCAACTGTCCGATTCAAGTTCTGGGCATCTCTCTGTTATGTGATTTTCAGCAGTATCACTTGCACCAACTGAGGGCCAGGTGTAAGCGCAGACTGACAGTGATGGCGGTTGCATAGGCAACTGTATTAATGCATTTTATGTACAGTAGGCCTTAAGAACATCCTGATATATGTATTTTATGTAAAAGAAAAGAAAAGCAAAGTTTTTTTTTTCATGTGTTTTAGTTAATGATTATATTATTAACAAGTGTTAATGTATTTAATAATTATTTTTTGATCCGTGTGTTCTAATAGGACTGTCTATCTGCATATGGCATGTGCCATATAGCCAAAGCATCCTTATACCTGTATTTCACTGAAACATTTCTTCAGATCTTTTTGAACTTGCATACGGGCGTACCTGTTGCAATTTCCGAACAATTTTTTAAAAAAAGGCACACATTTTGTTGTGATAACAAAAACTGAGATCATAAAAATATAAAACTAAGGCAAAATGTATGTCTAATTCCCCAATTTTTATTTTTTATTTTAAGACTTTAATTTCTCTTTTAAGACTTTTCACCTTTCACACTAATCTTTTTCTGCCGTGTTCAAAACTGCAGTAACAATAACACACATACTTGCCAACTCTCCCTGAATGTCAGGGAGACTCCTTGAAATAGGGGTGATCTCCCTCACTCCCTGAAGAATCTGGCATTCTCCCTGATGCTGAGCCAATACAAGACGTGGTTGGCTTTGCCATCTGTGGCATGATGACACAGTTCTGAAATTGTGTCCTATGTCCATGCATTGATGCCTATGGAGGTGGCCATTTTCATGGAGACCAAGATTTTATCAAGGACTGACAGGTAAGACAACATGACTTTAGTAATGGAGACAGGAATATAAAAGACACTTCAGTCTCTAGAGATTCATTAGCTGCTTTTCTTTAACACATCGTTGCCCACTCTCCCAGAAAGTCCGGGAGACTCCCGCATTTCTGGGAGACCTACAGGGCTCCCGGATGAGAAGAGCAACCTCCCGGTTCTCGTCCCGCAATAGATAAGTGGTGGGGGAGCTTAATGACGCAAATATCATGTAATCTTAGCCTTATCCTCCTGTAAATGGGCAAAATTGTGACAATCGTTTAGGGGCAGGGCCAAAATTGTGCATTTCTTCAAGCCCTGCCCCCACACGCCTACTTCCCCCGTGATCTCCCTGAGGCCAATGTGGAAAAGTTGACAAGTATGCAGTAACATACATATTTGTCCTCAGTACACAGCTTGGATGTCACTGATATTAACATATTGAAGTACCATGATTCCTTCAAAACAATAATAATAATTAAAGCAACCACAATAAATTTAATGTTGCAATATTATATTTTTTAAACTGTACTTCCCTGTTTATAACTATATATTACTAAATACCCTGAGCGCGTCATTGACAAATATAATATAGTTACTTAGCATTATATAATCTCAGTAAGAAAAAGTGTGAAAATACTATTTTATGGTACCAGTGGATAATGATTCTTTATCATGCAAAACTAGTTTGTTATTTCTAAATGCCATGGTTGTCATTTTTAAATATTTTTTCACTACAAAACTTCCTTCATAATTCATATCTAAGTTGATGGCGTGTTCCAGGTTGACTTTCTGCTGAGAATGAATCTTGACATGACCTCATTACATCATGTCATAGAGGCCTGAAGGCATTTATGCTTTGTCGACTGCCAGGTTATGACCCACTGGTAGAACAATACTTTACATACACTAGCTGACAGTTACATGGACAGAAAGGCAATACAATGGAAATTTTTCAATTATATATGTGTGTTTCTCTCTCTTTCTGTGCCTGTGTATATTTTGTATCAACAAAATAATTTGCACAAAGTTTATATAAGCCAAATGCCAGCTATAAAGTGTGTTGAATAAACTGGATACAATGCAAGAGATATAATGAGTGTAACCCTTACATGAGAATAAATTCTACCTGCTTCTCGGAGCAGTGCCATGGCCTTGGGGCTGGGGTTATGTGGGGGCCTGCTAGGGTGTGGGAAGCCTCAGGGGGGGTGGCACTGGCAATTTTGGACCCCCTTTTTACCTGTGCTCCAAAGCAGCTGATCCCCTGTACCCATTGTAATTCTACTACTGGCTAGAGAACACACTATCAATAAGCAAACCAACCTTCCAAAATGAGCTATATTTTTTTATTTGTTAATAACTTAAATTTTATCCAGAAACCTATTATCTAAAAACTTTAGAAAACTAAAATTAATAAAACATGAAATAATTGCTGCAGTTCACCAAGCAATATTTTCTGTAGTTTCAGTGACAAACACTCACACAAATGAAGAAAAGAATGTTAGGGATAGTTTGGTGGATAACAGTGGTCATATGTAAAATTAAGTTAATGCATCCTTGGTGCTTCAGATTATGGGGAAACAAAACTTATTATTATTATAGATAAGCTTGCTGAGGTATCCGGCATTGTCTGGGTTTAATATCTTCAAGTTATTAAGTTATCAATTAAGTAGCTTTTAACATTTAAAAAATAATTTGCAGCTAAGATGCCATCCAAATCAATCCAGTGGATGGCCCAGAACAGGGTCGGTGGGTCAAATTTCTGCCCGGCGTCCACTAATGGGAGATCTGACTGGGACCTCAATCCCCTAGTATGTCCTCTATGATCCAATGTTACCACTCTGTGAAGTTTTCATCCAAATTTTTACAGTGGAAGGCTCAGAACAGGTTTCCTGGGTCAAAGTTCAGCCCAACGTACAGCAACAGGATATCCGTCCAGGACCCTAACCCCCCTAAAATCTGTCCAGGATCCAACTGGACCACCTCACGTTGGTTTCATCCCAATCAGTGAAGAGGTATCCAAATACAGGCTCAGAACAGGCTTCCCGGTTCAAAGTTCTGGCCAGCGTACATCAATAGGAGGCTCAACCGGGACCCTAACCCCCATAAAACCTGACCAGGATCTAACTGGACCACCTCACTTTGGTTTCATCCCAATCAGTGCAGGAGTGTTTGAATGCATAACCAGACAAACAAACAAACAGACCAATGAATTTTATGTATAAGATTATCCCACACCTGTATATACAAAAACACTTTCTTAATTGATATGACATCTACCTTGTACCCTATAATCAAAAGTATTGCTCTGATGGGAGAAGAGAGAGGAGTCATTTTTTTTCTTCAGATCTTGGCTATTGTTTTGTGCGACAAGATGGTGTCTTATATATAATGTCAATTGCCCCAGGAGGGTTGTTCACATACTCCATGGGCAAAAAGAACAACATGCAATTAAGCAAATACTAGATTACGTTTTTTAAAAAAGGTATTTAAATGAGCTATAATAAGTTGGGTAAAGAACAAACTTAGAAGTGTTGAATAGTATGCACATAAAGTTCCCATCAAATATGTAAAGTGGTATAAGAAATATAAGGTTAAAATGTTTATACAATTTATGCAAAAATCCAAGTTGTGATGTCAATATTTCAAAAACGAGTGGGATGAAATAACTTCAATTCATATAGAGGCACTTTTTACAACACAATTCTGCATCAGAATTCTTGAAGCCTTATGTCAATGTTGCGCTGTTGAGTGACTGTGCCCTTATCACTATTTAAACCACAGTCTGTGGCTTGCTACTTGTTTCCATACCTCTCCCAACACCCTAACACTTTCACAGCTTTGGTCTCACACAATCACCCAAGCAGACAGGTCACTGTCTCCCACATGATCAACAAAGTCATATTCAGAAATCTTCTGTACTGCTGTAAGCATTCAGATTAATTGATTGGCTGTAGGTTGCATCATACCTACCCACTTCAAATTGCAGACACAGAGACATGCAGGTTGCGGTGATAACAATAAAATAACAAATATAGCTTTTGACAATATACATACATATATATATATTTGTACATTTTCTGAAATGTAGACTAGAGTCTGCTATGATGCATTACAATCTGTAAACTAAAGATATTACTTTACTTTCTAGTGAGGCACAGGAATTCTAGCTGTATAATTAGTACATGAACAAAAAGCTTATCTTTCAGTAATTATGATATTGCCCCCTCATAAGCCCAGGAAGCTGTTTTCTCTGTCAGAATCATATGTGACGTGTGTCTCTGTTGTCTTAATTGCTTTGATGTACATTCAGGCAAGTAAATCATTTTCACAACTAAACTCTGCGAAATAAAAGTGCTAATTGCCATGCTGAATACATATCAGCAAGCTTATCAGACCTCACATAAACTATATTTAGTATGCAATTACCATCATAGACAAAAAGTAAGCTTAGATGTATTTTTATTTTATTTCAGAACAATACATTTATTTGAAAGAATAAATCAATTTATGACATGTCTTTGCTTTAAAATCAGATCAGAATGAAGTTTTGATAGAATTAAAAGGAGATCTTAGTAAAAGGATTGACTCAGTCTAGATTTATACTATAATTAATATTGACTATAGCGCACTGCATGCATATGCACAGTAAAACAAAGCAGAATTTTCCGTATAAATTTCACTTGCAGAACCTACATCTCAAAACGTGGATCGTAATTGTGCCAGTATAAGTTATGTACAGTAGGAGCATGCAAACATAACTGTAACTCCCAAAGTCCTGGTGTAAAAATATGTGGCATGAGTTTTAAGGGAACGCTTGAAGGTTTGGAGACTAGGAGAAAGTCTTTTTGTACAAGGGAGGGAATTCTACATAGTGGGTGTAGATTAAGAAAGTGGGATCAGGTAATGAGTGTGAATGAGAAGTGCAGCTTAGGCAAAGCCAAGGGTTGAGTTGGGGCATGGTTTTGATAAACTTACCTCTCCTCACTCCAGCACAGTTCTTGCTTTCGGCATTGGAACAACAATTCTTCTGTGCCTGTGTATAGATCTTGGCTTGCTCCTACCCTCTGCTTTGGTGTTCACCCTTGTGTCCCAAACCTTGGCCTTTCTGATACTGATTCCACCTGCCGCTCCTGTACTCCGCTACTTTATTGTGTTCCTGACCCAGCTAGTCTAACTTCGCTCCAGCCTGCTGATTCGGTTCTCCATTGCCCGACAGTGTACCAGACCCCGGATTGTCCTGTCTCCGTATCTGCTTACTGATTCTGCTCTCACCTGCAATTCTGTGTACCTAACCTGCTTGTCTAGCTACTCTTTGTACCTTCCATTGGTCACCAGTTATACCTCTTCCACAGTGCTACATCTAGAGGCAGACCAGTGGACTGCAACCTGCGAGCCCTCTGCAGCAATGCTCATCCCGCCTTACGGCGGTTCTTGGTGAACACTAGAGGGTTTGTTAGACTCCGCACCACTGGCCAGCCAGCGCAAATCTAGTTTAGCACAAGGATCCCATTCCAGCTGTTACAATTTTGTGACCATTGAAGAGATGTATGTTGATGTGGTTTTGGTTAATCATGCAGGGGGCTGTGAGTCATTCAGAGCTAGGCTCTGATTGGTTATAGCTTTTTTATTATTATTATTATTATTATTATTATTATTATTATCATTATCATTTTTGATTTATAAGGCGTCACACAGCACTGAAGAGTATGTCAGTAGAAATATTTTTTGTTGGTTTTATTAAAGCATAGGCAACCACGGTAGTGACTGACAGAGTGAATCAACACTTAGAAGAACAGTGTACAGGAAAAATGAGTCCAGCATCTGTTTTCAAAATAGGTTGTTTGGGAGACATTCTGGTTAAGTGAGACCAGTAAGTAGGGAATTGCAATAGTCAATGCAGCAGATTATAAGTGCATTCATTACTTGCTGTCTTATGTGAGGTACAGGCATATTCGAGATACGTTTCTTTGATACATGGAACAGTATTTAGATTTAGATTGGATGTGGGAACAGTTCAGGGTCATAAATGACCACTATGCAGCAAGTTTGAGGGGTAGGGTTTATTGTCATGCTGCCAACAGAATTTGAGATGGCATGGAGGTAGATGGGAAGTATGTTTGTTTGACAGTGTCCAAAGCATTTCTATAGGAGTTGTAAATATCAAAATATTTGAGAAAGTCATGAGAGGTACGATACAATCACTGATATAATTCTACTTTGTGGGTACAGTACATTTCTTTATTATGCCATGAGAGTAAAGAGTAGATGAAGCCACTTGATCAAGGGCTGCCACTAGGGTTTAGTTTAGATGTGGTACTGCCAGATCAAGATAGGAGAATGCAGACATGTGAAAGGTTGCTGAAAATGAGAAGAAGTTAGATTTTTGTGGTTATGAAGAGACTTGTTAGAGTACAAAGAAGTTAAAGTGGTAAAAGAAAGAGTGATGGTTTGAGAGATGGAATGGGGTGTTACAGAAAACAGACACTGAACAGAAAAAAAAGATCATGGTGTTGGACATGATGATGAGTAGAACAGACAGTCCACTGGGATAGACCAGGAGAGGAGGTTACAGAGAGTAGAGTGGATGCACAAAAAGAATGTGGATAATGAATTGGGATGTTGAAATCACATAATGTGATGGTGGGACATTGTTGATGGGGTCCAGGAAGACCATAGATCTCAGCAGCACACAGAGAGAGCAGATGAAAATCTGCATATGATGTATTTCAGAATATGGCAACATGAGTACTGGGACAGTTGGTAGAACTGTGAATGTGTAGCATGGGGAAAGGAGTATTCTGCATGTCTGCTTCCAGGCCTGGAAATGTGGGTATATTTACTTGTTTTTAAAAAATGAATAAGTAAATGAATAAATGTACCCCTCCAAAATAACAATCAAGCAACAACCAATAAGAGTGCCTAACTGGAGCAAGGGGAAACTCTGATAAGCTGTTGGCATATTGACCTCTCAAGGACAAATAAATTCATTCACATAGCAGCTTTGCTAGGAACTAGTACAATAATGTTTACTTTTTTCCTGTTGGATTACAACAGGACAGAAGAAAAAGGATCTTTATGGATTTACAAGACTATAAAGTAGTAAACAATGGATTTGGAAGAAAATACATGTATCACCAGGCTCTGGCTGCCAGGACATGCTGGCACTTGAAGTTCCGCAAGCTCCAGCATGCTATGGCAGCCATGGGAATGCTGGCCCTTTTTTAAGTTTATTTTGTTATTTATTTTATTATTATTTTTTAAAACAGACACTAATGAGAAGTGCAGAAAAAAATATTTTAGATTAAGAAGATAAGTGCAATTTGTACAATAGCACAACAGTAAAAATCTCTGCAAATCTATTGTACTCCATTAAAATATGAGAAGAGATTGAACAAGGCAGGGTGTAAGATGTATATTAAAAGAGCAAAACAACATTTCGTACAGCTACGTACCAAATGTAATGTTCACAGTAGTGTAGAATAATCTGGGCTATGTCACGAGCCGCGGCGGTACTCACAGCCGCCGCGACTCGCTTACTGTGCCCTCTGGCGTCACGGCCGTCACCTTGATGACTGGGACGTCACTTCCGGATCCTGGCCAACCATTGCGGTCGAAAGCTTTGTGTTCTGCGCTGCATCCCGGCAGTGGAGGGAGCCGGGTGCGCACGCGCAGCAGCCTGAAACCTGTGGCTTGATTAGACAAGCCTTCCACCAGTCTGTGAGTTAATTTATGTTGTGTTAATTAATCATGCAGGGGGCTGTGAGTCATTCAGAGCTAGTCTCTGATTGGTGGCCACTAGTATTTAAGGCAGTTAGGTCTGCAGCCTCACTGCCGGTTATAGCTTCTGTTACCAGTCTGCTGACCTGCTCTGCTCCTTGCTCCTTTCCTTTGGATATTCTGTTGGATTGCACGTGTATGACCCCTTGCCTGGATTTGGACCCTGCCTGTGTTTCTTGTGACCCCGACCTCTGGCGCGTTTACTGACTTTCCTGTTTACTCGTGACCCTTGACCTTGGCTTTTCTATTGGATTTGTTGTCTGTTGCTGGCCCTCGACCCTTGCCTGGACTTCGCCCAACTTTCCTGGGTTCTCCCCAGCCAGTACGCACTTCACGACCCTCTGTCAGTCTGCGGCCGAGTCTGTCCCCACCACTAGGGGCTCCAGTGAACACCAGACTGGCAGAGCAGATTCAGGGTTGTGCTGTACCGGCTAGAGGGGTTCCTAACATGCTACTGATATTGACAGCTCATGTCAACAAGTTACAGACAGCATCCACAGACATTTTCCCCTGGTGTATTTAGGAAGAACATGCAACATTTTTGATGTTTGCTGAATGGCTTCTTTACCTTCCATGCATCATCATCAGCAGCAGCAGCAGCTATTTATATAGCGTCACTAATTCTGCAGCACTATACAGAGAACTCACATCAATCCTGCCCCATTGGTGCTTACAGTCAAAATTCCCTAAAACATGCACACACACACACACACACACACACACACACACACACACACACACACACATACTAAGGTCAAATTAATAGCAGCCAATTAACCTACTAGAATGTTTTTGGAAACCGGAGCACCCACAGGAAACCCATGCAAACACGGGGAGAACATACAAACTACACACAGATAAAGGCATGGTCGGGAATCGAACTCATGACCCCAGTGATGCAGAAGTGCTACATACTAAGCCCCCGTGCCTGATTCTCTAGGCCAATCACATGATATCTATCTATCTATCTATCTATCTATCTATCTATCTATCTATCTATCTGTCTAGCTTTGCTTTAGGAATTTGATCCAAAGATTTCTAAGATTTACTTAAATCTGTGTTTTTCAGTATTTTATCGTATCTGTATCTTTTTACTCGCAGTAAAATGTAAATGAATTCCATAGCTGCTCAGGGAATTATTGCTGTTTATCACTGAAGGGAAGCTGACATCAGAGGGTATTGTGCTTACAGATTCCTATACCTTTAGCTCATGAAATAATTGCTCCCTCTGTCTAAAGCAACAGTCAAAGGAGCAGTTGAACACTAGAGGCTCATCTGTTAGCTATACTGAGGCTCTACGTAACAGGACCTTTGAACGTCCCTCTTATACCTTAGTCGAAGTGGTAAGCCAGGAAGATGCACTAGAAAACTATGATTCACATAAAAAAGTAAATAAATCATAAATGCATAAATGCATTTGTTGTATCTGATTCCTGCTTTGAGACCCAGGGATGATATTAGATCACTATACTGTGACGTACAAGACCCTGGAGGAATACAGAATGCACTGAGTCTGAAATATAAACATCCCAGTATTAAAATCCATAGACAACAGCTGCTGATAAATTCAACATATAAATTGCTATCCATCCATCATTTCAAATGACAAGCAAATTAGTAGTTTTTAATTCAGTCCAGCATTCACATGATAAGGCTCACATAAAGGTTTGAAGTTTTGTTATAATGTTTAACTAATTTATAATAATGCCAGATCTAATTTATTTTACTGAACACACACTATGATATTGGTTCTGTTCTCTGAAGGCCAAATAGGCCGACATGGATGTGGCCCCAAAATCAAAGGCTCAACTGAGAATGAACTGGAAAAATAGTTAGGATTTTTTTTAAGGCATGTCCTACAATCTTTTCTGTCAATGACAACTGTCAGCTTAATCTGTGGTTATATGAGTGAAAACTGTACTAGTAGTTCCCTGTATAATTCAGATGTGTGACTCAAGCACCAAATGGCTGGTTCTAGTGAATTTGGCCACCAATGCGTGGAGCTAAAATGGAAATTGGTCTTGTCACACATCTGTTCAAGCAAGAGGTTTCACCTGGTTGTGGTCAGCTATAGGATGTGCTTTGAAGAGATTGCAATAAATAATTTGTAGGAAAGTGTTTGTGGAATGTTTTAGTGTAAGTGTAGCATTTCTTAGTGTTTCCCTTAAACTTAAGGTGAACAAATCTTTATCACTGTGATACCAAAAGTGATCTGATGGCTGTGTCCAAGAATGATGAGTAGAATCAATTACTTCACTGAGATAATTGAAGATGTGTTCTCTTCTTGGCATGGTCTTACCACAAACTTAAATACTTGAGACTGAATTACCAAATGTTCTGCTTTTATATATAGGTATGTGGTAAGGGTATGTGATTCTCAGCACCTGGCTTAAATTGCCGTATATATTGTTATGAAAGCAGCAAGGGTGTGCTTACTTTTTGACACATAGCTTCTTCATGTTGGTTCATTTTTGTTTTTTAATCGAAAATGAAAAAGTAAAACCTGATATTGGTTATATGTAATATGAGATTAGACTAATCATATTTTAGGACTTGGTGGGGACTTGATGATTGTTAATTGTGTCTAGCTATGTGAAAACATAGATTTGAAAGAAGTGGTACTTCCTTTTTTGCATGACTGTATATAATTGTCAAATTGTTGAAATAAATGCACAAATTAGATTGCTACTTGTTCTTCAGGAGACAGACAACACAGTATAGCATTAAAAGAAGCCAGGAATCTCACACCACTTAACCATTTAGTTCCTAGTTATAAAGTTCTTGCACGCATTGGGCGTCAATGCCAAGAGTTTGCCATATTTCGCATTAACGTGCACTTTGCATGCCCAGAAACTGACTAAACGCCAGTGAATGCAAGAACATCCAATTCATCTTTGAACACAAAGGACAGTTCTAGCAGCCTATGATTTAAGGGATGGAACGGGGATGGGAAAAGGCATATACATGTACTCATTGTACAGTAAGGGGAGCCAAGCTCAAGGGAGCGCAGCAGAGTCATTTTCAAGCTTTGGGCAACTCTCAGGTACACAAATTTCAGTCATATCACTTGCACCAGCTATAGGACAGGTATAAGTGCAGAATGATAGAGATGACAGTCGTGTATGCATGATAGAACATAGATGCAATCAAGAGCAACTATAAAATGCATTTTATGTACAATACATAATTTATTTTCATAGTTATATATATATATATATATATATATATATATATATATATATAATCCGTGTAGAACAGAGATTGCATCCTGGTAACTGTCCACTATTAGTAAATTCCAGTCATTGATTTGCTGACACTGGCCAATCCCTGCTGATTGAACAAAATAGTAACATTAACACCGTATTTGCTCTCAGTCTTTAAATGACTGATTGGTACATTAGGAATGGCAAACAATATAACAGAAACAGAGATTGACATTGCTACACAAGCCACGAGCACAATTACAGTACTCTAATTAAAGATGCCTTACAATTATCCTCACAAACGATTTACTGATTTCTCGAAAGAAAAAAAGCTGTCTGCATTTTTTAGCACTAAGCTCACATTCTAAGCTCACTCATTTCTGTAATTGTGTTGTTTGACGATGCTGGGCCTGATTCATTAAGACACGCAAAACAAATGTATTTTGCATTTTTTAAAAAGCACGCACTTCGGGCATATGCATGTACGTATTCAACTACAAGCACACCTGAAGAAACTTCTCTTGATGAATACACAGTTAAAGTTGGAGAAAGTATTTTCTAAATAGCTTGAAATATCCTTGAAGAACTTTTGAGTTTAGGAGATGGTAATCCCAACTGTGGATTATTTTCATTCAGTCTCAAAACCAGATAAGGAATAGTCACAACATGTATAGCGTATAACTGTGTAAATTCAGCATGTATGTACTTAGGTACGCTCTACATACTCGCCACTTGCCGTATTGAGACAGACACAACAAGCTTCATTTTTTATTTATTTTTTTACATGAAATACACTTGTAGAGTATAACTATAAATTCAGCATGTAACTACTTTGCTTGTTTCTACGGAAACTTCCTTTATCTGGAACTTCTGGAGTTCTTAAAGGAGACATACAGTATGTACAATGTCCACAATGAATCCCTAATCAGCTATTTAGTCCTGAACGGCATAAGTTGTATTACAAACAATTTAGTTTACTCACAGACTCTGTGTCTTATTTGCAGCGGTGACCTCCCTAATCAGTCCATTTGTTCTAAAGTCCGGGTGCAACTGGCGATTTGCAATCTGATTTCTGAGTTCGATTAGCGCGCTGCAATTAGTTATTCCACTGACTCTTCTTACTGTCCATTTCGTCCATCTCTTACAGACTTTTTGAAAGTCAGATTACCCCTGCACGCCATCAACAAGAGATCACTTTTAATAGGGATTAGATCACTATTGCAAGTGACAGTTCAGTTGTAGGGTAATCCAGCAATGAGCCCTACTGCTCTCCTTGTTAAAAAAAATAGCTAAACGTAAAGCGAAAAATCCATTACAGTAAAAACAAAAAATAAAGTGCACAGTATACAATGAAATAACTAAACAATAAAGACTGTACCACCAACACCCTCTCCAGTACCATGTGACCATGTCTGGCTTACAGTGATACATTATGGATGTCATGCTCTCATATGAAAATGAGTAATTCACACAAAATGAACGTTGCTGAAACCTCACAAAAAGGAGCCAACCCTTCGAATTTTGTCAGCATGCCATTTCCCTTATTCCCACCATAAATGTATTTGCACAGGGGGGTTCTTTTTACCCTTGTGCTTTCAAGAAATAATTTATGTTAAAAAAGACAAACCAAAACTAAACTTTGTACCTGGCCTTACAGAGTTGGGCTCTAACCAGGGGCAGACCTATAGCAGTCGCAGTGGGTTACGATGAAGAAGGAAGGTGCAGAGAAGCACCCATTATGCTGGACCCCACATTGCTCTTTTGATGCTTATGATGGAGGTAACAAAGCATTGTCAGACCACCTATAATGTTTCCTAAAGGGTCCAACGATTGTGAGCCGTAGCCCTTGGTAATTTATAATTTTGACATTTATGGGGGTTAAGAAAGTGGTTCGAGAATTTGCTAAATTTACTATTAAGGGAACACTTGAAAGTTTGAGGCTAGCGGAAAGACTTGTTGTATGAGGGAGGGCATTCTACATAACTTGTGCAGCCCAATAAAGTCCTGTAACCGGGAATTGGAGCAGGTAATGCGTGTGGAAGAGAGACACAGGTCTTGAGCATAGCTAAGAGGCAGAGTTAGGAAATATTTTGAAACAATGAAAAGATGTATGTTGGTCCAGTTTCGCTTAAGTTAGTAAAAGTATTTTATATTAATTATATTAACTTCAGTAAAATACAGACAACTACTGTAAGGACTAAGCACAGCAGCAGTAGAAGAATATTTTATGAGGATAATGAGTCTAGCAGCTGGAATTAAAAAATATTGTATGGATGAAAGTCTGGTTAGGAGAAGACCGCTAGGGAGGGAATTGCAGTAGCAATTTCTGGAGAAAATGATTGCATAAGTGAAAGTTTTTTCATTGTCTTGTGTTAGATACAAGTGTGTTTTGAAATGTTTCTTAGATGTGTGTGACAGGATTTGGATACAGATTGTTCGTGGGCAACAAAAGAGAGTTCTGACTCATTTACAAAGTGATCTTGAGGGGTATAGTGTTGTCAGCAGAAATAGAGATGTTAGGTAAGTGGCTTCTGTTGGCTGGTGAGGACAATATTAGCTTGGCCTTTTAAAGATGGAGTTTGAGGTGACTAGTGAACATTCAAGATGGAATGGGAGAAAGACATTCAGTGAGGCAGAACCAACAAAGATAATAGAATAATATATTAAAAAAACATTTCATTGCAATGAGGTTTATAACAATGTTAATTACAGTGATAATGTGTCAAGCATCTTGAACTTGATATGCCATATACTAATACACTACTACATATAAGTGTACTGTATATTGTGTAGAACATGGGTGAAACAGTGCATCATTGAACACCACAGCAAAATTTTGGTGGGGGTCTGGTGATGCAGATCTTGCCTCCTTGGACCACAGCTCTGTTCTCAATAGTGCCTCTTTCTGTGCATGCATGGTCTGGCTTATGTGCCAATCCCCAGGAGTTGAGCAGGGACTTTAGAGGAGGGGAGGGTGAAATATCTTTGCCAAGCTTTCTGGGCCCCATAGATGCCGCACCCCCTATTTTTACAACCATTTTAGAAAATGTCCTTACCTCTCTCGTAATCCTGCCAGGCGATATCAAAGTCCTCAAAGTATGTCATTCCAAATTGGATCCACTAGCATCTTAGGTTAAGTGATCTTTTATTGTCTATCAGTGTATAAAAATGACTTTTAATAATGGACCACTCTGAATTTTTCATTTAACATTAAACATTTTATATTAAAAAACATATTTGTTTCATGCGCGTGTATTTTCCTAAGAAATTTCTACATTGCTGTACATTGCTTGTGTATGTTAATACTATACTGGTATTTCACAAAGTTACTCCTTTTTTAGTCACTGTCTCGCAAAATATGGAAATAGCTGTCCAATTTGTTAGCACATTTAATAGGAATAGAATTACATTTTCCTGGACAACCAGGTTAAGTGCAGTAAGACACACAAAAGTTACTTAAAATGTCAAATTAAAAAATAAACCAAACTATTTTCAGATGAAATGCAAACTCTAAGCTCTAGTGAATAGGCATTTACTAAAGAAAAAAATAAATAAAGGTCTAAAGTAATTGCTTTCTAAATCTATAGAATACTGCATGTTTGAAATGCACACTCTGTGTAGACATAATATAGCTACTGTAGATTTTAAAATGAAAAGCCCTAGTGCTTTGTAGTGATTGCTAAAAGCATGCGGACTGGAAAACTGTTTTGACATATTTTGAGTACCAGTAAGCCTGATTATTATATCTTTATACCCTAGTATGTACTAAAATACAAACTGTACTTGTCAAGTTGTGCCCACTTTATTGAGAACAATCTGTTGGCTGTTCTGCTGAGAAGGAAATATTTATTTCAAACTTTAATTCATTGAAAACATTTCTTCAGTTGTTGAAATCAATTGATTAACTTGAATTTAATTATTTTCCATAAAGTATTATTATGCTAAATTATTAAATGTGCTCAAAAATATAGCGTATTTCATACCCATAGGTCGCACCCATCTGAAGGTGCATCCAGGTCCGCATCTATAGTGTGGTTTACAGCGGGCGTACTTACACCAAATTACACGTACACAGGGCCAAGTTGTAAGCACACTTTCATCATCATCATTATCATTTATTTATATAGCACCAGCAAATTCCGTAGCACTTTACAATTGGGAACAAGCATTAATAAGACAATACTGAAGACTAGAGGAAAGTCTTACTGTGTGAGGGAGTGAATTTTACAAAGTGGGTGCAGCCCAAAAAAGTCCTGTAACCAGGACTGGGAGGATGTGATGAGAGTGGAAGAGAGATGTAGAACTTGTGCAGAACGGAGGCATCGAGTTGAAAGATATTTTAAGACAAGTGAGGAGATGGATGCCGGTGCAATTTTGTTGACGGCCTTATATGTTAGTAGAAGAATTTTATCAGGGATTCGTTGAAATACAGGCAGCCAATGTAGAGACTGACAGAGTGGCTCAGCAGAGAAAGAATAGTTTGCAAGGAAAATCAATCTAGCCGCTGCGTGCAAAATAGATTGGAGAGGTTCAAGTCTGACTTTGGGAAAACCAGTAAGGAGGGAATTGCAATAGTCGATGCGGGAGATGATAAGTGCATGAATTAATGTTTTTGCAGTGTCTTGTGTGAGATATGTGTGTATTCTGGAAATGTTCTTTAGGTGTATGTAGCATGATTTAGATATAGAGTTGATGTGAGGAATAAACGACAGTTTGTAAACATTTGTTTTTCATAGTTAAACAAGCATTTGCTATTAGGATTCATATATTATAGCAGATATATCCTTCCTTCTTCTGTATTCTTGAAAGTAGCAAAAAAAAAAATACATAGAGGAATTCCTACAATATCTGCATTATCAATGAAGAAAGCACCCAACAGTTTTATAGGTTATATAAAAATCAGCAAACCAGAAGCAGATAGCTAGTGCTAGTGATCATTATCATCATCAGCGTGTATTTGCACCAGTCCCTTGGCTGATTTGGTTTGTCTTGAATTGTTTGACCGGTATTGTTACTAATAATCTGTGTACACGTGAATGTTACACGTGAATGTTACCCTGTAGCATGGTGCACACATAATCCCCTTTTTACTGCATTAACTACAACTATGAATTCTCTTCAAACAGGAAATCAGGAATTGCATTTTCAAATATTAATATTTAATAATTATATGGATCTAAAATTATATATATTTATTAAATGAAGCTATACCTTTCCTTTAAGTTTGTTGATACATCTAAAATGACACCCAATAAAATGTTTATTTGTTACAACTGTCTCCGACACAAATGTATAGAAAAAACTTCCTAGGACATTAGCTGAGTTTGTATGCGATAATAAAAGCATCAATATGGAAGGTGCAGGGCTATGTGATTATTCCCAGTATGCTTCTTTGTCTTACTTAATGTTTTTAATCTCACAATTAGCAGTAGTAAAGTGCAGTGCAAGCTCTTATTACTCGGCTCATACAGTCAACTTCATCACTGTGAGGGTTGGGATTTCCCAACAGGAAATAAATTGCTACCAGTGGACTCCATAATGACGGCTTTCATTCCCTAAGGACTCCTTCACTGTAACAGTAAACATAACTCTCAGCTCATCAGAGAGTCAATGTCTGTGACATCACTATCACTCCAGCTTTTATTACTAGCATTATTACTCTTACATTTTCCCAGTTTGGTCTTCAATATTCCTAGAACCAGTGACATACAAATCATCTTTTAAAGTTTTATATTCCTAAATAGGTGAAGTCTGTGTCTTGCACATATACTTAGGCCACTGAGGCATCAACACACTAAAGCAGACACATGTTTTACCAATATATAAGAGGAACGCTTTGTCTAGGTTAACATAAAAACAGCATATGCCTAAACATAAATATAAGATTAAATATAGATGCATGTCCATACAGATGTCTCGTGGCAGGCGTAGAGCAGTGCATCACCAGGCCATCTAGCAACATTTGAATATGGGCCCGGCAATGTCATTCTCGTCACCAGTACATGCGCCACCCAGAGAAGGCCTTCAGTCTGCTCCTTGGAGAGAAGAGAGGGTGTCTCAGGGGAAAGCAGGTTTCTCTGTAGAGCGACCCCCCTCAAATGAAGTGGTCGAAGTGGAAATTTAGAAGTGGCAGTGTGGAAATTTAGCAATGGTGGTATGAAAAACATGAAGGGAATGTAAGTGAGTGGAAACTCATACTGTTACAATGAAGACAGTAGGAAAGGCGGCATACCACTGTGTGTGTATGTGCGAGTGTGTGTATGTGTGTGTGTATATATATTTATATATATATATATATATATATATATATATATATCTATACACACATATATATATATTTCAGTGATATATAGATAGCAAACATAAAGATAATAAATAAAGAATAAAAATTATTTCTCTATATTTCTACATTCACACCCACCGAGACTGAATAGCTCCACGCAAAGCTGATCTCTCTGCCATATATTTTTCTTGCCTCTGTGGGCAGATTAGAGAAGAGCAAAGTAGAATTGAACTTATTAAATCACGTGTCTCTTGTTGTCTTCGGGGACTATATCAAGAATAGGTAGATATTGACAATAAGTCAGTAAATTCTTGATCCATCAATTTAGCTCTTGATGGTTAGTTGAAGAGCTCAGGGAGCACTCTACACAGCTGAATCTATAACTCTCACTCATTCTTTCATAGTTATCAGTTTGTTTAAATCGGTTATATAAGAGGGGCATGCAAAGGCGGAGACAAAGATGTATGTTTATGTACACTGTATGAAAACCATATAATAATAACAATAATATTATTATTGTTATTATTATTTTATATATATATATATATATATATATATATATATATATATATATATATTCTTTTAAACCACATAGTGTGTGGAAAGACAGTCGCTTTGTTGACTGGTACCTTGTTGCAGAAGTAAACACTTAGGCTATGTCGCAGGAACATTGGTCCTTTGGCATATGTAATAAAATATCAGTTTAGATTTTCATACTGCGACGGAAATTGGTCTGTTGTCCTTAGGGGGAAACTGTCCATTTGCAAAATGATTTCTGTGTGTTGCACTTGCTATCGAGATATCATATTCATAAAAATTAATTCTCTCAAGTCATTCTTGCTGTAATGGATCATTCTCTAACTCACCAAGTACCGACACTAATGGCTAAAGATGAGAAGAGAAAAAGAAAAACAATTAGGGTTTCCTCTGTTATTTTTCTGCGGCTATCAAGTTTATTTATTTTTTTTTCCCTTTTGCTGCCTGCCCATTTAATTTTCGATTCGAGTTCAGATAAGAACGGAATTAATGTATTAGATGGTTTGCAAATGCCAATTATCTTTTACAGGATTTATATAAACTTAAGTATGTTTCAAATTTGTATTGTCAAAGGAAATTTGAGTGCATTAAGCGCACAGTAAAATCAATCATAGGTATTTAATTATATACTTCATTTCAAACCATGGATTTCAAGTCAGTATGCAAAGTATTTTACTGACCATGAACTGTGGAAAAATATTAATTAGAGAAAAGAAAGCCAGGCAGTGATTCCTGAGTATTAGGTTAGGGAATGGGTGTGAAATACAGAAACCTCTGGCTTAAAGTACAGAAAAATGATATTGCTGTATATAAAACACCATATAAAGATCTGTCTACAACATGCCCATCTGGTAAATATATAATAAAAAACACCATTGCATTTGCTATCTCTTTTACCTCCTTAATGTTGCAGTGAAATATTTTTTTACTTTTCAGGCCTCATTATTTTGTTTTCAACCTCTCCCACCGACGTCCTTAGAATAGCATTGTGTTTCTAGAATTATGTCACCAGTAGGTTCTAAACGAACGTTTTTTGTAAGGTTGTTTTTAAGAGATCGGCAACAAATACAGGATTTCTACAGGGGGTTTCTGAATAAGAAAAGAACAAACAAAAACTTGCCACAATACGCCTGCAACAGAAACTTTTATGTAGTCAAACTGTTTTCCCTAAATAACACAGTACAGTTGATTCACAACATGTTGCCTATAAGTACATAAACACAAACTTATACAAATACGTACACAAATAGATGTGCATTTTATGTCCACTTTTCTTCCCTCAGCTCTCACTTTTCCCCTCCAAGCTCTCTCTTTTCTACTCCAAGGGCAAATTTATCAAGCTGTGGAGATGCTGCCTATAGCAACCAATCAAATTCTAGTTATCTTTATTTATTACATTCTAAAAAAATGACAGCTAGTATCTGATTGGTTGCTATAGACAATATCTCCACGTTTTCAGCTTGATAAATTTACCCGCGAGTCTATTTTTCAACCCTATTTTTAGAAACCCCACCCTCTCTTTTCTTTCTTACCTCAATTTTCTCCCTAGATCCCACCTTTATTTCTCTCCTAATAATACATATTTTTCCTTCAGAGCTCTCTTTCCCTCATCCCTTTCTTTTCTACAATTCTTTTCCTCGGCACTCTGTTTTACCCAGATTTCTTTTCTCCATCCCAATATCTCACACCAAACAAAGGGCCTGAAGTAATCCTCACATTTTGTTAAATGACAATAACAGATATTAAATGAGTCATGTGACACAAACCGATGGTTCATTTTGCCATTACCAAAACACTTGAAAAAAACAATGACTGCGGCAAAAAAAAAGTTTAATGGAAGATAACATGCATACGAAACATAAAATTTGAAAATGTATGAATAAATCAGTTATGTGCTATTTATCAATTCACAATCATTTTTATCAATAAATCTGTGAAATATCTGAATACCAAATTGCTTTACAGCCATGAACGAAGAGATAAAGGCAATAAACATTGCTATAGTTTGTTATGAAATAAAGTTATAAAACTAAAATGAAATGATAAATGCTGTTATAGTAATATGCTAGTAAAAGTACTTCATACCTATATAATACACCTAGTTCTAAATAATTTTATGGCCAATGGAGAGCAGTATAGAAACTTTATAAAACATCAAATAAAATAACCGTGCAAAAAATACTAATTGCATATAATTTAGTGATTTA
This sequence comes from Mixophyes fleayi, assembly GCF_038048845.1. NCBI lineage: Eukaryota > Metazoa > Chordata > Amphibia > Anura > Limnodynastidae > Mixophyes > Mixophyes fleayi. The sequence continues at coordinate 54,320,170 of NC_134402.1, forward strand.
AATCCTGAATTTTCAAAGGGGCTGTAAAAACAGAGTAAGTTAATAAAAGAAATGTGCCAATTGGGAAAAATAAGCTTTATATTTTAGCCATTTAAATTGTTCTGACAAGTTCATCTCTTTTGCATGAAAAACTTAGAGGGTGCCTAACTCAGTTATTTTCACGGCAAACAAAACATAAAGGAGCTTTATCTAAAGCTGCCACATTATGGATTTGTGTCAGCATGAAATTAGCATATAACTTCTGTAACAGTATAGTATTTTGATGTGTACAGCATTATCATTCTGTCGTGTGTGGTGAATTGATTATTTAAAAGTAGGAAGATATAATTGCTTTTCATTAAAAGGTCACTGATATCAAGGTCACTTGCAACATAAAAGCACTCATTCTAATAATTTGTGTTGTGTATGTTGCAGCAAACATTCACAACGGTCATATTTGTGTCATATTACTTGTGATAATTATATTTCCATTTGGTTACTTTATTATGAATAACTGCATTTTACTGTCATTTTTAGAGTTGTGGAGCACTATCACCTTTAGGAGTGGGAAGTGAGGGTAACAGTTCACAAAAATGAAACAGTTTGGCTTGTGTCAGGGGCGTAACAATCGGTGGTCCAGGGGGTGTGGCTACAAAGCCAGGAAGTCTCCCTCCCCCTCTGAGGTCCCTGTTAACCTCTGGGGCTCAAAAGAGTAGAACGGAAGCTTCTTCTAAGCCCCACATGCACACTGGGCGCATGCCCCCCAAATTTAGCCAAATTTAGGGCCCAGTGATGCACTATTCTGCCCCTGAGATGTGTTTAACTGCCATTAATTAAAGACCTCTGAATCCATTAATTAAGGTAGTCTTGCATCCTATATTTCACATTGCAAACTATCAATTCTACCAATGACATCAAGGAGACAATTCATATTCAAACAGGTTATATCCTCATGAATATGGTTAAGCCCCCAAAATGATTGCCCTGAGTCGAGGTTATGTATAAAGCACATAATGAAAGTATTGCAAAGCAAATACAGAACTGCACCTGCTGAAGATGGGCGGAGTTAGCGCAAGTGAAGGCATTCCTAGTAAAGCACCGGGATTTGTGGAGCAGGACAGAAATGAGATTTCATTTTTTGGAGTGAGATTATTGTAATGAGATAGGGTGTATTATGGGGTTGTACTGTGAATGTTGTGTATAAATAAATAAATAAGTAATGAAAAAATGAACAGCATACCACCCTACTACAGTAAAAAAATACAAATAAATGACCAAGCAGTTGGGGCCAGGGTAATTGCAAAGCTTGGGACTCCTGGCGTGGCAACTTTTGTCACCCCAGTGTTCACAAAATAATGGACAGCATCCCTAAGACTAAGGGTGATAGTAAGATTAGATTGTAAAGAACACAATATTGTCGCCCTATACATTGATCAATCTATACAATCTGTATGACTGCTAACATTACAAATTTACTCAATACAGTTTTTCAACCAAATAATGTCCACCATGTTTCTAAACACTGTCACGCAAGACAGTTTATAAATAAACATGTTTATAAGTACATGGTTTTACTATCTGTGCATATTATTTTAAACTCTCTATCACATGTAAAGTTTAATTATATATTTTAATTTGTGATCATTATAGGATATCATTTATGATGTAAACAGTATTACAAGCACATGGTGTAAATGTTTTATATGCATGGGTAAAGTCATTTTTGTTACATTTTTCTCAGTATCTCAGTAGGAATGAATCCAGATAAATAATTTTGAAGATAGTACAGTGAATACTAATAGTGTAATGATTATAGTCATTAATACATCACTATTAGGCAACAGACGGCTTTATTGTCAGCTTTCTTTCTCAAAGCTTGTGACACTTGTTTTTACAAATATGTGTCTCTTTGATTACATTTATTTTTTTAATTATTTACTGAAGTTAAGGGTAATGTGTGGCTACTTGCTTAAAGTGTATGTTATGTTGGCTACTTGTGTAGGCTTAGAGTGCTACTAAATGTAAAACAAATATATACAGATGGCATGAAATTTACGACAATGAACATCAAGATAACAAATATTCACAATCTCTTTTTATTCTTTCAGTACAAGTTTTGTTGTGCTAAGTGTTTATCATACTTTTTTGTTGTACTTTATAAATTTGAGTTTTGAAATGTGAAATTTTAGGGCTGAGATGAAATTTATAATTTGATCTGGGTTTTAGATTTCAAAGTAGCTACTTCACAGTCTATTATCACTCGTAATGAACAAAACTATTTGACAATCTTCAGTGTTTGTTGAAATTTAGGTCTAAGTTTTGAGTTAAACACGTAGATAACATGAATTAATACAAGACATTTTGCAGGTCTGAACTATGATAATTAGAGCTGTGTTACTCTCTTGTATGAATGATTAAAAATATATTAACATCCAATGCAGCTTTTGCAAAAACTGCTATAGATAATTAGCGACAATAGATAATTAGGCACTTCGATCATAAGATTACCATGCAAAAAGTTGGTGTTGTGTTCTTAAAATGTTTGATTGATAAAAGTCATGATCATGATAGGTAATTGTCCCTGAAAAACTTCCCACAGGATGCCTGGGATTGGATAGGGAATTTCTAGCTTCTAGTGATGAAATGTATCGGTACTGTATCGATAACACCATTATCACAGGTAAGGGTACAAAAAGGAATATTACACTCATACAATGAAAGCAGAATGGTAGCGTAATATCGTGTTAGGGCTATCGTGTTCCTTGGAGATAAATCAGGATCCTGATGGGTTTTAATTACTCAGTAAAGAGTATAAAAGTGTTTTTTTTAAGTGTTAAAAAAGACTGTATTGACTTATTTTAAGGGCCATGTCAAGAGAAGGTGTTAAGGAGTGGTGATGGAGATGATTGGCACAACAAGGAACACCCCTGAGAATGTTCCATGTCTCTTTATCTTGTGCCATAAAATGGAATCTCATTTCTGCACTGCTCCATAAAATCCAGTACCCCTACAACGTACTTCTATAGGCATTCACTATGACCATCTCCTCCCCTCTGCTTCTGCAAACCTCTACTTCTCTGCCTATGCACACTAGCCTAACTCTAGGTGCACTTGTGCAAATCCAGGTACTAGGCAGGTCCAAAGCTGAATTTGCACTAAATGACCACCACTGTGCTATGAAAAAATAGTACCGCTGGCAGGAAAGATTTATTGGTATAATTTTATTTTATTTGGAGCTTTTCGAAAATAACCAGAAATGAGCTCCACAAATTATGAGCAACTCCCATTGTGAAGTGCAAAACTCCTAAAGCATTTGGCTATTTTTGCCCACATAATAATTTTATACTGTGACTTGACACTTGCAGTGAAATCAGGCATAGAATGTTATTCAGCAGAGAAAATGGAAATAATTTATAGAGCTGGAGTCATGACATTAACTGCCTGGTGATGAATTTCTCCATGGATCTGACTAAATTCACATCTAACTCTGTTCATTTTCAGGTTACTTTCATTCTCTTTGCATTTGGTAGGAATGTATGTTTATTTAGTGTGTCTATAAACAATAACTTCATTATTTTGCTTCCATTGAAAAGTATGTTTGTGTAGAATGTAATTCGTACTGCAGTTTAGTGACGTGCCCCATCATTGTCCTTTAAACCTAAAATATCCCCAAGTTAAAAGCTGAGCTCATATACAGTATAATCTCATTTTATCAGCAATGTTATGTAAAACATGTGAACAGATGTCTACTCTTCACTCTGTATATATAATAATAATAATAATAATAATAATAATAATAATAATAACAAAAATAATGATAAATCTTTTTTAAACATTTTGATAAAACAAGCGAAAAACTGCTTGGCAAAAACTTTTTGGACCAAGAACCATACTGAGGACAAGGGGTCATCAACTACACATGATAGGATGATAGTTTCACCATGGGCATAGACAGGGCTGGAAGTGATTGACACTTTCAAAACCGTTCCTTTGTGTTTTATGTGCAGAAGTCTCCATGGAATTCCCCTATCATTTTTGCACCTTCTGACTTCCGCCATTATTATGGAGTTGGTCCCATCTTTATTGCTACAACAGCCTCGTCTATTCTGGGAAGGTTTTTCATTATATTTTGGAACATTACTGCAGGTATTTGAATCCATACAGCCACAAGAGCATTAGTGAGGTTGGGCACTGATATTGGGTAATAAGGCCTAGCTAACAGTCGGCGTTTCAATTCCTTCCTAATGTTTTCAATGGGGTTGAGGTCAGGGCTCTGTGCAGACTAGTCAAGTTCTTCCACACTAAGAATTTTTTGATGGACCTCATTTTGCACTAGGGCATTGTCATGCTGAAACAAGAAAGGGCTTTCCCCAAAATATGTCACAAAGTTGGAAGCACACAATTCTCTAGAATGTCACTGTATGCTGTAGCATTAAAATTTCCCGTCTTTAGACCATTATTCTTCCTCTACCAAGCATTACAGTAGGCAGAATGAACGCATTTTGGTAGGAAGCATTCTAATGGCATCTGCCAAACCCAGGTTCATCTCTCAGATGGTGAACCATGATTCATCGCTCAGAGAACATGTTTCCACTGTCTTTAGACTAGTGTGCATTAGATGTATAGCTATAACAGTCTTTCCAGTGGCCGAAGGGGTTGGTTTGTGTGTATTGGGGCATAACTTTGGTGGACCATGGACGTGCAGTAAAATATGCCCGGTGTGCAGCTGGAAATTTTGACATTGACATGTACTCTATAGATATATAAAAACATGTAATGCATCATTTGATTACATTGAGCATGTAATGTGGAATTATGTCCATGAAAACTCACTGTTTGTCCCGAATTTTTTATCTATTGCATACATCCTAATACACTTTTTATATTGGGAATTCTTACCCTGAGAAATGATGTGCATGGTATGCCCCTGTCAGATATAACTCTATGACCAAACTTGTCTTCATAAAAGATATAACAGATTGAATCGGACCCAAAATTGTTAATTATTTTGAGTTCCAGGAATAGCCAAAGTCCAAAACATGTAAAAATAATAAATTACTGTCTACATCATAATAAAAGGATAAAAGAATGAAAACACATCTCAAATATAACAGCAATGCTTTCATGGCTCCTTGAAATGAAACCACCTTTTTTCTATATTCTTGCAGTAGAAGAAATGCAGCAGAGACGGTTAAATTATCCATAGAGAACACTATAATAACAACTTTGTTTCAGATGTCAGTACAATGCATTGTAGCACAGTCACACTGTTTCCACTTCACCATTAGGAGTCCATCATCAGTGTCTAGCACTCTCTATGGACACTACAATACAGGGCATCATCCATTTACTTCACAAATAGAGGAAGGAATGTGTCTGTTTCAGTTTCCCCGTTGGTGGCCTCACTGGATAACATGCTGCATACAACTAATTCAGATGATTCTAAGCTCCCAGTGTTTGCATATTCATTATAAGGCGGCACGGATATGTTTTTCTACAATTATAACTGTCCTGCCATGTATTATCTACATATTTACATGTGTAAATATCACGTACATATTTCCATATTTACATGTGCTCACTGGGGCTTTTTGAAGCCCTCGACCTTCTGTTCACTCCAATTCAGCTGAATTTCTTGCAAATTGAAGCAAAATGATTGTTTATTTGCTGCTTTCCATAAATCTTTGCAATTCATGGCATCCCAACTCTGATTCGACACGTTCCCTTCCTTCTAGCCATGTACAAAATACACAGGAGCAGTAGGCAATAAAAATGGCAAGTGAAAGTTAGGGAGTGTGCTTACAATTTTGGTGCAGTTTAGCATATTAAGCCGGGTATAGTTTTGATTGAAAAATAATAGCGACTAGGTACTTTTCACGTTGGTTCGGCACAAGCCACAGATTCCTGAATTGACACAGATTTAATACATTTCAATGGCAACGTGACCTGTTGTTCTTTTTCCTTCTGTATAATGCTTCCAGCAATGATGGTTGGTTGCAATATCCGTTGCTGATTTGGAATTTGCTTGTGAAGTTATTGCAAGCATTAGGTGGCAATGACAGAGAAAGTATAGTTTGAAATTCACAATTATCATCAGGTATAGCTTTAATCCAAAAATGGTTATATGTACATCATCATCACATTCATATCTATCAGCAAGGACAGCAGTGCCAAATATACAATTAATATATTTACTTTAAGATCTTCCATTTGGTTTATCAGATGTTGCATGTTTCTCCCAGAAGCGACTAGGAAGCCTTTTACATGTTAGATCACAGCCAATTTCCTGAGCTTTTTCGACCTACCTCTACCATGCTATCCATGTCAAAATTTCCAAAGCAATGCTTTATCTTTTGTATTGAGAACTCTTTTGGTGCTTGTTTGAACCAGCAGCCATGGCACTGTTTGGTATTGCATGATTGGTTTAACCTATGATATCTTAAACTTTACTTCATGATATAATTTTATGTGTAGGTTGGCAGAATGGCATGCATTGTGCTTCTTAGATGTGATAGGTGGGGCAGGAATTTGCTTTAATGCTGATCAAGTTCCTGCTGAATGACAGCTGCATTTAATTGCATTATTGTTCCCTCTTTATCATCACCACTCGATACAATTTTGCAAGCAGTTTCGGAAAATAGGTTGTCCAATGTCATTTCATTTTGAAAGGCTATATCACCAGATTGATTCCTACTGTATATCACCAGATAGATTCCTACTGTGCATAAATGTTTTCCACACAGTATTTTTATTATTAGAAATGAGTTGAAGGAATAAACACTAATTTTGTTTGCTGCATTACCACTGACACAGGCATTGCTTCATCTATTGTAAATTTTAATCCTCATTTGACCACCTTTGAGCTTGGGCGAAGAGTGAGTGTTCATCCTTACTTGACACAGGCATTGTAAAAGAAATGCATGCACCACTTGAGCAACATATCAAACAGGTCTTAAACATAATTAGAAACACTATTGACTTGTGAAAACGGCCAGAATCCAATTCACCTATAATGCAGATGCACTGAGCCAAATTTAGAAGGTAAACATTAAAATGTAGTGCATATTAAAAAGGTCTTACTGATATATAATGTGAGTGAGAGATAATATGGCCCTGAGACATGAAGGAGAGCAAAGCAAAAAAAAAAAAGGAGTACATTTGCACCTGGGCAAACCATATTGCATTGGAGGAGGGTGGTAAATTTAAAATATGATATCAGATTTATAGTTGGGGTAGGGCAGGTCCTAGATCAACTTAACATTTCATTGTAAAAATAAATTTATCAAGCATTTGTGTGCTACATGAAAAAGCAGACAGTATTTCCTTATGTGCAAAATAATCAAGTAATTTGCTCCCGTTGCATTGTAGTGTGATTTGTCCAGGAACAAATCTACTCTTTTTTCTGCTTTACTTTCCTTAATTACTCAGAGTATATGTGTGTTACCAGATCTTATAAAGGTGTGAATTGAAACTGCACAATAAACTAAAACTAAAGCAATGGAAGAAGTATTGTAGGTCCCAGGATGTACGACAAACAATAACACTTAATTACAATTTGAAGAAATAAACAGATCCAAACAATTAAGTTAGCCCTTACTTCTAATGTTTTATACAATGTTTTTAATGATCATCATGAATAGAGGCAACATTGTGAACATATAGGTATACAAAACAAGAAAACAAATTATCAGATGTCTACTGATATCTTGCACCATTATAAATTTCAGAAATTGTCTGTTGTTACTTTTAAACATTTTATAAAACCTTTGCATATGTGTCTAGTTGGAGAACTTATTTTTATTCATAACAAAGCATTTGTCTTTTATCAGCCATTCATTCATTTTATTGCTCAATGTAACCATGCTTTTGTTTATAAAGTAATTAACCAATGTGCCTGATTGTGTGAAAAAATCATATATAATACTCTAGTAAATTCTGATGTCATTGCCTGTAATAGATAAATTCTGTTCACTTGGTAGACTTGTGTACTATAAAGTACAACACACCCTTTACTGTAAATGATTACATACACCGTCACTTCAGACTTCTGTGATCTGTATAAAGCACTTGATAATATGGTAACAGAACTGTGACTGTTAATATTCTTATAATTTATAATAGGGAGTGCATTGTCTTATACTGTATATACACATTTCAATTTCCATTATCTCATATATTATGATTTCTTTTATGCAAGGGTACTTACTGTAAAATTATTCCAAGTTAGCTATATTATACGAGAAATAATTTTTTTCGGGAACCAAGTAATGAGTATGAGGACTGTGTGCTGTTGCTTGAAGCTAAATGATTAAAATGTCATGTATTGCTATACAGTATATTATTTGTAGATATATATAGGCGCAGAGAGAAATTATATAAATACATTTAATGATAGGTCCTTTAGCAATCATACAAATTACATCTGTAGTGCAGTCTAGTCATGTAACATAAAAGCATAAAATAATCCACTATATTTTGTATTTATTTTCTTAGGTAACACAACAGCTAACGCTAAAATAATATTATATTAGTTAATGGAAGAGCAACCACACAGATGGCAGATATTTTATGCCAACCAGAGATACTGGTCAGCATTTAAGGTTTCACACAAATGTAATTTTGCTGGTAGAACAACATGTCAACAGTTTATCAAACTATTTCTTTCTCATTATTTGAAACTTAAAGTAGATATAAGGTAATATGCCCTCTAGTGCAGATCACTGGGATTTCTTGTGGCGTTTTGTACACTGGAGTCACAAGGGCACTTTTTAAAAGAAAAAAAAAAAGAAAAAATAGAAAAAACAAAACTGTGATAACTAAAAATAATTTTCAAATATAACACGGTTATTGTATAGAGGTCATAAGACCCATTAATCATTGGTACTGTTTATGCGATTCCTTAAGAAAGTTACGTCACCCATAGAGGTGCACAGGAAAATCTGCGATGCTGGGGTACCAAAGAACCCGGAAATGGGCTCAGCCGGACATCGTGGTTATGTCCGGCGGCTTATCGCTAAAAGTTAATTCAATTTAAATTAATTAATTAATTTAATTAATTTTATTTAATTAATCAATTAATTTAAAAGTTAAAGTTAAATAAAATGTATTTCGCTCAGGTGGGGTCTGTGATTTTCAAACTAATATTGAAAGGTCCACTGTAAAAAAATGGGCTGGAGAGCCTATGACTTTAAGGCCGTTCTTTTCCTCTCTTGTCTCAATTCGCCCCTTTTCCTTCCTTCCTTTTCCTTCCTCTATCTTCTGGTATTTTGTGGGTTGGCGGGTGACCTCTTTTGGTAGTGTGCTGGCCTGCTGAATATCTTAAGGTAATTTTAATTAGGGTTTAAGGTATACTTAAGTTGGGTGGAGTATACAGGGTGGGGGTATGGGTTTAGTATTTAAGTTATTTAAGTTGTGGGTAGTTTTAATGTTATCGCAAATATATAGACAAGGATTATATGTGCTTATAAGTATGTCAATGTATGCTCTGCAGGGGTGTGGGATGCGGGGTAGTGAGATAAGAGGGACTATTATATGTATTCTGGTACATCTGATAAGGAGCTGAAAATTCTCTCCTGGAATGTGTGGGGCCTAAATAATGCTGTGAAACATTCTCTTGTACTAAGACAAATTAGAAAAAATGATCCTGATATTGTTTGTCTATTGGAGACTCACTTACACGGTGATAGAATACTCGCCCTTAAAAAAGCATGGGTGGGTAGGGCATACCACTCTACGAACACTACTAATTCTCGAGGGGTCTCTATATTGGTACATAAACATCTCTGCTTCTCCTTGGAAAAAATTCAAGTGGATGCAGGGGGAAGGTTTGTACTGATGAAGGCTGTCATTAATTGGGCTTCGGTGATTCTGTTAGCTGTATATATACCCCCACCGTATAATGGTGAGGTGTTAAGGAAATGTGGAGAATTCATGGCATTGTTCCCAGATGTTCCAGCCATTTGTATAGGGGATTTCAATAATGTGATAAATGGAGAGGTGGACAGATGGCGAGAGAAAAATGCTGTAGTTGGCAACTCTAAGTCGGCTTTTTCTGCTCTGGTTGAGGAAATGGGGTTAGTAGATGTATGGCGTTTGAGGCACTCAGAAGATGTCCAATTCTCCTGCTTTTCTACATCACATAATGCATTTTCAAGAATTGATCTGGCTCTGCTGTCACACTCTCTGGTACCGCTGGTAAGGAGCATGGAATATAGGGCTAGGGGAATCTCTGACCACTCGCCCCTCTGCCTATCTATTGATTTTGCAATTGATAGAGGCCAGTCCTTTTGGAAATTAAATCCCTTCTGGCTCTCCTTGATGGGTACAGGAGCGACCTTGGTGACACAGTGGGAAGGCTTCTTTGTAGATAATCTGGTAACAGCAAGGCCACCTATAGTTTGGGACGCTTTTAAGGCTTTCCTAAGGGGGACATTAATTGCTGGCATAGCTGAAATTAAAAAGTCGTCCAGACAAAAAGAACAGATATTAGAGAAAAAGTGTAAATCCTTAGAAGCACAATACATTGCGGACAAAACTGAGGTTGCAAGGGGAACATGGCAGTTGGCCCAGAGAGAGTGGGTAGAGTATGTATTTGAGAAATCCAAACGTAAATTTCTGTTTTCTAAGCATGTACGATATGCAGAGGACGATAGAAATGGTAGCTTCCTGGCTTATCTGACAAGGGCGGAGAGGGCAGATGCAGCAGTACCGGTTATCTGTGATGACAGTGGGGTTAAGAGGTATCTGATGCCTGAGATTGTTGAGGTATTTCATAAATATTACACTAATGCATATAAGTCACAGGTCAGATATGACATGGATACGTTACAGCGGTATTTGAATGGTATCTCCCTTCCTGTCCTCTCCGATGATAGTAGGGAGTTTTTGGACTCACCCTTTACTCTTGAAGAGATTGATATAGCTATTATGTCATTCCCTAATGGTAAAGCCCCTGGAGTAGATGGAATCCCAATTGAATTATATAAAAAACACCGGCCCTTTTTTGTGTCTAGATTGTTGGATACATTCAGCAAGCTGGGTGAGACTGGCGCTCTTTCCCCTTCAATGGCAGAGGCAATAGTGGTGGTGCTGCCTAAGTCAGGAAAGATTTGTTGTACCCTGAGTCCTACCGCCCGATTTCACTTTTGTCAAATGATGCTAAGATTCTAGCAAAATTACTGGCTTTAAGGTTAAGTAGAGTGGTGCTGGAATTAATTCATCCGGATCAGACGAATCATTGGTACTGTTCACCCTCTTCTGAGAGCGAAGTTGTGGTGTCCTTGGACGCAGCCAAGGCGTTTGACTCGGTGAAGTGGCCATACCTGTGGGAGGTATTGTCCCGATTTGGAGTGGGCCCGGAATTTATAAAATGGGTTAAACTTTTGTATTCACATTCAGTGGCGTGGGTCTGTGACAATGGGCATCTTTCTCAACAATTTCAATTAGAGCGGGGTACTAGACAGGGATGCCCATTGTCTCCGGCCCTGTTTGCATTAGCAATAGAGCCGCTGGCCTGTAAGATCCGGCATGATAGAGAAATTGTGGGACTTAGATCAGAGCACAGAGAGTATAAGGTGGCATTATATGCAGATGATATGCTGTTGTTCCTTTCAGATCACGATACTTCCCTAAAACATTTGCTGCGGGTGGTTGATGGATTTGGGTTTTTTTACGGCCTAAAAATTAATTGGGATAAATCTAGCGTGTTCCCTCTGGGATGGGAGTGTCCCGTGACAATGCTAGAAGGCTTACAGTTAAAATGGGCATCGAAATTCAAATACTTGGGAATATGGATCTCTAATACCCCCACTGAATATGTAGAACTTAATTTGCGGCCCCAGATCAAATATATTAAAGAAAAAACTCAAGTATGGAAGAAGCTCCCACTTTCTGTCTCCGGTAGGATAAATTTAATTAAGATGATGGTGCAGCCAAAGTTTTTATATACACTCCAGCAGTCACCTGTATATATTCCACCCTCCATTTTCCGATGCATTGATAGCTATTTGATTTCATTGGTTTGGGGAGGGGGAAGGGCTAAGGTCAAGCTCAGCTCGCTGTATAGATCCAGATCTTCTGGTGGATTTGCACTTCCTAACTTGAAATTATATTATTTTGCCTCTCAATTGGTCTACCTTAAGGCATGGGTTTCGGACCCCGATTACCATGAGCTACATTGGGTGTTGGTACACCAATTTAATTCTAATCACACTCCCTTACAGTCACTGCTGGCGGGGCGGCTTGGTATGCGGGCTCCTCCGCTCCTGATTCAGGCAGTTAAGATTTGGACAATCTGTAATAAAATAATGAAACAAACTGACATTGATCCATATACTCCTATCTGGGGGGCAAAGAAATTTGAGAAGTTGAATACAGTGAAGAGGGCCAGGGAGTGGTCTCGGTTGGGTGTGGTGTCGGTAGGTCAGCTTTATGATACAAATGTACTTAAATCCTTCGAACAGTTGGTTGGGGAATTCTCTGTACCCAGAACAATGTTTTATTCTTACCTTCAGTTACGACACACCCTAAGCACACAATTTAAAGGGGAGACTTTGGTGTTTGGGGTGGATCCACTGAGGAAACAATTACAGGCCTTGGGTTATAGAGGTCTGATCTCTCGAATGTATTCATGTCTTCTGTATGAATACACTGCAGATGATTTGGATGGTTTGAGGAATCAGTGGGAAATAGATATTGGCCCTTTATCAGACAAGGAGTGGGAAATGGTTACAGACAGTACTAAAGGTTATACTTCATCATTAAAATTTCAACAAATACAGGTGTTTATCTTACACAGGGCCTACTTTACCCCTATTAGATTGGCAAAATTTTGCCCGAATGCTACCCCTAACTGTCCGAAATGCAATTCGATCAATGCTAACTTTTGGCACCTTCTATGTGTTCATGTATACAAATCTTCTGGCGAAGGATCAGGAGATGTATTCAGGTTACTGGAATTGAAGTGTCTCTTAGTTCACCGGCCACTTGTCTCTTTGGGCTCCGATTGAAGGGGAAAGTTAATAAACTGACAAAAATGTACATTTCACAGTTATTGATGTTGGCTAAGGTCTGTATAGCGAGGCTGTGGTTGGCCCCGACGAGTCCCATGGTTAAAAATTGGAAGGCACTGGTCAATACCACCATAAGGCACGAGAGATTTGTTTATACTAGCAGACAGGCTCTGAAGGAATTTGAAAATATATGGTACAGATGGTTAGAGTCTCCTTTCTATCCTATGTCATCTAGTACAGATGCTCTATCTACTTAAATGTATGGCTATCACAGTTCTTATAATAAGTATCTGAGTCCATGTAATAAACCCTGCATGTGTAACATACTTATGTATAAGCATTTACGATGTATGATCCTGAATGAATATAGCACATTTATTATTATTATGCTTTAATGTAATCTTGTAAATTCCGTCATTTAATTCCGACATGTATGTGAGTGTTTTTCTTTTCTTTTTGTTGTTTAGTATGTTTATATCTTAAAAAATTTCAATAAAAATACTGTATTTAAAAAAAAAAAGTTAATTCGCCCTTATGGTTTATAACAATCAAAGAAAACCATTTTAAACAATTCTAAGCACTTCATCTACTATATGTTATTTTGACAGAAATAATATAAACAGGTTTAATCTAAAACCAACAAATATTTTTATACCATCACAATTTTGGTTACTACTAGAAAAAAATAGCATAGTCTGAAATTGAAGCGATGAACACTGAAAGCGTATATAAGTCAGTACTGTGTCAGGGTCCTGTCTGGATCAAATATCTGCACTGAGCATGCCATATTGTGATATACTGGGAATGCTCAGTGTACACTTCTCTGGAGCATGCTCGGTGCTTCTCCCCAAATCATTGGCCTATTTAATCCAGTACCTGATCTTAAGACTTTGCTAGATCAATCACTTTGTATCTGTGTTTATAGCATATTAATAGCTTACCTGTGTTCTGTGTTCATCAGGCATTGACCTGACTTTGGATATCCAATTCTGCTGTGTTGACTGCTTTCTGCCCCGGGAATTTGGTTAATCTGTCTGCGTTGCTCCCTGTTTGTGACTACATACACTGAGCACTACACCTGAATTTGGTTCTAGCACTACACCTGAATTTGGTTCCAGTGTTCTTGTCTATGTGGCTCTGAAGCCGGATAATCATATCCAGTGTCATGCTCCTTGCCATTGTTATTATCTATATTGTTCACTGCTCTGTTCTGAAGATTTTGCCACAAGGAGTTACCGTTATGGTAACAAAATTGAGGTCACCTAACAATATATGTTTTCAGTACACAGGGTGTGTGGGGTGCTTTTAATAAAGAGCAAAATTGAAGAGAAAAATAAACTTATTTCTGTACTATACTATAGACACACTAATTGAAGAAACAAAATTATAATGGTTCCGGTGTTTATGGGTAATAATGTTACCAAACCCAGGGCACAAATGCAAAGTTGATTTTCATAGTCATATTGTCGTAGAGGGTATATTGGCTAGTATAATAAAGTGAAAGTCATCTGTGCAGAAAAGCTGTGCTGGCTACCATGAGACTGTGGAGACCTTGAAAACTGAGTCTCCCCTAATTAAAGCGACAAAACACTAAGCTGGTCGATTTTTATTTCATTTTGCTGTTGTGACATGTAGGAAATGTAATAACAATATCACTATGATAACAGACAGGAAGTGCCAACCCAATGACCATTACACAACAGCCCCAGTGTTGAACAACTAAGACAGGCTACAATGATTCAGGGGCAACGCAAAATATTGTGTCCCCAAGCTATCAAAGTGACCACCTCACTGGCTACTCAGAACTAAATTGCTTCCTTTTAGTAGAGGGAAGACAAACATAATACATTGCCCCCCCTAAGTCAGTTACAACCACCATTCCCAGCACTGAAAAGCACAGCTCTTCCCAGTAATCTAGATGTTATAGTGGTTAGACAAAAAAGTGATCCTCAAATTGTGGTGGCCATGCTTTAGGGACACTGCGTAGAGGGTTATAGGTATGGCCATATAAGGCCTGGGATTATGAGTTCAATTCCCGACCATGGAATTATTTGTGTGGAGTTTGTATGTTTTCCCCGTGTTTGCGTGGGTTTCCTCCGGGTGCTCCGGTATCCTCCCACACTCCAAAAACATACTGGTAGGTTAATTGGCTGCTAACAAATTGACCCTAGACTGTGTGTGTATATTAAGGAATTTAGACTGTAAGCCCCAATGGGGCAGGGACTGATGTGAGTGAGTTCTCTGTACAGCACTGCAGAATTAGAGGCGCTATATAAATAAATGATGATGATGATGATGATAAGCCCCTCAGAGTGCACCCTTTATATTATAACAACACACTTTCTTTTTTCCCATATTTTGACTCTTCTTTCTTTTATCTTTTGTCTTCTTCTCTATTACATCTTTCTTCAGAGCATAGTCTATGATTATATACTCTGTATACATGGTATATACATTGTAGCATACAGTATATAATACTGTACGTAAATAATTACACTACTGTGCAAAGCTGACAATTTATATTGCCTGGCAAAAAAGAGTCGGTGCCAGTAATTGTGAAATGCTAAAATGGCAAAGTACTAGTTTCTACTCCATATTTTAATCAATCTGGTCTGGGGCTGTGGGGGAGGGGGATCTGTGGAGTTCTGGCAACTAAATCTCTACCATCAAAGTTACATTACAGTGGAGTACGTATGTTGGGTATTCCCACTGTGTCGTCTGTTTCCATTGGTAATGGTCAGTTTTCCACTGTTTGTGACCAGTTAGAGCTTTATATATAGAACTAAATGTAAATCTATCGGTTTATCAGCCACAGAGGTCATAACATGTAGACTGAATTATTAAATTTACACTTATAAAAATATAATCGCACATACTGCGAGGGCCTGCAGACTAATAAGCCATCTCACTTAGTTAATCCATTATTAACTATATTAATTCAGTGTTGACCTGCCTGCAAGAATAATAAAGACATATTGAACTAATTTTAACTGTAAAAATAAATAAAATCCTTCAGTCTGATAAAGGTTTCTACATAACCAAGAGTTGTGGCATACACGTAATGCCAAACTCATCCCCAGATATGCTGCTAATGTATTAATGACTGCAATGCAATTTTAGAAAAAAATAAATTATTTTCCATTGAAAGCTATTACAAAACATGATATATAAATAAATATCTATGTAATACTGTACTTATTTATAGATATTAGTAAATGTTACTGGCCCCACTGCTTCAGTGCATGTGGGAGGGAATTAAATCTAGCTACAGCACTACACTACAGGAGGCTCAGGAGTTGGTTCAATCCTGGCAATGGGGAGTAGGCAGGGTCCTTGATGTGCACTAGGCAGACCATCTAGGTGCACCAAAGTAAAACAACCAAGAGCCTCATTTAGAGTTAGGCAAACATCCAGCGATAGGAGCAAATTTGCACCTGGACTCTCCATGTTGCGATGTAAGGGATGCAATGCAATTTTTTTGCATGCAGAAAACATACTGTCTGCATTTGAATGTAGCACACGCATATTGGACAACTTTCATTTTACAGTGCCATTTAGAGTTGAGCTAGGACACACCCCTCCCAACTCTAAATCTGTTAGCATATTTTAATTTTGCTCCCCTGCAACGCAACATGTGTAAAATTGTAACTTCTAGCAGATGTACCCCATAACTCTAAATGAGTCTTCAGGCGTGTTCAGGTCTGTAGCATTGCATCATTTGCCTATTTTTTAACTAACATCTTCCTTAGTTAGCTCTATAATGGAACCCAATAGATTTGTGTAAGTGTTTTTACTGTACAAATTTACCATGTTTTCCCACCTCTTTTATTTCATTTAGTACCGATATCCCAAAAACATTTTTTGACATTAAATATAGAAATGTTCAAATATGATACATTTGCATGCTGTATCTCAAAAGGTGGATTGTTTTATGTTGCCCTTACTTGTGCAAAATACATTTTTTTTTCTGTACTTTGCATTAGCACTATTAACTCTGTATTCAGGGGGCTAACTATGACCAAAGCTATGGGGGTCGGCAGTGAGAGGACCCCAGTGAAATATTCTGTATATGGATATAAAGCACCCACGTCAGTAGAACTAAAAGCCAAAACTTGCATGCCCAGAACAGCAGAGGGGGTCCTTCAGAGCAGTAGGGAGTAATGCTTTGCCACACCCTCTCAAATATTTCTTTGGAGCCTAACAAATTGGGAAAGAGGAACACACACCCCTAATTGTGTCCCTTGCAGTGCAATGTGTCAGCATGTGAGTAACTGAACTGTACTAGCTGGCATCAAAACTGTCGCATGACACCAACTTTACTCTCAAGCTCTTATTTGGTTTCTGCATCCTGCAGATTGCCTGGAATTAAATCCGTGCAGATCACAAATCGTCTCACATCTGAAAAATTGGTTGGTGCATATATTTATGTTTGATCATGAGATACCATCCCTACCATTACAATTCGATGTATACATATATATATGTATATATATATATATATATATATATATATATATATATATATATATATATATATATATTGTGGCAAGAGCCCGCTACTGCAGAAGCACACGCGAACAACTTCTTCCTTTTTATGTAGTTTTATTGTCAGGATGGTAAATGTTTTGACACCGTACAGATTTCACAGCAATACTTGGAGACCCTAAACGCTAGCTATACATAGACCAGCTCTCTCTCAGGACCAGCCAGCTACCCCAGCGTTGGTCTCTCTGAACAAGTGATACAAACAAGCTTTTATACCTGATACTCCTCCCCCAGCCTTAGCTTGATGGACAGGTTACACACCCACCTTCTCTTTAAAAGGCAACGCCCACCACTGGCTCTGTTTGCACTGACAGACACACCCTGTCTGTTTGCAGAGAGGAAGGATTTCAAATCATGTAAGTTAACCAAACTTAAACTATTGCTTTTCATACATAAGTCTTTACATTGAATCTAGGTGCGTTACTGCACAAATGTTTTACTTTATTTCCCTGCTTTCTCTGCATATTGCCAGCTAAATGCCTCCTTTTGTTACAATATATATATATATATATATATATATATATATATATATATATATATATAAATATATATTACATTGGAATATACATTCGTAACTTTTTCAGTCATACGGATTAATTGGGCCGTCAAGCTCATTCTACAATGTGGATTACCTGCATTTAACATGGGAACACTGTATTAGTAATTTCTCAATGTGTCCGCTTAGATATTTAAAACATTAGGGTGTATAATAAAATATTTTCATGAATATAATATAGATACATTTATTTCTAAATTATGCATTGACGCCTAATAGATAGCTCTACTCAAAAAGTGACCTGCCTACTAAAACTAATATGCTAGTTACTACAACTTGCTAGAATAACTCCCGATCCATAAAATTGAGCTTTTGCCTGAAATAGCCTGTTGAAAGCTCAGAGCATATTGTTACTGCCTTATGAAAGTTTTGTTTTGAACACGTGATCTTCCTTAACAAAACCAACAACCATATAAATACCAGTGGTTCATGTGCAGCAGTCTAAACATGCTCAATTTTCTACAACTACTTGTGCCCATTTCAGCTAGCATTGGTGTTGACAAAGTCCCTCCCTTTTCGTTCCCATTCTTGCAATTGAAAAGTTCTCAGTGGAGAGGCATTAACAACAGTGCTGTGTGTTTGAATAAAACCTGTCTTAGTAGTAGAGAAGTGATCAGTGCTGCACTGCTGGATCATTTGAACAAACCGATCTGAATTGCAGACTGCCATACTGAAAGAAGGTATTAGTATATTTTTCATATCTTAATAATCTCCAACCAAAATTATTCTAAGCTTTAGATAAAACGCTCCTTTCATCATTCATTACTTCACTTCATGGAGCACTATGGCTTAATGTAGTACTGCAATTAACTTTCAAGCAAACAAATCAGTAATGTTTAAAAACAAACTACATAATAATTTTATTAGAAAATATATTTTTTTATTTGAACCTACCAAGCACTTGTTTTGCAATATATGTAAGACAACATCACAGACTTTGCAAAACAAAAAAAGCACAAGCTCACCTCCACTATTGATTCAATTACGTGACTTTATGTGTTTGATCAAGCTCACATCTGTTTTTCCCGCAATGCTGTAGAAGGGCCACCTGCAGATTCAAAGCATTAATGTAAAACAGTAGAAAAAAGAATTACAAAGATACCAGTAGACTTAATTCTTCTTATTTATATCAGATAGAAGATATATCGCTCTGTAGTAGAACATTATAAATCGAGAATGTAAACTTTTCTGCATAACACTCCTCATGCAGTGTTTCATGAAAAGTCTTAAAGTTCTCAATTATGAAAGAAAAATCATGGCCAAAAGTTGTGAGAATGACACAAGTATTTGTTTTCACAAAGTTTGCTGCTTCAGTGTTTTTAGACCTTTTGGTCAGATGTTGCTATGGTATACTGAAGTAAAATTACAAGCATTTCATAAGTGTCAAAGGCTTTTATTGACAATTATGTTAAGTTTATGCAAAGAGTCAATATTTACAGTGTTGACCCTTCTTTTTGAAGACTTCTGCAATTCGCCCTGGAATGCTGTCAATCATCTTCTGGGCCACATACTGACTGATGGCCGCCCATTCTTGCCTAATCAATGCTTGGAGTTTGTGAGAATTTGTGGGTTTTTGTTTGTCCACCCGCCTCTTTAGGATTGACCACAAGTTCTGGCCATGGTCCCAAAATTTTGATGTTTTGATCCCGAGCTACTTAGTTATCACTTTTACCTTATGGCAAGGTGCTCCATCATGCTGGAAAAGGCATTGTTCATCACCAAACTGTTCTTGGATTGCTGGGAGAAGTTGCTCTTGGAGAATGTTTTGGTACCATTCTTTATTCATGGCTGTGTCCTTAGGCAAAATTGTGAGTGAGCCCACTCCCTTGGCTGAGAAGCAACCCCACACATGAATGGTCTCAGGATGCTTTACTGTTTGCATGACACAGGACTGATGGTAGCACTCACCTTTCCTTCTCCAGACAAGCATTTTTCCAGATGCCCCAAACAATCTGATAGGGGATTCATCAGAGAAAATGAATTTACCCCAGTCCTCAGCAGTCCAAATTCTATACCTTTTGCAGAATATCAGTAAGTCCCTGATGTTTTTCCTGGAGACAAGTGACTTTTTAGCTGGCCTTCTTGACACCAGGCCTTCCTCCGAAAGTCTTTGCCTCAATGTGCGTGCAGATGCACTCACACCTGCTTTCTGCCTTTCCTGAGCAAGCTCTGCACTGGTGGTGCCCCGGTCCTGCAGCTGAATCAACTTTTGGAGACAGTTCTTGCACTTTCTGAATGTTCTTGGATGCGCTGAAGCCGCCTTCACAACTATTGAACCTCTCTCCTTGAAGTTCTTGATGATCCAATAAATGGTTGATTTAGGTGCAATCTTACTAGCAGCAATATCCTTGCCTGTGAAGCCCTTTTTGTGCAAAGCAATGATGACTGCACGTGTTTCTGTACAGATAATCATGGTTAACAGAGGAAGAACAATGATTTCAAGCACCGCCCTCCTTTTAAAGCTTTCAGTCTGTTATTATAATTCAATCAGCATGACAGAGTGATCTCCAGTGCTGTCCTCATCAATACTCTCACCTTTATTAACGAGAGAATCACTGACCTGATGTCAGCTGATCCTCTTGTGGCAGAGCTGAAATGCAGTGGAAATGTTGTTTTGGGGATAATGTTCATTGTAATGACAAAGAGAGACTTTGAAATTAATTGCAATTCATCTGACCACTCTTTTATGACTTTCTGGAGTATATGCAAAAAATAATATTTGTGTCATTCTCAAAACTTTTGGCCCTGATTGTACTTTCATAACATTAATCAAACATGTTTATTTTTGCAACAAATTTGAGCCCATTGTTTTATGAAGAATTTATTACATAACTCTCTATTAATCGGCCTTCCTCTTTGTAGAATTCACACTTTTGTCTGAAATGCTGAATATCTGAAATAGACGAATTGGTGATTGCACAATTCTTTAAGTATGTAGAAGCTCCATTGAATCTTATTTAATAGTGAAAGAGTGTTCTTTCATTATCAGTTTAATTTGTAAGATTGGGTATAGGTGCCATGGAGTGAGCAGTTGTAGAGTTGGCTGGTTCCACTGTTCAGTTGGTCACTCATTGTTTTGAGATAAAAGGAAACGTGCCTGCTTAAAAGTGTATGGTTGCATACAAACTTCTGTACAGTCTATGAAAAGGTGATGTGTCCATAGAGACATATTTTTTTTACAAAATCAAGTGGTTCGGTAAAACTTGATGGCTAGGTCTCTCTACCTACTTCTTGTGCTGCACTCTGCGTGAGTCCCGATAGCATTACTCACACTCATCTGTGCTACTTATGTGTATTACCACATCTATTTGTTACTTGCGTCTGTATCCGGCGCTATGGAATCTTTGGCACCTTATAAATAAATAATAATAATAATAATAATAATAATAATAATAATAATAATAGGTCTTTAGAAAGGGACTACAGATATTTAGTGCTGGACAGGCATATTGTTTTATTATTATTCATTTTGCATTAGAAAATAAAAGTCTAAACCACTTTTACAATGTGTGGATAATAAAGCTGTCTGTGGTCAGCTTTAAGTTCCAACAGCTGATCTGTGTACCCATTAAAAAAATCTGCTTTTAGTGGGGAATAATTTCGGAGATTGTTTTACACTGTGTGTGCCTATCATGTATCCTAGTAGACTATGGTCCT
Organism: Mixophyes fleayi; assembly: GCF_038048845.1. NCBI lineage: Eukaryota > Metazoa > Chordata > Amphibia > Anura > Limnodynastidae > Mixophyes > Mixophyes fleayi. Next base: position 54,341,917 of record NC_134402.1, read on the forward strand.
GGAGAGCTATTTCCAAGGTTGTTACAAAGAATATAACTGAATCTAAAAAATAATGAGATAGCTAAAAGGTGTGCACAAAAGTTAAAACATGTAGAGCTCAAAACTAGGATATTGGAGCATTGCAAAAATATATAAAGGGAAATAAATTCCACCCCCTCCCTAGAGGAAAATACACTTAGGAAACGACGGTGCCGAACGTATGAGACTGATGTATTCTGCTGCACATTGTGTTCACATTTTCCTGTGAAGTGACTGACAGACCTTATTTGCTTTAAAGTCATCTTCTCTGAAAAATCTGAAAACATTTCATTTGTTCAATTATAGATGCAAGTATTTTATATACAACGCATGCCAAAATACTCAGCCTTGCTGATCAACCTGTTATGGCTATAATAATCAAATGGCATGTCATATTTAGTCATAAACAGTTGATTGAAAAAGTTTGCTTACTCTGCATATCAGGAAAACGATGACATGCTCTTTTATACCGCTATTATTTCTAACTTCTACAATTTGACATTTTAGATATAATAAAAAAACAATAACAAGACTTGAATAAACTGGGCTAATGTTCCTTATGCATACTGGATAATAGTTATTGTGCAATAGAACAGAACCTAATAGAATGATTTTACTGGCCAACTTCAAATGCTCTAAATACTGTTACAAGTGAATTAAAACCATTGTGCCCTTTTGAACAACCCATTTAAATTGTGCCCTCCCAATTAGTGCATTGACTGTGTGTGTGCACCTAAAGAATGCAAATTTTAATATTTGCAAAATTAGTATTGAAAAAAATGACATTTGAAATAATGGTAGTCCCAATATTTCCATTTTGCCTTATCTTATTTAAGATATAAATGTGGCTCTAATTAATAGTATCCAATCAGAAATATGAAAAAGTAATTAATTGGGGGATAACCTTTTGCCATCTGAAACTATAATCTCGCAAATGGTTGCAAAATGCATTTGTACAGACACTTTCCAAAAGTGGATATGACTATGTATTGTATATGCAAGGTGACCAAATAGGGGCATTTGCACAATATGAAATGTGTTGCATGCTTGCATACTTTTGGTGTGGTAAGTGGTCCTTTAATTACTACACATTGTAAAGACACATATCACATCCAATGACAGTGTCAGAGAACTATCAGATAAATGATAATATTTAGTTTTGTATCAGCTTCAGGAAAAAGCAGCAGAGGCGAAAATATTTTGACAGCAACAGGTAACAGCTTTGGGCCTGAGTCATTAAAGAAAGTAAGGCAAAAAAAGAAGTAAATGTTCCTTGGAAGAAATCATGTTATAATGTAAGGGGTGCAAAATAGTTTATTATTTTGTACATATGTTAAATACTGGCTGTTTTTTCATCTAGCAGACAAATACTTGATAACTTTATTTTTACACTGAAATTTAAAGTTAATCTAGGACATAAATCTGCCGCCACATTTTAAAGTTTGCCTCCCCCTCCAATGGAACATGGTTTTGCCCAGGTGCAAACTTACTCCTGTTTTATGCTTTGTTTTCCTTGATGACTCAGACCCTTTGTGTCTGGGTCCAAGACTACAGGAAGCAATGCCATAATAATTTGGAGCGTTCTCAAAAAGGGGTTGGTAATGAGTGAGTGTTACCTTGCCTCCTATGTTTTCCATTTTTTCTCTATGTAGCATACTTGCCAAAATTTTGGATTTGGCTTCCGGGAGCTGCCGTGGGGGGGGGGGGAGGTGGGCATGATGATGCAAACGCATCACTTTACAGCGGGGGGCGGGGCCAAATGCTGCGATTTCCGGAGAATCGCTGTATTTTGGCCCTAATTCTGCCTGATGCGGGAGATTGCCATACTCTCCTGGGAGTCCATGTGACTCTCCCGAAATGCGGGAGTCTCCTGGACATTCCGGGAGAGTTGTCAAGTATGCTATGTAGCTGTTTGCAAACTACCCTTAAATACTTGGAAAATCAGTAATTTTAAGAAACTGTTAAAATAACATTGTTGCTAACTCATGACAGCTTATTATTAAGCAGTTACATCACAGATATGTTTTTTTATTAGATTTCAGTTATTAGCAGCAATAGCAGAACTTGACAGGTTCTCAACATAGAATCCATTACTCCATCCCATGGATGAACATGTTTGCACTTACTGCATGCATTACCCATGATTAAGTGCAACATGCTCATCTACTGTAATGTCCCTGGGCTGAATCAAAGATCCAGATGACAGTCCTCTTGGACTTTTTTATGGATCTTCTCATTCAGCTGATTATAATTGTGCTACCAAATTTTCGCAAATTATTATGATCAATTTTAAGTGCAACCTGCAATATTTCTCACTGGCATAATACAGACATGTTTAATCAGTGCTGAAGCGAACAGGCAAGAACAGAGTTCCAATCGTTTGAATTTATATATCTGTTGTGTAAAACCAAACGTAAACTAACTCTGTATGTATTATTTAAACTATAACTTAGCTTTAAGGGTAAGCTAATTCTGAAGAAAATAAATATAAATATTGTATATATTGTTTACTATGGATAACTGCAGTCACTTCAAAAAGCATTATAGTGGAAGTTAATTTGTCTGCATACGTCCATCCTGTCTATTATTCTATCATTCTCCCAATCCGTTCCTATATCTGTCTATTTGTAATTTATGTTTTTAATCTTAAATTAGTTTCATAAAGCCTGATATTACAAAGATTGAACAACATTATGCCAGCTTAACTTTCTCTGCTGTTAAGGATTTGAGAAGACAAACCAATGGTTTCAATCACCAGCCAAGTGGGAAATCAGTCTAGCAGCTTACACTATTTTCCAGAAATCAATTTTGAATCAGGAAGCGATCATTTTTTTTCTGTATGAAAGGCATAGCATAGTTTGGTGATCTGACAAACTATAACAAAAAGTTTCATATTAACTCCACAGGCATTGTGCTTTTTTATTTGTGCATCAAACTTGTTGATCGCTAGAGCTGTTTTTCAATATTGAAATGGTGTTTCCTGATTTTTAACCCAGAAACTGACCACTGGATTTCACAACCGTGTTCACATTTTAATGGAAGAAGACAGCACATGGGAATGGAGCTGTGTCTGACCAAGTACCTTAAACCTTCTTCAATAGATGGAACACTGTCTGTATGTGCTCTCTTTTTTCCCATTACGAAAGCTTCTGAACACCATGGGGTATATTTACTAAACTGCGGGTTTGAAAAAGTGGAGATGTTGGCTCTAGCAACCAATCAGATTCTAGTTATCATTTATTTAGTACATTCTACAAAATGACAACTAGAATCTGATTGGTTGCTATAGGCAACATTCCACTTTTTCGAACCCCCAGTTTACCAAATATACCTCCTAATCTAAGAACAAGAGCTGGGGCCACAGGTTATGCTCAACATGGCATAAGCAAAGAATAAGTGCTGGGTATGATAGAGTATAATGCCGAGAAAAGAACTGACATTGTATAGGGCAGGGCTGACCTCAATATTAATATGCTCTTTTTGCATTTTAAATAATCCTTTTCAATAAAGATTAACTGCTAATGCAGAGATGGGTAACCTGATACCATTCAAAGACCACAAGTGAGGCACTTTACCTTCAAATGGCACGCACATTACTCTTAGGAGTATATTTACTAAACAGCGGGTTTAAAAAAGGGGAGATGTTGCCTATAGCAACAAATTAGATACTAGTTGCCATTTATTTAGTACATTCTACAAAATGACAGCTAAAATGTGATTGGTTGCTATAGGCAACATCTCCACTTTTTCAAACCCACAGTTTAGTAAATCTAGCCCAGTGATGGGTAAATTATGGCCCGCGGGCCAGATCCGGCCCACTTAGAGGTTCCATCCGGCCTTCCAATATTTTACAAAATTTTATTAAAATATGCATAAAATTATTAAATTATAATTATTTGTTTTTATATTTAAATAAAAAAAATAGATACGAGGAACTTATAGAAATGCAGTCACAGCTTCATTCATCACACTAGTTTTATAAAAAATGTTATTATATATTTCGATATTTGAGTTTTTTAATAAATTATATTGGCCCGGCTAAAGTTTCTATTTTTTATTTGGCCCGCTTCTACAAAAAAAAAATGCATTTCCCAATTCAGCACTCTGTTAGCCCTTAATTTTATGATGAAGTTAAACCCCTGCTAGAGGATTTGCAGTAGAACCATGGCGTAAACTGATGTATTTATTTATAGACAGCCACAACATATATTTTATGTTGAAAAATTTACTTTACATGAAGAGTCTTGGGCACAGTTTCTATTAGACTATAATGGTTTTTGGTGTATAATTTAGATGTCAGGGATTCAATGTGCAGAACAAATGCCAGGTCAAGGTCAAGCTTGATTTCACAGGTAGTTCTAGCACTTACTTTACTGAAGCTCGATTACTATGTAATTTTGTTCTACATAATGTCTATTTCTATAGTGGCAAGCTTGGCTTTTTATTTCAAATACCATAGTAACCAGACTCTGCAAAGAAATCATCAGACAAGAGTAGAAATAAGTGAAATGTTCAAAACTGTTCTAATAAATACTGACTTCATTTGCTGTTAAGCTATGCACATTTGTCAGTGGATTTAGGCTTTACGTGTTCCCAGTTCTACCACAATCACCCTGAATTGACTGCCATTGCCCCAGTTCTATTCATAGACTATAAATTGTTTAGAATGTGAATATACTAATACAATGCTGAATGGTCACGCAAAATCGGAACTCAAAAAATTGTAGTGTCTGAACTTTGTATCGCTTGGAAACAGTCTATTCAAGATGAGACTCGATTTACTTTGACAGAGTGTTAATAAATTACCCTTATAGTAAAATATAAAAATAAATTAAATTATTTACTCTAGTGTATGGGAAATCTGTTTTCAGGTCTCATCAACAGTGAAAATTGTCTCACAGGAGTACCAGTGGATTCATTATTAGCATGAAAATATATAGCAACCTAAGTTAAAGTGGTATTCATATGTCTCAGTTCCTTTGAGGAAATTCCAAAAACATGCACTCAGTGAGAGACTAGAGGACAGATGTGAATACAGTTTACAGCTAAGCATGAAGTTATTTGTATATATCAGGGGGTTTTAAATTAATATACCAACATTCATCAGGGGGGTTTAAGTTAATATACCAACATTCATTTTTGAGTGATGTTAATATCTGTAAAGACAGCTGTGAAACTTGATAACGACTTCATAGAGTTACAACTTAACAATATATTTCACTATGGTGCCAGTTTAGTCATACTTGCCTCCCGGACATTCCGGGAGACTTCTGAATTATGGGTGGGCCTCCCGGGAGAGTATGACAGTCTCCCACATCTGCCCACTTCCTAGTGAAGTGGGCAGAATTAAATACAAAATGCCGCGAATTCACGTGGAATCGTGGCATTTGGCCCTGCTGTAAAATGACGCGTTTACGTCATTACGTCACAGGGGCGTGGCCAAAATTACACAATGTTGGAGCCCCGCCCCCTGCATGCCCACCTGATCCCGGCAGCTCCTGGATCATACTTGCCATAAGTTGGCAAGTTTGAGTTTAGTACATACCTTAGCCATGCCAAAGAGTAACAGACTTAAGTATATTTCACAGTAGTCCATACACAGTGTTAAACACTTCCTACAACTTCTATGCTTCATTCCTCTGATATTAGTTACTGCAGTCAGAACTTACACCACACACAATAAACAAAAGGGTTCTTTTAAGAAAAATAAATCTCCTACCTGTACCTGGTCCTGCCCCTATATTTTCAGGCTTTAATATAAGCACCAAATACATTGGTCTTCTAAGATTCTTATATTTTAAAGAATAAGCTGGTATCATAGTTCTGAAACGGTGGTCTCCAAATGTGAACTTATTGCTCATCCATAGTACTTAATTATGTGATACAAGTGGGCAGGACCTGTACACACCAGACATGTCACACAAGTGCAAACCATAGGTATTATCTTTGGCAATATACATCTGAAAATTCAAAAAACAGATACCTTATTCAAACAGGGAAATCAGTATAGTTATTAAAATATTTTTGTTGTTGGGTTTTCAGATTTAACTTAATCAAATACCATTGAAATGAACAAGATGCGTATTTTAGTGTAGCACAGGTTGTTACAAGCCTTGTGTTTTATGAGCGTGTGTATTTGGTTCACAAATTATTAGTGACAAATGCTGCACAGAAATTCATTTATTCCCCTCCACTTTCATGACAGATACAAGTTTTATAACCTTCTTAATGCTTGTATTATTGTCTTTCCCAGCTCTTAAAAGGTTATGTCAAATAAATGTACACTACAGATTACTTTTGATTGAATTAAGAAAAAAAACACACAGTGCCTACTAGTTACATCGCAGAATCATTGCTGTGGATTTTAAGGACAAGATAATCCGGCAAAATGTAAGACCGCGCTTTATATCCAGTTCACATAACTGTCTGTGAGGGCCTAAAAGAGCTTCTTTCTTAAAAGCGATGCCAGCTTCTCTGTTCCTAATGGCTATTCAATGCTTTTTGTCTATGCACACTCATTATTGTTGTTGTAAGAACAGTGCTGTTTTTCATGTCTTTATTGGCATGGAAAGAGCTGGTTCAGTTTAGTTTGTTGCTTAGGAGGTTTTGTACATCTTCTCCTTGAAACAAGCAGCTAATCTACAAAGCACAAAAAAAAGACCTTTATATGCAGTGACAGCAACAAAAAACGAATGTGTTTTAAACAAAACAGCCTCAGACACCTCACATACCCCGTGTTAGTTTTATAAAGGTGACAAATGTGAATGTGATCCATAGATATGTAGCTGCCATGTGAATAGAACCAAGTCACAGCTTTACACCTCATGTGTAAGTGATTCAGGAGCGAAAAAAAGAGACTCCTGAGGACACTGTCTCAACTGTCTTCGCAGACAATGAAGCAGAGTCAGTATTCCAGCAGCAATGGCATGATGAATTTAGCATCTCTCAGCTGTGAGAGATATGTGGCAATGCTGTTTAAAGTCTTCTCCTCTCCTCCGGCCAAAATACAGATTTTGTGCATAACCGTGGGGCCTTTTCAGCTTAAAAAGTGATTCCTGGTTATATATAGATTGAAAATATAGGTTTAGCAAGAATCCTTTTAGAACTGGCTCCAAAATGGCATATTGTTAATATGAGCCATGGTTACAAGATGAAAAAGAGCATTTCTAAATATACTCTGTACATAAATGGATGTGCTGTGCAAAAGAAGCTCATTGTGGGTATTTTTAAACTAATTAGTCTATGCATGGGAATTACAAGTGATGAGCTGTGCATTAATCATTACATAGGCGTTATTCAAGCTTTAGCTATTTATTGCCTTCACTTATGTTTTTTGTCTTTATGATTTAGATCAGTGCTCCGTAACCAGTGTGCCGTGGCACACCTGTGTGCCACGAAATGTGGCTAAGTGTGCCGCGATGCCATGCCTCCAACAGGAGAACTAGCACAAGGTTTATGGTGGTACATGTGTCATACTATGGTTAACTGGAAGACCGATCCTTAAGGAAATAATTTCACCATTTGTTCCATTTGTTTTCTTTGTAAGATATTTTAGTGCAATAAAGAGTTTATTATTATTATTATTATTATTATTATTATTATTAAGAGATGGGGGTGACATTTATGAATGTTTTGCACATGTGTGACGTTCTTTATCTCTCCGCTGCTGTCGCTGCCTTGCGTGCGAGAGATGTGAGGACTGAGGTGGGAACAACAATTAGGCATTGAGAAAACATTCGGGGTTAAATAACATGGAGAGCTGGGATTTTTGTGAGTAGATTTACATTGTGTAACTGTCCCTATGTATCACATTATTATGATGTGCTTTAATAAACTGGACCTTGTATTAAAATTCATATCTAAGTATTTGTCATAATACCAGAAGCGTAATGCTGACAGCACTAAAATGCACACATACAAAAACATAAGATTTGATGTCATATCCCAGGCTAATTTCAGAACTGCTTCTCTAGTAGATTGATGAAATTCCTAGCTAGTGTTAACTCCAGCTCATTGTCAGTCATGCTACAGCAATGATATAATTTCATGCATGTCATAACCGCCAGACTCACAGGTGCATCACCCACAAAACATATTAGAATCAGATTTACTACAGCTTGACTCCAAAATCAGAACTTCAGCACTTTTTCTACATTGTTAATCAGCCATATTTACATCCTTCTGGGAATAGAAATAGTTTGCTCTTCTTAAAATAAATCGACAAAAGAATGAAATCCACCCAACCCAAAATAATTTCTGCTCTTCACAGAATGTCCTCCCTGGATTTATTCAGCTGACCATCCGCAGTAAGATGATGAAAAATAGAACTGTATAGTTTTAATCCACGTAGGTGTATCATGGGCAGCTAATTGGCTTTCCTTTTAGTAAGCATCATTTCACATGATTAAACTGAACTTCTTAACATAGCATAAATGGCAAATGAATCCCCCAGATCGGCGCTACGTTTCATTCTCTGATGCATTTTTTTCCTGACAGTTACTTAAAAAGACAAGATGTCTCCAGATATTTATTTCCATCCTCTAATTCACATGCTTCTGCACTGAGATCCTGCATTATTCAAAAGATAGTTAAAATGTATGTCACAGCAAAGAGCTTTCTAAACTTTTTTTTATCTTTTTGAAGGTATTTTACTGCACATTAGCTGTGTCTCAGTGATCCCATTGCTCTTAGTTCAGGGTTAAATGCATTTCATTTCAGGCTTTAATGGGGAACGCAGTAGAAGGTCGTATTAGCATCAATGGCATTGTAAACCCATTGAACCAAATACAATTGGGGGAGGGATTAAGCGCAATAACATTTCTAAGAATTTAATAGGGAAGTTGGGAATGTTATGGATCTTATGTCTTGCTGCCAAGTTTTGTTTCACAATGGCATTCTGGAATGTTATAAAGATACAAAATATTTTACACGGCTACAGGAACTTGACACTTCCACAATCGCTCACGCATTCCACAGTAGAGGGTGCTGATGACTTGGTATTGCAGGCACATTTTCTTTACTGGGGATTTAATAGAAACTCTTGAGTAGAAAGATGGATAAATAAAAATGTCAGAGGATTTTGTAACAACCAGTCTAATAAATCAGGTGGGGAATGATTATACTAGGCATACCCAACATTGGAGACTTAAAAAATACCTCCTATCTTAAAGAGCACGCACTGTATGTATACAGTGAAGGTAGACATTTGTTGGCTGTACCAATGTACATGAGATCACCTATCAATTCACTAGGAGCTAGTGAAATCAGTGAGGCACTAAGTTATTAGTGAACTGATAGGCTGCCTGTGAGGACTGTACGTCCTATTGAGTTCTTTGAAATCACCTAGGGCAGTGATTGGCAAACTTTTTCAGGAGCGGGCCAAATAAAAAAGAAAAACTTTAGGCGGGCCAATATAATTTATTAAAAAACTCAAATATTGAAATATATAATACAATTTTTTTTAAATGGGACAGGAGGGTGTTATATAGCAGTGTTACCTCTATAAGTGCAGCGATCTTACAGACACAACACTTATTTCAGCAGGTTGTTGCAGATCCGTCTTTCTGGTGAGCCACTAACTGACAACACAGCAGCCAATCGAAATCCGCCTTAGTATATGGCCCAGCCAATCTCTTCGCACATGAGTTTCATCCATTAGGGGGCGGGCAGGTGTTTGACATCCGAAGTGTCCTTTTAGGAAGGAGGATGAAGTGTAATGGAGGAAATAGCTGGGAAGGCATAAAAATGAAGGTTCTGACTCACAGGGTCGGCCCTAATAATTTTATGCATACACACTTCAGTACTCCCAAACACAGGTTAAATCTCCTTCAATAACCCCAGAGCGGTGGAGCCAATGGTGGGTGGATAAGGGTTGGTAGCCAGATAGTGATAGGTGGGAGAATGATAAGACTTAACTCTGAGTGTCCTTCCTCATGGTGATTGGGGACCGTTGGGTGCCTGTATAGAAGGTGACTAGGAGTGTAATCCAGGTTACTAGTATACAATGACCTTGTTGGCTAAACATGAGAAGTTTGATAGTATTATATTTGCATACGCTAATAGTTTAACCCAGACATCTCATTCTCTCTTATCCCTGCATAAACATTCTACCTGGAGACATTTAAGGATAACTTGTCTAACTTATATAACAATTAACATAAATACACACAGCATACACTAACAAATGTTATCCAAGCACATAGGAACAACAAATCACAATAAACTGTAAGGCAGCAAAACAATAACAGAGTACACAGAAAGGGGCAGAGGATCGCAAGTGTCTCTATCCATCTCATACCATAATGAATTGAAAGGCTACAAGGCTTTAAAGATTGGTTCAGCAACCAAAATGGCTGCCTCTACTGTGTGTGAGTGGCAGGTTAAACATTAAAGAATTATGTAATGTTAACAATTACATGATGGCATAAACATATAATAAAATAATAAAAACAAATACTAAATAAAATAACACAATCAATAGTCACATTACATTTCTATTTAGGGTTTCAATAGTAGGTGTGTATCAGTTATAGATATACTTTAGGTTTAATTACTTTGGATACAATAAATGAAGATATTTAAAATGGAAAAAGGATATAATAGGTAACTATTTCCTACAAACATTATTAAAATATATTATTACTGAAAAGGAATTAGACACATTTTTATCTGCTGTCAATTGTTTGTATTTCATGAAAGAGGCAGCATATATTTAACAATTATTTTCAAGTCCTTATAAAACATTCTTTTATATATATATATATATATATATATATATATATATATATATATATACTTAATGTAGGATTGACCCCTGTTTGTGTCTTCTTCCTCCCATCCATGATTAGGTTTTTCTGTCTGTAAATTGCAGTATTATTTATATTTTGTTGGTACACCTGAATGAGAATTTTGCTTAGTTATTAAATGAATTTCAAACTATCGAGCCACATTTGACTTCCCAGGCCTCTTTGTTGGCATTGTTATATGACAATGAATGTCAGTGATTCAGGGGACTATGCTTGGCAACCTTACCCATGCTAGTGCTGATAGTAATGCTGACCATTCAGAGGCTTATGTTAATTTGAATGCAAATTACGTTTTGGGCATATAATACACTTTTTAATATCTGAGCATGATCACTCACCCCTATTTTCAGAAATAGTGCTTTGTGTCCTTGCCCAAAAGCAAAAAAGTGCATTAGACGCTAGAAAGGCAATTTGTCATTTGGCACTACATTAGAAGAATATTTAAGTAAACCACACTTCAAATATATATTTGCCTAAACCTCCCTGGCTAAGGTTATTATAGCTAGTGGGTGGATGGCGTCTGAACCACCTAGTGTACCTCACTGGATTAATCTAGTTACTGATGTATGGAGGCATGAGCGGTTCATGTATGAAAGTAGAAAGGCCATACATAAATACCATAAGATATGGCACCACTGGTATGAATCAAGTTATGTTATCCACCCTCATGATATGGTGGTTTTGGGGAGTCACCAAGTGGATGGTTAACGCTCAGCCCTGTGCAGCTTCAATTGATCTGACCTGGAGTGTAGTAAAATATCTATGATGATATCATAACCTATAAGTTCACTAGATATCACTGTATAATGTTTATAGCGACATAGGCAGAGACAGATGTTAGTTAGATTAGATTCAATATGTTAAATATGTTATTTGTATGTTGTAGCTAAAAATTCTCAAGAAAAATTCTTTATTCACAGAAAGCCAATTTGTGTTTAGCTTAATATAAGCTCCTCGATTCTACATCTTCTGTAAAGCTTGGGCGATCTTAGATCCGAGGTTCTTAACCTTTTTTAGACAAAGCAATTGAATCACTTTGTGCTTCTTGGTGCATATATTTGAGGGGTGTTATATTAAGGTCCCAGCATCTTTTTATCCTGCTCACCTGTGTGTCCTCAGGCTTGAGTTGTTTGGGAATAAAATATCTATAGCAAGCAAGAACATCTGAATTTTTACATCAATATAGACTATTTGAGCAGATGAGTGTGCTGATAGAGGAATATACCTGTCTCCTGCAGTCATGTAAGGGTACGACTGCTTGTGACAGGGTCAGTGTCATAATGCCAGTAAAGTAATTGGAGAGAAGCAGGAATCCAGACACTGAGAGTTAGGAACATGGTCACCCATCAGCATAGATTAGTGATGGGTTTTTCCTGACAAACTGATGCAGAAAAATAGTACTGTAAAATTCACCTCTATATGAAATTAATAATAGACTTCCTATTACTTATTTTACGCTTGTAAGATAAGTACTGTATGCAAAAAAAAATAGTAATTTGGAGCCCTATAGAAAATATTAATAATACAATATGAATGATCCTTAGTTTATTAGTAGGTAGTACACAGTCGGTTTATAAAGAAACAAAAATGGGTCGCACTCTATTGGCAGGAAAACCTGTGTTTTGAGACCTGAGCGATTGTTTAAGAACCCATGATTTACTGTAAGAGAGAAGAGACAAAAGGCGGTAGATTGGAGTATAGAAACCCCTATGAACAGACCAACATAGATTCATTGTCTGATATCTGCCCTTCTGTTCATCTCAAAATTACCTTCAGAAGTCAGAGATTTGTGAACAAACAAGGGATAAAAAGTAGAATCAAACTGTAGTTTGTAAGTATTTCCTCGACAATAATAACAATGCTCATATTTTGGTGAAGCTTTGATCAGTACAACATTGACAAGATGATTATCACCTGTGGTCATTATATGGCTCCAGTAGTTTGCTGCCTACTTCCTGCTACCATTTAACCAATCAAATTATTATTCTGTCATGTTTCACTGACCTGGCAGAGAGTTTATGAAATTTATACTGGTTCTTCATTATAGTGAGATCACTCTTACATGCTCTGTGCTAGGATCTTAGAGGTGACAAAGAAAAAAGCTATGCATTATAATGCAAAGCAGGATGCCTCCCTGTAGGTGCACCCTCTCCAGACTTTTATGTTATCTAAGTAATCCTATCCCGCAAAGGTAAATCTTGTTTCTACACTACAGAGAAAAAAATAAGTGTACTTATGTGCCTAAGCCGCAAGGAATGCTCTTCAACAGCCCAACTGGATTAGCCCAACTCTTCCCATGGGCCAATGAAAACTTTTCAAACACTTTAGGGGCAGCCCAACAATGCTCACACGATCTGTGCAGGATTTCTTGATAAGCCAGGTTATTTTTTAACATTGATCAAAGTATCACAACAGGTTAATATTTAAAATACTAATATAGTGATGCGCCGTAATACGACTTTATACACAGAAATGAAACAAGAATACCAGACAGTGGATAATGAAAGGATTTCTCTGGCTAAGGCATGTATACTTCACAATCTGTAAGAAATAAAGCCAGTGTAATTGTTATAGCAGATTTTTCCCTACAGAGATCGGCTCAGCTGAAATTCTCTGTACAGTTTAAATTAACTGAATTTGTCACGGATTAGTGAATGTGCAAATCAGCAGTCTAGAATATCATGTAGCTGCTTGGGAGCATATAAACAGCAGATAGAGATCCAGAAGTTGAGTCAGGGTTATTTAGAATGGGGAAGATCTCTAAATATTGTCCCTTCCTCTGAAATGGATCGAAATACACTCTAGTGGAACAGATTGGGAACAACAAACTCGACTTAGATTCATTTGAGAGCAGCAAATCCTGTTCCACAGAGTTAAAAACATTGGCCTAATCTCTGCCAACAGACAGACCATATTGGATTTTTTATGCTAAAGACTTCTGCTATCAGTAACACTGAAGGTTTTGAAAACATCATTTGCAAATGGAAATCATTGAATAATATAATTTTAAGACAAGGTCATTTAATTTGTTATTACAGAAGGAGTACAGTGTATTGCAGTGAACATGGCTCAGAATGGTTTCTGCAATAATTTAAACATCCTGAGCTTTTTACAGTTGCAGAAATCTGTCACAACATAGCACATTATCCCTAGTCACGGTGCCCACCCACTGCAAATTATTCTCCATCTGTACTTGCAAAAGTACAATTCAATGTAAAGCATGTTTTAGTTAGTGTGGGAACTATACAATTTGCGTCTTATGTTGTTTATCTTTACTACCATGTTGCCTTTTATTTAACTGAAAATGAGTATAATTCTAAGGTGCACAGGTGCTAAACTCATATTTGTACATTCAAGTCATACTTCAGCTGTGAAGTAGTATTCATAAGATCAGGCACATCATAGTGTGGTATTGTATGTTAAAACCTGATGGATAAAAACAGTTAAAAATAGTGTAAAAAGAATAAAAAAATAAACAAAAAAGTATAAAAAGTTAAAATATACAGACATGTCCGGGTCTGATTCAAGTCCGAATGCAACTCGCACATAAGTTACTTTTGAAAATAGAGCCTGTAGTTCTGACCGTATTCAAATCCAAGTGTATCTCAAAAGATGTTTCCATTTCAATCTGGGTGTAAGTTCGCTCTGCCTACACAGTATTTGCCGCATATTAACAGACAGAACAGACTGCAGGATACGCACAAGCATATGTTCAATATAAGGTCACATCAAGATGCATTCAAAACTTTTTTAATCGTGAAATAAAGTAACAGCTGTAACAGCATAGTCATTTACATATTAAATTTCAAATAATATATAGATCTTATTTTGCATTAATTGCATAAAGATAAATGCTTTCAATGTGTACTATACATACAATGCATTTTCATAGTCTTTCTTACTTGCATACAGAAGTTCTGTGGTAGCTGGTGGCACGTATACTTGTATTTGTTACATGAAAGTCTACGCCGTGACAGTCACCTCTATCTGTCGGCACTTTCACCTGCTCTGTAGTGGGTGCAAATGATATGGCTGAAAGCATGCGTACTTCTGAGAAGCCCATGACTTGAATTGGCCACATCTGCATTGGAATGTCATTACTGTACATGGCTTACGTTAGTCCTCCCCTTCCCTCCCCCGCTTCACCTCCTAAGTCGTAGGCAGTCGTAAGTGTCATTTGCATTCTTATATATGTATATCCATATATATATATATATATATATATATATATATACATGTCTAAACATAAGTATATATATATATATATATATATATATATATATATATATATACACATAACATATATATATATATATATATATATATATATATATATATATATATACTAGCAGAATACCCGGCGTTGCCCGGGATTTAAAGAATGTTTATTTACAAAAATCAATCTAAATATTAAACATACATGTAAATATCATGTTAAAATTGGACCAGTAGAAGGTGAAAAGTGAAAATGTCAAACTGTATTTGAACTCTATATGATGGAACGAACCGATAAACAATTACTTTAAAACAGCTTGATAAACTATATTTCTCGTTTCTTCATTTGGGGCAAATACATACAAATTTCTTGGTGATCCAACTCTTGAGCACACAACGTAAAACTGTCCATGAGAAAAGCAAGGTGATTCCAAGTTGACTCCAGCTACATGTAAAGATTGCCCTTGGACCTTATTGATAGACATGGCAAAAGCTAAACGAACTGGAAATTGTAGACGCTTAAATTGAAATGGCATATCAGATGGAATGAGAGGTATGCGTGGAATGAAAGCATTGTCACCTTTTGCACAGCCTGTCAAAATAGATGCTTCAATGACATGAGAATGGAGCTTTTGGACTACTAATCTTGTACTGTTACAAAGTCTTGGAGGATTTAAATTTCTGAGAAGTATAATGGGTGATCCAATCTTCAGTACCAGGTTATGCGGTGGCATTCCGGGAGGTTCTAAAGAGTTTAAAAATTCAGTAGGATAGTGCACAGCCTAATTTTCTTCAACAACGGTATCTATTGATTTGTATAATATGGCTTCTCCAGGCAACTCTTCCTGAATCTTTAAGTTGATGTTGTTTACACAATTATTTTTTGGTGCAAGAATCGCACGTTCGCAAAGCCACTTATGCTCTGTAAAATGTTGTTGAATATTTGGAAATACTTTTGCCTTGAGTTCTTCAAAAGACACAACTGTGTTACAAAGAGTTTCTCTGAGTTTGAAGAGACCAGTTACTGGATGAAGCGGCATTAAACCATTCCCAATATTTAACAAATGATCAGCAAACTGACCGTCCATTGTGTTGCCATGCAGAGAAACTCTCATATTTGTGGTTAGTCGCAAAGTGTGAACATGCCTCCAAAGATGTGATGATTTAAGGCATGCATTAATTTCATCCGCCATTGTTCCTTTTGGAATGACCGGCAATGTTTGTCGAAAATCTCAAGCTAATACAACAGTGACTCCACCCATTAGTAAATCATTGCCTCTTAAAAATTGAAGTGTTTGATTGAGGGCCTGTAAAGCATTTCATCCCATACAATGACCTGACATTCCTGCAGAATCTGAGCTTTTTCTGTTCGTTTAGTGATATTGCAGACGGGAGTTTCACTTCTGGCCAGATTAAGCGGTAACTTGAAAGCTGAATGTGCTGTTCTTCCACCAGGGAGCAAAGTTGCAGCAATTCCAGAAGAGGCCACAGCAATAGCTATCCTGGAATGTACTCGAATTTTAGCAAGTAACAACTTGATGAGAAACGTCTTACCTGTTCCTCCGGGTGCATCCAGAAAAAATATATTTCCCCTTTTTTTTGGAACTTCTTCCAAGACATTGTTCCAGACATTCCAGAGTTATGGTCGTTTTCGATGATTTTTAGGTGTTACCCCCCTCGCCACCCCCACCCCGTAATGAATTTCAATTTTAAAATTTTTTTGTTGCCTCCGTCATGTTTAAATATACTCGTATGCAAAATTTCATGATCTTCGCTTGAAAAATGGGGATTTGTATAGAAAGACAGACAGAAGGACAGAAGGACAAAATTCCAAGTTTTTTTGGAACTTCTTCCAAGACATTGTTCCAGACATTCCAGAGTTATGGTCGTTTTCGATGATTTTTAGGTGTTATCCCCCTTGCTACCCCCACCCTTAGGAGTGCTAAGGGTGTCTTGCCCCCACAATATTTGTTGTCATACTGTAAGTCATATGTGTACCAGGTTTGGTGTAAATTGTTTCAGACATTCCAGAGTTATGGTCTTTTTGATGATTTTTAGGTGTTACCCCCCTCGCCACCCCCACCCTTAGGAGTGCTAGGGGTGTCTTGCCCCCACAATATTTGTTGTCAGACTGTAAGTCATATGTGTACCAGGTTTGGTGTAAATTGTTCCAGACATTCCAGAGTTATGGTCGTTTTCGATGATTTTTAGGTGTTACCCCCCTCGCCACCCCCACCCCGTAATGAATTTCAATTTCCAATTTTTTTAGTTGCCTCCGTCATGTTTTAATACACTCGTATACAAAATTTCATGATCTTCGCTTGAAAAATGTGGATTTGTATAGAAAGACAGACAGAAGGACAAATTTTCTCTTTTATATATTAGATATATATATATATATATATATATATATATATATATATATACACACGTGTGTGTTGTGCTGGGCATGCCATACGTACACTATGGGTACTGCAACTAACATTATGTTATTTTGTTTGTGTCGAAAAACTCTTTCTATCATACATTAAGCATCTTTCAAACCAAACTATTTCAATGAGAATAGACTATAGGGCAAACTGTTTCACTTGCCTGGATGTAGTTCTTTGACATACAGCTATGTTTGACATATAGACAAACTAAGCACATGCCTAGTGAAACAGCTGTTGGTAGCAGTATATAAATGGCGTTGTGCTCATTGTAGTACCATTGTCTTTGTATATATTTATTACACTGGCTTTACCAAACACCAATAATGCAGATCCACTCGCAACGTCCAAAGCAGTATAATTCTACTTGTGTCACTACCTGCTGGCATTGACACTTGCTGAGCTTCTGTTGATTACTATGACATGTCCCATATCCTCCAAGCATCCTTCCATCTATATATTGGGGTGTAACTTCATGTCTTTAGGTGTTACACATTAATTTATTTTCCCCAGATGTACCTTAGCAAAAATCATGGCTTAGTCTCAACAGTGTGGTAGACAATTTGTTTTTAATAGTATGACAAGAAAGTATAACTGATAAGGAATATTACCTGTCTGCTGTGCACAGTGCATTGCTTCATAGTGCTGTAGTCTCATCATTTTTACAGTGATTATCCTTGAAATTATGTTGACTGAGGAGTGCTGATTAATTATTTCTCGAAGATTTAGAGTGAAGACATTCTAATTGCACAATGTATTGTTTCAGCTAAGGATTTCTAGATTCATTCAACAGAGACATATTTTACGGGAAAAAAATGTAAACGAACAATTTGACATTGTGACAGATTAATACTTAATCATTAGAACAGCAGAACAATTAGACAGCTTAAATGTGTTCTACATCCTAATGTCTATACCACTTCAGGAATCCACATTAAAATATTCTTCTGTGAAAGGTCTGTCACTGTTTGACTGATCTAACTAAATCAGCGACTAACCAAGGATTTAACTGGATTATCACTAGGCTGGCAACAATTAAACTTAATTCCTGGAAATTAAAATCTGGGGAATTACTTTATGATTAGAAAGGTCAGTTGTCTCAGTACAAAAAAAAGTATATTGAGCAATAGAGCATGCTGGGATTTATTTTTAACCATTTCATATATGTGCATACTAGTTTGAGATAACCAGAAAACTATATAGGGCTTATTTGTTATTTTTTGTATTATTATTATTATTATTATTATTATTATTATTATTATTATTAATAATGCTTTCGTCCATTTCAATAATTTTAAAAATGTGTATTTAATAGATCGCCAATACATCCTGGTGTTTCCAGAATAGGCATTGTGATTATAGTAGAAAACTTTGACTTGGGATCTTCCTAGTAATGTTGGATTCCTTGTGCACTTGGAATACTGTAATAGCAATAGAATAATAATATGTTTTGCTGTATTTGGAATGAATAAGCAAACTGAGCAAATCTCGTATGTAGCATAGCGAGGTTGTCCACATTTCCATATAAAAATTAACAGGTGTCTTGCCTATATATATAATGCCTATATTGAGGTAATGTGTTATAAAAAGCTAAAGCCACCATTCCAAATACGGTTTTATTATTTTTCAAAAATTGGAATTGTCTAACTTTTGTCAATCTTTAAAGATATAGGCAACTGTTTATGGGCAGGACTTTTGTTGATAGTGATACACAGGTTGTGGTCTTTATGATTTTTCCTATCAAAGTATTCATTTGATTTCATGTGTGCTGAAAATTCATAGCAACATCCGGTCAATGTCACTGTATCTGCACTGAACCCTGAAGGGGCCACTGTACACATGCTGGGTGCATCCTTTGATGGATAGAGTCAAACATGATCCATTTTATTTTTTAACGCAATATTCTGCTTCTGTTTTTTTCCAAACATATTTTAGGATTAAAGGGATATGGTCAACTGCTGTTTAAAATATAACTTCACCATCAATTATTTCATTCATCCCAAAGTGGTGGTGACATTGTTAACAGTTGGAATAATCTGGAACAAAGTACCACATCAATATATGTTAAGCGACATGATGCACAAAAGCAGTTGGCGTTACAATTCTTCAGAATTAGATTCTTTCTGGATTGCAGTCTCGCTGCTGGCCTTCTGCCTTTTTAATTACAATATAATGACCGTTCTGGCACCGGTGTAAAAGGGACTTAAATCACCAGTACTAATGATTTACTGTAGATTTCTGGGAAAATTAAAGAATTTAATTATTTCTCTTCATGACAAAGATTGGTTCATAAAGTAATGTTAAAACTTTACTTTTCTGAGAAATGATTGTTGAAAAGAGAATATTTATTTGGAATTATGTTATAATAGTACAAGGAGTCAGATACTAAGATCCTAAAAAAATATGATGTATTGTTTTATCCTGTGATAAGAGTCTTATTATTTTTTGTCACCCTCTGTATTTATTCTTCACTTTTACATTTTAAGATAGTCTTCTATATGTTAACACTGCCAGGTTCATCCCTAAAGACATCACTTTCACTCATCCAGCTATCCACAGTCAGTGACCTCAGCTCTATTTTTACTTTCCAGGCTGTGGCAATAACCCAAAGCTACCTCCCTTGGGCTTAATAGAGCATGAGAGCCAGGCCACCTGTAGTGAACCTTTTCCAGGAAGACGCTTCTCTCAACGATGGGGAAATACCCTTCCAATCTGCCTCAGAGGTGGGAAATGCAGCATTTTAACCTAAGTATAGTGTCCAATGACTTGTGCTCCCTGTTTATGAGTGGAGCTGTATCCTGGAGGATGAGCCAAATGGAGCAGCATCTGCACATGTTCACACTTGTGCCCTGGTGACCATGCTGCTCTACACAAATGGGGAATAGAAAATACAATTTGTAGGAAAACAAAACTGCTAAAGTGACGTTGCCCTGCCATTTAGTGATGTTTCTATCCCTGTTGTGGGCAAATGATGTATATGTGGTGCAGACTATTCTGACTTATACTTGACAAATTGTTAAAATCAATGGCTCCAACTCATTGCTTGGGAAATACGTACATTTCTCTTTCTATTAATTTTACAAATTCCTGAACAAAATGAGGACAATTTATCATTATTCAATATGTTATGTTTGCAGTAACTCTATTGTTTGTTTTCGCTTAAGCTTAAATATCAACTCCAATTATAATTCATTACAGATTTTTTTTGTAAAGGTGAGAGCTAGATCTTATCATATTTAATAGCATATACATTTTGATGGTAATATCCTTTTTGATTAAAAATGTTAGTGTCCTTTAAAGCTGCTATCTGAATGTTTGACACAGTTACCAAACAATTGTATCTGTTTTTAATTTGGCCACATACATGGCTGGGAATTCGTCAGCCTACTTCTGGGGGAAGTGAGCAGATTGAGTAGATTAGCAGTGGCCATCAAGATTTAATACCGATTTGGATCAGATTTTGATTGGATCAAGAGATCCTGGTTAGCCCACACACATGGGAATAGTTTGCCAGATTGCAGGAGTCATGTAGAATTGGACGCAAAGTACAATTACAATGTAAGTTGCATCATGGCACACTACCTCCCACGTTCTGCCTCTCTAAGGGTAGAGAGGCGCAAGGGGGAGGATATGTCGCAGTCTGAGAATCGGCTGGTCAAAAGTTCTTCTACTGCACATTCACATTTGTATAGAATGCTTTTTGCACTTTAGGAATCAGACTTATGTCCGACTCTTCGTGACTCCCTGAAATTACAGCATGTTTGTGTACCTGTTTGACTTCTCCAGAACTTATGCTAACTAAAAATGCCTATAGTATAGACATAAATAATGTATCATTTCAAAATATCTACAACAGTAAGCTTTAAAAAAAAAAAAAAAAATAGTAAAAAGGGTTCATTTATACTCCCATGGACTGATGTGCATGGACTGATGTGCATGGACTGATTTTTGTCCACAAGCAATTAATGAGAATTGTAACTGTATCACAGTGTGCATGTCCCAAGCAGAAGATTTATGCTTGATTTGTTTCAGCTAGACTGTTTTAGAGATGGCATCCAGTATCCCTATGATACATGATAATGCCACATTCAAAATGACAGCAGTCAAAGCCTTGGGGCAGTAGATGCTTCTTGAGATATGTTCAATTGCTGTTTAACTCGGTTTAGCCTAAGGTGCAGAGAAAGAAGTTGCTGATTCTTTCAAACATGTTTAAGAATTTTAATAGTGTCCTACTATGTCAAGATATGCTGCCATGCTACAGGGATTATTCCAGCAAATTGCTCCAAAATGCTAAGACATTGCTTAGTTTAATGAAATAAATATTAATCCGAACATTAATGTTAATTAAACGCATACATTTTATGAAAATTAATGAATATCAATCCATGTTTCTAATCTTATAGGCTGTGTCACAAATATTTTACTGCTTGAATATATTGATGAGATAGATAGATCTTTTGTCTCTAGCAATAATAGCTAGAAGGAGAGGAAGTAAGTTAATCTGTAAAATATTCAGCCAATGGCAGGTCTAATAGTGACCGATATCTGGCTCACAGTTAATATAATCTATGTAACACATGGATGTATATTCATGTGAAAGTGGAAGTAGAAAATTAAATAATGTTTACATGTTATTTTTTAATTGATGAATAATGATGCTAATGCTAATTATCCCATGATAATTTAAATGGTAAAAATCTGTCAGCACTAAAAGTTGGTGTAAAATTCTGCTTTATGGAATCACAATACATACATGAGTATCCCTAATATACTCATGAGTATCCCTAATTAATTGATTCAATAAAGCAGTTAGAATGCAGAAGGTGCTTCCCTTTTCCAAAATATTACAGAATATTAAAATAGCCCGATATAAATAACAACAGCTCCCAGTAATATAAAATAAACATAGTAATAAAAAGTAGGAAGAGCTCCTGGTTGAATGGATAATTAGCCAATTGCATTAACTCTGAAAAAATGATTTATAGGAGGTTTAACAATATTCCCACATGTCACAGTCATGTTTTTCTTGTTATCACTCAAAATATGTTGGAGAAAAAGAGTTTGTTGAGGTGCAAATTGCAGGAAAATGCTGAAAGTTACTCCGCTGGCAAATCACTTCTTATCCAGTATACTCAATAATTATTATTTGTTTACATTTAAAGTTTTATGCAATTATATTTAATTCTACACTTGCATCCTTATGTAAGCAAGACCCAAAGGTCACGAGAGCTATGATCTAAGGATAAAAGAAAAGCACGCAGACATTGCCATGCTGTAAAATGGTTAGACTGGCATTATTATATTTTTTATTTGATATCAATTTCAAATACATTTGAATAGCTCTAATTACTGTGCTTGAAGATGAATGAAGTTCATGTGGGCTAGGCGTGCTGAGAGCAAGTGCACCAACGGGAACGCGGTGTGCTACAAGTTCAAAACCACAGAAATGGGAAATAAATAAGATAATTACCTTTCTTTTACAACGGAAAACAACTTTTGCAAAATAACATTTATAGAGAAATAGGGCAAGGATGATAGCAATTTATTGTTATTTACCTTCAACTGACCTCTCTTCCTATAATTATATTCAACGTTTCATTTTCAGCTTCAACTAGGAGATAAAGATTACACTGCTTAGAAAAACATCTTCTCACTTGATGATGTTCCCTCAAAATACCACAATTATTGATTTTTCAGGGACTACGATCTGATATTTACAGCCACCGGTCTCTGGAGTAAGAGCAGAGTCATCAGGTATCCACTGATAGAAAGGAGCTGGTAGAGTTGGCCATTGGGTCCGGTCATGCTGACTTTCTGGAAGTACCAGGCAAGCTCTTGCTTTGCTGCAGCCAGTCTTATATGTAATTAAAACCTGCCTAGACATAACATATGTAACTATTATGGCACCTGAATGGAAAGGGCCATCATCCAGTTCAATCTGGTGACATATTTGACAGACACTATCCACTGATAGAAAGGAGCTGGTAGAGTTGGCCATTGGGTCCGGTCATGCTGGCTTTCTGGAAGTACCAGGCAAGCTCTTGATTTGCTGCAGCTAGTCTTACATGTAATTAAAACCTGCATAGACTTAACATATGTAACAAATAATGCACCTGAATGGAAAGGGCCATTATCCAGTTCAATCTGGTAACTAATTTGATAGACACCATCCATGCATAACACAAATGCTGCTTATTACTGGTAGCGCAGAACCTCCTCTTCCTGGGACTTGTAACTGAAAACAGCTAACAACAGGTTTTATGGTGATAGAGGTGTAAACCTTGGTGAATTACAAAGGAGTATCAAATGGCACTATTGAATGAGAAGGAATTAACAGTATGCCCATTTTTACCCAATTTGAACAAAATAGAAAAAATAGTTTAAAGAAATCAATTTCTCAAAACAGAAAACAAACAACTTTTTTTTGTTCAATGTGGAGTTCACAAATGTTCTATGGGTATTTGACATGCTTGATCATAGATATTTTAAAAAGACCTGCCTCTTAAAAATCATCAATAATAGAGACTTATGGTATATTTCAATTATCTTTATTAATGAAGGGTAATTTAACAGCAGCCAATTAACCTACCAGTATGTTTTTGAAGTGTGGGGAAAAACTGGAGCATCTGGAGGAAACCCACACAACACGAGGAGAACATACAAACTCCACACAGTTAAGACCATGATTGGGAATCAAACTTATGACCCCAGTGCTGTGAGGCAGAAGTGCTAAACACTAAGCCACCGCAGATAGCAATATTGCAACTCCAACTGAAAGAATACAAATATACATATAACTAATGTTGCTTACGACAATTGCTTATTTACTTTGCTGGTAAGTTAAAGAATAAAGTTCTGAAATTTAATGATAGTGTAGTACATAGTTGAACCCCCCCCATTAGATAAATGCTGATTGCTGCTGTGGCAATGATTGGCCATGAGAAGTTTGAAGACAGTACCCTGTTCGTATTTGAAGGTAACAGCATTTGATCGGCTGTGATTGACTCAACCATCATATGTACCTGTTTCTTACTTTGAATAGTCGTTTTTCAAACTTCTTGCTGAACACTGTCAAACTGATCTATCTTTGGCCATTTGAAATATTAGAAACTTCATCATTTAAGTCTTTCATCCTATTAAAACAGAAGTAAGTTAATTACTAGTCATATAAAACTGAAAATATGTGTTTGTGAATTGATTCATAGTATTAGCTTGGTGTGACTCAGAAGAACTCTGTGTCCAGCCATAGGTTAAAACCAAGTTTGGGGTAGGCTAAATTACTGTATCTCTTTGATTTAGTTTCTAAACTCTTCTGCTCTACCCATGTGGTTTTTATGAATAAAGAGCTCCAGACTCATGGTTACAGATGATTGCCGGTACCAATTTATGGTATGAGACATAAAAGCTGAGGGCTTTGAAATCTCTCGTTAAGGTGACATCCATAATATCAGTGATATCCAACAAAGAGATCCCTCACATCCTTGGTGATATCTGTGATATCTCAGGCCATCTCAATGGGGGCCAGAGCAGATGGGATAAGTTTGATAAGTTTGAATAAAGACACAGGAAAATATAAAATTTTCATAAATATCATGCTTATGACCTGTTATTTGGAGGTAATATTTTCTTTGTAGAGCATTCTGGCAAAAAGTTAGGTCAGTGCAAATAAACCCTGATTTGAAAAAAGGTCATATGCAACTAATTTGCATTTACACAGACTTCATACTTCTGACATCACCGTGGAAGGGGAGCTGTGGGTACCGGCAGCATGTGTATGTTAAAATGTCATGTACAATCTAACACTTCATCACTTTGGGAGTCAATTTCATATTAAGGAGTATCCCTTTATTTCTGTTCTGCCAGCAAGCAGAAGCTTGGACATTCATAAGTTTACCTTTTCTATTTGTATGTCATTTTGTTAATTGTTTTTCACCTTAAGCATTGTGGATTTCTTTTACACATTAATTACACTTAATAAGTTCATGTCTCTGTGTTCTTGCAAAGTCACGTGTCAAACTTACTTTGGTTTTAAAACACTACATAGTTAAAACAGAGGAGACCATTTGGTGTATGATAACTCTGGCTCAGGTGAGATTATTTAGATTATGATAACTCTAACGAAAGTAAATTGTGATAGATTAGTTTGTGCAGAGAACAGAAGGCTTCCTAAGTAGGAATGTCAGTTCACAAAAAAACTTGATGATGGCATAATTGGTAAGGCAAAGTTAGTGTGTGGGACAGACAGGGAGAGTTTTACACATTTTCCAACAGACAAGGTGGTTGTTTTCGTGACATCTACTTTTAACACCCCATATTTGTTTTCAATGCCAATGCAGTAATCCAAGAAGTCCTGAGAAAACTGGGGTCCTGACCTTCTTAGCATAACCCCTGTGATTTTTACCTTTTCATGTAAGAAAACAGACTATTAGACTGGGTATTTACCTTGTTTTGCGAGCTACCTGAAACCTAAGGGAAATATTTATTTTAGTTGCAGAAATAGAATATTTTCCCTGTAACATAGCAAATCTGTTTTTTCACTGCAAATGATTGGATGTGAAATTTCTTTTAAAGTATATTGTTGACGGTGAGCAAGAAAAAGATATTCACAAAATGGCCCGTAGGCTTGAAGTCTAGCCTCACTCTGTCAAGAATAGTTACAGTTTACTGTTTTGATCCAACCTTTACACTGGAAAGATTGATTTTTTTTTTATTTATAAACAGGTCAAAAGGATGTTGTAAAGTGTGTATGTGTGTTTACACAAACGCACACACACATACACAATAAAAAATATGAACAAAATAAAAAAAAAGTCACAGGTCACCATATCAGCCTTACCAATTGATTAAACGTTTCTGGAAAATAATTATTACTCAAACCGAGGCTGTAAGAGATATAAAACTTCCTTTAGACCCTCGGACAATTCTCCTTGGATTGCCAATATAACCTTATTATCCCCTCAAGAATAAACTCATAACTCACCTCTTATCAGCAGCTAGATGCTCACTGGCAGCTGAATGGAGAAAAAAAAGATAAACCTCCCACTGGAGATTATCACTTTTCTCAGGTTGGTATATACAGTAATGTGTTTAAAAGTTAACTTTGGGAATGAAGACACACATCTGATAAATTCTCTTCCAGTAACGGGAGGAACTTAACATTAACTGTTCTACTAAACACTGATTTTTAATAGGAATTTTCACTGTTATTGAGGTTTCCATGTATTTAAGCTGTCATTGGATAAAAAGATTGCACTTTGCTTCATTTTTCTTTAAAGTATCCTATGTAAATGCACCACAATTATAATACTAAAGACTGCTCTATTGTATTCTGGTGCACTGCATTATGTGTTTTCACCAGGTTCAATTATAAGCAAACATTTTTTTTGTTTTGTTTTGTTTTAAATGATTATGGGCAGCATGGTGGCTTAGTGGTTAGCACTTCTGCCTCACAGCACTGGGGTCATGAGTTCAATTCCCGACCATGGCCTTATCTGTGTGGAGTTTGTATGTTCTCCCTGTGTTTGCGTGGGTTTCCTCCGGGTGCTCCAGTTTCCTCCCACACTCCAAATACATGCTTGTAGGTTAATTGGCTGCTATCAAATTGACCCTAGTCTCTCTGTCTGAGTGTGTATGTTAGGAAATTTAGACTGTAAGCTCCAATGGGGCAGGAACCTATGTGAATGAGTTCTCTGTACAGTGCTGCGGAATTAGTGGCGCCATATAAATAAATGGTGATGCTGAGGATTATCTTATTAAACACTAACAGTAAACAGCTCCATAAAGGGGCTCAGAAGCCACAATACTGTTGAATACTCAACTATGTCTTCTTTTCTTCTCTATGAGAAGTCACATAATTGTCAGTGGCATTTAAAACCATCAAATGCTGCAGTTATTGTTGAAGGTATCTGGAAGGAGTATATATGGCAAGAACTGATGTGAAAGAGTAAGGCTTGTGCGGTTAATGCTGAGGACTCCACACTGTGTATCAATATAATAAATGGTCTGCCTGTTAAAGATGTATGCGCCATATGGAAAGCATGATACATTCTATTTACCAATACTTAATAATAACCATGGATCCTATACAGTATATAATCTAAACATATAATGGTTCAATTACAATATATGCGTCCACTTCCAAATGATCGAACTAGAGGTAAAATATGCTATACATGGGGGGAAATGTATCATAAGTCGGTTTTATATGCAGTTCGAAAATTGCCTTATCCTGTGGTTTGGAGATAGAAAACTCAATCCCCATTGCGGTGTGTGATGGTTGGAAAAAACACAAAGCAACAGAAAAAAAACCTGATCATGTAGACAGGAGAGATAGGATCAAACCGCATGCATTTGGAACTATCCTGCCAATCAAAACATAAGAGGAGCCACAATAGACATGTTAATTATGAGGGTATTAATGTATTATTATATTATGCGGACAACATTGATATACTATTATATGATGGGGCAACAGTAATTTAGAATTATATTATAGGGGCAATACTCTTTTTTCGATAACAGGGCCAATAAAAATTTATTTTTAACAGTGCTACACTTATTATTTAATACTGGAGCAGTATACAAACCGCAGACTTATAGCAATAAAAGTACCAACGGGCACTTGCGCCCATGTGCCTTTCTGTGAGAAGAGTCAGCCTAGCTGTCACTAACTCTGTGTTTTCTGTGTAAGACCTCAGACCTACTGGCTCTTTTTTTGCTTTTAAAAATGCTAGCAACAAGACATATGCAAATGTATTTTCTATTTTTGGGCAAACTTTGGACTTCTGGAATGCACATAAAATAGAACATGAAAACACTATGTATATTATTCAATTCTGACAAACAGTTGTTTTGACATTTATTACACATTATCCTTTATTTGTATAATGCAAATATATTACTCAGTGCTTTACAGAATCAATGTTTATTGATTCATATCAGTCCCTCCTTAGTCAAGCTTACAGTCTAACGTCTTTATAGCAAACACACACATACACGGGCATGGGTCATTTTTATCTCAGAAGCCAATTAACCTAGCAGTATGTCTGAGACTGTGGAAAAAATCCATGTGACTATATGGGGAAAATACAGGCTCATCACGTGTATGGCCCTATTTGGAACCATACCTATGAACTCAATGCCATTGTGTTACTCTCTCTCTCTCTCTATATATATATCTAAATATATATATATATATATATATATATATATATATATATATATATATATATATACACAGAGATTGAAGTGGAAATTTTGTGGTGGTTTAGAAAATCTAAGTGAATGAAATTTGATAGCCTTACAATGAAGACAGTAGAAAAAGAGGCGGAGTGTGGCATACCCACTGCACAGCACAGGAACGATATCAACAGCTCCAGCTCTGTGCATCATGCATCATGTGATCGCTGCAGCCACAAAGGCTGGGCAAAACATCTAAACTCCAATGAGCAACTCTGTCTGACTCAGCAAACATACAAGGACTTCAGGATTGTATGCAGATAAGCTTTAAAGTTCATACTTCTGGTACCCATATATACCTTTGCATGGGTTTGGTGTGCACCTTAAAAACACAAAGGATTATGCACTATTTCTGGTTTTATGTTCCATCTATATCTGGTCACTCTGTCTCTAAGTCTTGATGCATTTGAGATTCTCTATTGTCTGGTACGCACAACTTAGTTATTAAGGGTATTAGACAGTGATCTTACAATACTACACTATTTTGGCGACCCTATCTCTTTCTTTTTCTTTATAGATTCTTTATAGATTAATTCCAGAAACACCATCTGATACAATTGTAAATTCTACATTGGCAAGTTTTCTGTGAAATATGGACCATTTACACAATTAATCAACATTGAGTTATGCGCCATTGTGTATCCATTGTGTATCTTTACAATTGTTGCAACTATATGTATATACATCTAACTATCTATCTATCTATCTATCTATCTATCTATCTATCTATCTATCTATCTAATCTATATGTATATGTATATATATATCAATCAAATATATATATATATATATATATATATATATTGCAAAAGGTGTGCAAACCGATGGCTCCTCACACAGGTTTTTCTGAAGCACTTTGACATTTATTTTACTTGTCTGGATGGATAAACTGTCTTGCAGTGTCTTCAGCAAACAAATAAAGCATTCACAACAATAAACATAATCCAATAGCCCTCAACTCTGGCTATAACAGTTAGGTCCCTAACTAGTCACTGGCCACTTGTTGGCACCAGTCTCCTACACAAAGTTCAAACCCAGGTTTTTAAGCTTCCTGTCAGGCCTTGCTCTAACTGATTCCTTAATTGATTAGACCAGGTGCTCCACCTGGTCTCCTGCTCTGTGTGTGAGAGAGTGTGTGTGTGTGTGCAGATTTAACCCTCACTGCACCTTTAAGCTGTGGTATCCCAGGGAAACCACCACTTCTATTAGATGGTGGCAAAGTGTCCCAATAGACACAAAGTACACATATATATATATATATATATATATATATATATATACAGAAATATGATTGGTAAATCTAAAAATTCTATATATATAAATTTAATACAACCCAAACACGCAGGGTTTAAATATTGCTGTTTTAAATCTCTAGCGGAAAGTGGTTGATTTTTTAAAAAAATGACGTTTGGTAAATAATTCCCTTGGTCCTTAACCATTAATATAATACTATGTTCTTTCTAGTCTCTGTTCTAAGCAACTTTTACTGTATCTGCATTATAGCACTGCCTCTTCTACCACAATACAGCCACCACTGGATCTCTGTATATGCTACACCAGGGTAGCCAAATCTAGAAGTAGAATTTACAGGCCATAGACAAGTTATCAAACAAACATGATGCTAGTGATCTACACTGAAATATATTACAAACGTCCCCTTTCTAAACATACCTACTTTAAAAAAACAAACAGAAAATAAATGATCCGCTTTCCATACCTTTTAGGGAGTAAGAGTAACAGTACAGATGTATGGTGATGAACACTTGAATTCCCTTGTTGTATTTTCTGCATACTGTGTAGAACTCCCAAACGGTTGTGGTTTAAGAATTGATGTGCTGACAAATGTCAATATTTCTGTTATCCATCACTGAGGGAAGAAACTGTAGGTGTCAGGACTGCAGCTGAATTCAAAGGTATGGTAAAGGACAGACATATGCTCTTTGATGATTACTGAAGAACAGTGCTGCAGGGACATGTGAACACGCAAAACTTTACACTGCAACTTTTATAAATAATGGGACGAGCCAGAAACAGATTTATGTTTCTTAAGTGCATTCGACTACTAATTCTATACTGGAACTTTGCAACACATTATGTACAATTATTATTTAACAGCCACTGGAATTTTTAAACATGATACAATGGATTTCATACTGTTTTGGCCATATTTAAAAATGCACTGCAAAATAATAAAAATAGTTTTGTATTGAATAAAGATTAGAGATGGGCGGGCTCGGTTTTGTGAAAGCCGAACCCACCCGAACTTTGGGGTTCCCAGTGCCAAGCCAGGTCGGCTCGGTACTCTCGCGCCTATGCGGATTCCAAAACGAGGCAAAACGTCATTGTGACGTCATCGGATCTCGGATCTCATAAGTTTTGGAATCTATAAATACCGCCCTCCACGTCGATCTAGCGCCATTTGAGAGAGGGACAGAGAAGGAGTAGGACAGAGTATAGAGCAGTTTGGCAGGCAAAGTGATAGAAGAGAAAGAGGAGGGTGGTAGCACTGTTAGAGAAAGCTCCATTGCTGAATTTGTCATTGCAGAAATACAAATTATAAATATATAAGTCCTTGCAGGCCTTTTTTCTGAATTTGCACTATAAAGTGTAGGGTCTAATATACACCCTTATAGAAGAGCTGTGTTGGTCATTTGGTCATTGCTGAAATCCTAATATACCAGTCATTGTGCTCTTTTTTTTCTGAGTTTGCACTACAAAGTGTAGGGTCTAATACTCATATCTAATCCATTACCCCCTCCATATCTCTCACATTACCACCCTTCATGCTTCTCTTTAATTGCTGCCCTTCAATGTCTGTCTCATTTCTGCCCCCTCCATGCCTCTTTATTTGCTGCCCCCTCTATGCCTCTCTCATTGCAGCCCCCTCCATGTCTCTCTCATTGCTGCCCTCTCCATTACTCTTTCACTGTTGCCCCATCCCATGCCTCTCATTCTTGCTGCCCTCTCCATGTCTCTCTCATAACTTCCTGTAGACGTGATAGCCATTATGCTGCTCTACTGCATGTTCCTTGCTACTCACATAGGAAGTGAATATGCTTCTTATCTGAGCACTGGATTGCGTGGCTATCTGATGTCCCTTTGAGTTGCTCAGACAGTGCTCCAAGGAGTCTCTACAGTGTGATTAGCCTCATACATTTAACAATGCATTAATGACTTTACCCAAACTGCACTCTCAAAAATCACTATTTCCTCATTCACATGTAGACAAGTTATTTCCTGAGGTAAAGATCATGGGTGCTCAGTTGCGCTTTGTTTTGCGGATTATGTGTTGTGCCATGATGATTGCAAAATAAGCTGAAATGCCTTAACAAGCACGCAATTCTGGGTTTAATACTATAACTTTATGAAAACAACAATAGGGATGCAGTGGGTGTGGCTAAGGGATCCTGAGGTAAGGGGGCCAGTCAAGGGTGCTTCTTCCCTCCAAAGCTCCTTCTCCTGCTGAGATTTCCACTCTGGTCTCAAAGGAGAAAAGTGGATGCTTCTTCTGAGCTATAGACTATTATAGCTAGATTCAGTGGCAGTAGTCTGAGAAGGCCCATTTATGGCCATATCCTTTTGCAAAATTTTCAATGGTCTTTATCTTTCATTAGCATTCTATGTTTGTATGTTTCTGTAGCTATTTATTTTCATGTAATTGACTTTCATTTTCATACCTAAAATGTACTATTTTCTTAGCAAATGTGTTGAATATCAAATGTTTTGTTCATTCTAGTGATAAATTATGT
Organism: Mixophyes fleayi; assembly: GCF_038048845.1. Taxonomy (NCBI): domain Eukaryota; kingdom Metazoa; phylum Chordata; class Amphibia; order Anura; family Limnodynastidae; genus Mixophyes; species Mixophyes fleayi. Next base: position 54,374,371 of record NC_134402.1, read on the forward strand.
AATTCAAATGGTATGTCACAATGTGCAAAAAACGTTGCATTCAAATAAGTTTCAGAATGATCTATTACTGTTTAACAAAATTCTTGACTAACAATACATTCTGAAAACAATCACTAAAGACACTCATATTCCAATTGTATTATACTGAAAGTACGTAACTGTAGAGAATAATGTAATTTTACATTATAAAAATAAAAGAAGGCAGATTATAAGAAGCAATTAACTTGCATTAATACAACAATTGAAAAGACCACTAAATATAAAATATGATATGATCCAGTATGTGCATTGTCACAATTAAATATTACATGATTCATTGACGTGTGCGTAGCATATTCCTTTCTGCACTCTTCTCTGTCTTACTGAAGAGTAAGGATGCGTCACCAGTGTACAATGTTCACCTAGGTTGGCGTAATTATGAAAACTCCAGTTTTCCAGTCAGAAAACTGAAGTATTGTGGAGTTTGTTTAGTCTCACATACAAGCAACTGGGAAACATGGTTTCCATGTTATATGAGAGAACTTCGTGTAGTGTGTTAATAGCTGAAGCTCTCTTGTGTGAAAGGAAAACCATAATTAATTATTGTTTTCTCTATATATTTGTAATCGTGAGTATAGTGTTGTCCTTGGTGTGCCATAAAATTTGCGATGGTCTCTTTTATTTATTTTTTTTATTTTTTTTTGGGGGGGGGGGGGGGTCTGAGCAGCAGTGAGTAACAACTTGCTGCTCCAGAAGCCCTAGTCTGCTCTTCTGAGCATACATGTACAATGAAGCCCTGGTTGAACTTTTAGTTCCACTGTGATAATTACAATCATGACAGTAGAACTTAAGAGCCCAAATGGGGCTCTACTGTGTATGTGCAGAATAACAGAGTGTATGACCTCTGGAGCTGATGGACAGACTTTGCCAGGCCCCCCTCAATGCAGGTGATAGATATGCCTCATTGACCCCTGCTGGACCAAATACTCAGAGTACTACCAGCGGCATTGGTCAATTGCTTCTCAAGCAGTCTATCACTAGGTACTGCACTGTGTAGAAATATTCTGAATTTACCTGATCTTTGCTCAAAGCCTGTGATAAGGACAACAGCTTGGACACAAATAGTGTAAAAGTGTGTGCGTAATTTGTCTGTGTGAAGGCATCTAGGAGGTAAAGAAGAGATAATTGGTAAATGTGAAGCCAGAAGGAGGGAAGTGTTGTATACATGTGTGAGGTGTGAGCAGAAGGTGCCCAGTCATCAATAAAACAAATAACACAGACATATATATATATATATATATATATATATATATATATATATATATATATGTAATGTCCTGTAAAGTATATCCATATATTTGATGTGTTGATGTGTAGTAAAATGATCACTTGTATAAGTAGTCACTCCTGTAAAACATAATTTTAGATTTGGTGTGCAGTATCTTTTGTGTCACATGACTCATTTTAAAAGTATTCAAGGATTCAGGGATAAAATTCACAACTGTCAGTGGTTAGACAAACCTGGTTATAACAATCACCTCATTAACAACAACTAGCTTTATTTAAAACGGACTTGTGTAGCACAGGAAAATAATGTGCCCCCTATTGTAAAATAAAAAAAATGTCAGTTCTGCTTTGCATGTTTAAATGCCCTTCTATAAGAGATTTTCTGCCTCTTCATGGTCTTGCCTTGACTTCAACAGTTCAATGTTACTTCCATTTTTAACAATATTTTGGAAAGTGAACACCCCAAACCAGAAGAATTTAGATATATTATTTATACCCTCCCCTGCTTTTTAACAGGGGGAATAATGTGAAGCCTCCAGTCAGCTCCTTATTGGATCCCATGGTTGTTGAGAGTAGGCATAGCATCCTGAAAGTGTCAAAGTTTTTAATCAGCTCTTCACCTTGCTTAATGTTATGTCTAATGAATCATTAAAGTTTTGAAGTCTTAAATCAAGCAATAATTAATAAACTGGAAGGGTGCCCAAACTTCTGTACATGCCACATTCACTGTTATTGTTTAATCTGTTAAATTCAGCAAATAAATAGTAATTGCACATTATAAAGGGCAGGCATATCCTATGTTTAAGTTTATACCCTGCAGAGATGTGAAACAATGAATTGCTGTGGAATTAGTGGCGCTATATAAATAGCTGATGATGATGATGATGACAAGGGATAGCCTCAAATTATACATGGATGAGCATTAGCATAATTAATTACTGTAGATAATAAGCCTTAGATCTATATAGGAAAATATATTTGCGAGCACCTTAAATGTGTTCTCATGTTTAAAAAAAGCCATTGGGCCTGAGTCATTAAGGAGAGTAAAGCATAAAAAGAAGTAACTTTGCACCTTGGCAAAATCATGTTGCATTGAAGGGGGGGGTAAATTTATAATATGATGGCATATTTATAGTTGGGGTAAGGCAAGTCAACTTTAAATTTCAGTGTAATCATAAAGCTATCAAGTATCTGTGTGTTGCATGGAAAAACAGCCAAAATAGGTGCAAAATAATATACTAATTTGCACCCCTTGCATTGTAACATGGGTTGTCCAATATCAAATGTACTCCTTTTTTTGCCTTGCTCTCCTTAATGACTCCGGCCCATTATGTATAGTTGTGCTACTTTCTGAACCATTTACATAATCAATTAAGTTACAACTGGTTGAACATATCTAATTCCTTTCCACTGGAATTTAGTTTGTGCAGTTTAAATAGATCTGTTTAGGTTATTTTATTTGCTGTACTGTACTATAAAAGGTATTAGGTCATTTTTTTTAATTGTATTTATTATTAAATGCTGAAAATCCAAATTGTTTAAATTAACTCCACACAGTTTTCCTGATAATTGAGTATTAAATTAAAAAGCAGTTCAACCTATGGATTCGTTACCATGTAAAAGCATTTATATTGTGCATTTAGTGTTCTTTCAAAGTAAATAATTTTCACTATGGAATGAACACCTTTTTCTTCTACCTTTCAGACTCAAGACCTTTGCCGGATGTAGCTTTAACTGGGAAATGCACAAGAGATTGTGACGAATATGGGCACTCCGATTCCTGCTGGATGCCTGTCCGTACATCACCTGAAAGGAAACCGAAAAACCAGCCAAAGCTCTCCACCTTTATGCCGGTTGATGAACGAGACAGCCAGGAAAAGCTGGCCAACGGTGAAGTTTCACTTATGGGTGATCGCAACCGAAACCTACTTAACAAAAAGTTGGCATCGTATGAGACCGTCAACGTAGCTACCTACAGTAAAAGCGAAGAAGCCAATCCTGAGGATATTCCCCTTACACAAACAGGGGAGTACAAGCCATCTCCTGTCAACACTTTAACTAGAAGAGAAGTTTATCTGTAAGCTATTTGAAGCGACAGGGTTCTTTCATATTAAACAAGCAAGATTATAAGGCAAAACTTTACAGTCATAACAATACAACTCAGAAATATGAGGGGGCCACCAAAGAGACAAAAGCTTTGCCTGCCACTTTTGCCTGCAAACCAGGCAATTATCATGTCTGCTTAAGTATATTGTGATGTAGAGACGACTATTATTACTTGCATGTGTTAGCCCTTCCACTGCTATTCTTTTCACTAAATTGATGGTTGCAAGATATTTTCATGGTAACTGACCTAATTAATAAAACACAGATCACAATTTTATTCATATGCAGACGCATGTAACATAGCATTTTAAATGTGACTGATTGTGAAATAGTTCATTGTTAGCAGCTTAGTCAGCTATGACCAAGACATATCAGAACAACACAATTTTACTTTTCATTTTTTAAAAACAACCCTTTCACAAATAATAATTAGATAAAATAACATATGTACTGATTTTTTTTATCCATAAACAGAACTACTTAGAAACACCAAATTTATTGTTGAAGTCAATTGGTCTAAATCATCTAATAAAATTAGCTTTCTAAACAGACTAAAAGTAAGCACATTTTTTTTAAGAAAGCAGTCAATTAAATCATTGTCACTGCTAGACCATTTTGATAAATAGTGCATGGAGACTATTATCCATAGAATTGACCATAGAAGATTCACAATTGTATTTGGCCACAAATAGGTTTAGAATTTTTATTTGCAATAAATTTTATGGACACATATGTATATTTTAAACTCATAAATAAGCATAACATGGTACATGTAGTAAGCACTTGCAATAGAATGAATGCATAATGGCAAGTCTCATAGATCATGTGGTTTAAGTCAAAAAATATCTTACATTTTTTAATGAGAATTGCTACGTAATTTTCAATTTAACAATTAAAGTCTAATGTTTTTTTGGCTTTTTTTTAAAAAGCAAATTATGATCCAGTGTTTTCTCATACTACATTACTATTAGCAATAAAAGACTACAGCACAGCTTTCAATGACAAAACAACTGTTGGGATAGAGTGAAACAAGTAAATGGAGGAGAGCATGCCCAGTTACCCCTGGCAGATTTTTCAGTGACCTCCCTGTCAATTTCCTGGTGTAGGAATGCACCAATCTGTATAGATTATTCAGTTACCTAAGAGACTGCAAGCCAATCCTTTTTCACCCTCCACTCCTTAACGTAAGATAGTAAAACAGACAATATGCTGGTTACATTTAGGCAGGCAGAAAAGAAACCTTACAATAATTTCAAGCTAATTCTCTGCTCATTTTACACATGCTTTGATATATATTAATATACAAAAGCTGGTTTAAATGCTTTTTATGTTACCTTGTAGCATGCTGCATTTCATTGAAGAATAAACATTCATATACATTATTTTCTCTTTGGGGGCCCTTTTGCCGATTTTTTTCCTTTTTTTCTTTCTCCATTCATTTTATGCATGATAGTTTTTACAAACACACAGACTCGTGAACACCGTTACGCCATAGTATATTTAGGAGATTTGGAGGTTTTGAGACTAAGATATGCTTTATTGTATAATTTGTAAGTACTTGTTAAAAGAAAAAAAAAATATTCATAAAATGCTTCTGTATAATACCTATGGAGTTTTATTGCATGTGTCTCCTGTCTGCATAGCCAATTAGTTAAACATATATATTTTAATTTGCTAAATAAACAATACTATTGTAATAGGTAATCATTAGTCTCAATTTTTACACACTAATGCAAAGCATAAACAATTGCAACATCCATTCATTCATCAATTTTTATTCCATATAAAATGCAGTGATAGCATCATCATTTTATGCAAAGACATTTTGTTAGGGCTAAACTTATTAAACAAATACATATTCTTTGTATATACAGTACACAGTAATTTTCTAGTAGACTGCAAATAAAGTAACCATCATATTGTAACATGTTGATTACTCTATTCACTTGGCATGATACAAAGAACAGTATTTTGCATTAGTAATTTTAGCTTTTATTTGAATAGGTACTGTCTGTTGCTACTATGTATATTTAAAGTTTTTTGTAGAAAATAAAAAGCAAAGCAAAAAAAAATCATAATATTGATATAAAAAAAACAATAAAAGAGTGAATGCAAATTCTGCAACTGTGCCTTTTATACCTGTTATCATTGTACGACAGTGGTCTGGTTTGGTAACTAAAGGGTATTGGGCTCATCCCTACTGAATCTTTGTAATTAACTACATTTATTTTCTGACAAAAAGAAAACTGCCTTCTTCTAAACTGTAATGACGGACCAGTCCTAATTGTGAACAATGGTTCTGTTCTGGGAACTTGTATCACTTCTATTAAGGAGCACATTTGGAACATTGAGGTGTTATATGCTGTGGGCTTGTTTTTCAGTCTGAAGCTCTTACATGATGGTGGTCAATATACAACAAGTCCATAAATAAGTAACAAGCAATTGTCTACTCTTATTTTACTATTTACCTCTCATTACATGCATACTTTACAGCTGTTATCAATTGTATATTATTCAGACATATACCATGTATTAGAATTTCAAACAAACTGTGCATGCATTTATACATTACATTATGGTATAATTACTTCGGACCTGATTCAGAGTGAAACGTACGCCTGTTTACATAGCATACCCTTGCGTGTTATACCACTATGCATGCTCGGAAAGCGAATGTACTCAACTATGGCTAGTCAGACCTGCAAATTATTGGCACTTACAATCACTGTGTCTGAAGAGGCGTGATGGGGGAACGGAAGGGGGGTTCTAACATAGGCAATGTACAATAAGAGCTTGTTCCACCGATTACATACAGATTCAGGCTGGGATGTAGCTGTAGACGCGGCTGAAAAAAAGCAGTCTTATTTGAGGGCAGTCAGGGGCAGGTGTAAGTAAAGGATGATGATGATGATGAACACACGAACTAGCGAAATGCTTGAAATTAGAGGTTTGCCAATGACGCGCAGACACTTATTGAGACTTTACTACATACCTTAGATTAGGTGAAGTGTGTTGAAGCAAACATAATTTTTTTTCTTTTGCCTTGCCTATTGGGAAGTTGTTATTGCTGTATTAGCTTGGTTATTCAAGTTTAAATGATGCTTCAAAGCAATTGCGTTCATAACATATAAGATAAAAGGTGTTCTGTACATATTTAAAAGTTTGACGTAAGTGTCTGAGGGATGTGTGAGTTGTCTAGCGGACGAATCTGCTCATTCACACATCATCATCACCATTTATTTATATAGCGCCACTAATTCCGCAGCGCTCTACAGAGAACTCACTCACATCAGTCCCTGCCCCATTGGGGCTTACAGTCTAAATTCCCTAACAGACACACACACAGACTAGGGTCAATTTGATAGCAGCCAACTAACCTACCAGTATGTTTTTGGAGTGTGGGAGGAAACCCACGCAAACACGGGGAGAACATACAAACTCCACACAGATAAGGCCATGGTTGGGAATTGAACTCATGACCCCAGTGCTGTAAGGCAGAAGTGCTAACCACTTATCCACCGTGCTGCCCATACACATGGATACATCTTCACCTCAGACTATGGCGTACATATACATATACTTGCACGCAACTTTTCAATCACAATTTATGAGTATGCTTGCGTTCTGCTCTGAATCAGGCCCTTTAAATTTGTATATATATATATATATATATATATATATACATGCACACACACATACACAAACTCACACATGAGGTCTCTAACCTCAATCTTACAGTCTACGGCTCCTCCTGATCTGTATGTATTTATCTGTGTCCGGTGTGGTTTTGGACTGGCTGCTTGAATTTCAAAGGATAGACATTATTTTTACATATGGTCTTGAAAGAGGTCGTCCCCCCCTATTACCTGCCCCAGGTAATGAGTAGAATACTTGAGAACACAATATGTAAAGTTTCATACGCTGCAATGAATGCCACTTACACTTGGTTTTATACTTAATGAATACACCGTTTGAAAAGGATGGGAAATTATTGTAAATAACTAGGATGTCATAAAGGAGCCACATTGCTTTGAGAAGCTGAAAGCAGGAAGCTTCATCTTGTTTCACCTTGGCTTGTGGTATAACTTTACTTTAAAAACAAACAAACAAACAACAACTAATACACTTGCATTCAGTGTGGTTCGATCTGTTTGTAATATTAATCATTGACTATTGTTCTGCAACTTGGATGTTGATAGTGAAGCAAAGAACAATTTATCATCTTTTATTATGAGTCACTATGCACGCAACTATGCTAAGCAATGTATTCAATGCTAGTCCACTTCTATTTATGAAATATTTTACATAATTTAATTTGCTTTTGTACAGTTTTCTGTAAATAAACTGCCTGCCATTATTATTATTATTATTATTATTATTATTATTATTTTTGGTCTTTGCAGATTAAAATATAATATGTTTAAAACGGTCTCCTTCTTTCCTGATGTGTCTCCTCCGTTATTAGGGCTTGAATTGTCCACTTGGAAGAAACAGTACTAATTCTTGTGACATTAAAAGCTTTTTCTGGAATCATGTATGTATGTGCATGAGAAAGAAAGGGAAAATCGTTCCAATAATTGTTCACTTCAGTAGAGGATGTAACTGGTGAATGCCTATGCTTAGCTCATGAAATATAGCATGGATTAGCTATGGGCTTTTAGCAAAATAATTCTACCTCTCTCCTCTGTCCTGCTTTTAAAGTGTAAATAAAGCATCAGTAATGGCAGCACTTTTGTCCAAATACGAAGAAGTGACCTTTAGTCTAATATCTTCACGTTTAAGTGAATGGAGGAAAATGAGCTTAAAGTATAGTGACAGCTACCTGAAAATACTGCACTTATTTAAATCTCTAGGTTTGATTGTAATGTACTAGTTAGAATGAAAGCTTTTCTGTTGGCTTGAAATATTCTCTTCCGGTCTATCTACCTGTACCCTAAAATTCGTGTGACCCCTTTTATTGTCCGCTCTCTCTTTTTACCTCTCTTCAATATCTCTGTTTCTATCTGACTGTCATTGATCATTTTAATAGTACCCATGAGCAGTTAGTCCTAGTTCTTTATAAACTCTTTATATAATGGAAAACTAACCCTATTTTTTCCTTTGTACTTGTGTAGCACATTAATCTTACTAATGGCGGAGGATTACATCATTTTCATTTATAAGCAGCGTAGAAACTGGATACAAGAACAAGAAATTGCACAGTTCACGCCGTCAGCGTTGTGTTCTGATGTTTTCACAAAAAAACATAGGCTTTTGTTACAATAAGTCTGCCTTATGTGTACGTCACAAATATATAAAAACAGCTACAGCTTTGGCCGTAGATGGCAGCAGAGCCATATCTAACACATACAAGTATAAGAAAACATACTTCTTGATCTATGTCATTCTTCACAATAAATTGAAGGACAAAACACCAATTACTAGAAAAAAGGAGACAATATACACATAATTAAAGTGTGTGTATCATCCAATTAAAACCATCCAGGTACAAGAGAAATTCTTAGATTAGGAGGAAATATGTTTATTTCAGAAACTACCATCATTTTGGTTCTTAAAGAAAAAAAGAACAAATTCAAGATATACAAATATATCTGTGATATATAAAAATGAAAACAATTGTGTAAATGAAACATTACAAGATGACTGTCAATTAATATCTCATTGCAACGTATTATCTAGCCTCTAGGAAGATGCTACTAACTGCATCCAGTGCTTTACGTCTTAAAGAGGCACTAGATTTTTTTATGATCCGTGTTTATTAGTTAGCATTGTTGTTTTTATTTGGAATAGGTGCTAACTACTAACACCTGATGATTATTTCATCAGGTCATAGGAGTTACCACCTATAGTCCTTGTTTCCTGTACCACAATGACTATGTGTACTTAATCATTGCGTTAGAGGAAACAAGGTGCTCTTAAAAATATGTTAATTTGGGCAATCCACAAGATGGTCAGATCTGTGCAATTTGGCGATCCATTTGTGTAGTACATGTGGAGAGCAGATCCATTCACTTGGCTGTCATGCTGTATGAATGGAACAATATTTAATTGGCCAGTTTTAATCACATCACAATTAAGGTTAAATTCAGGCTGGTAGATCCAGAAAGTAACAGACAAAACTCTGTAAGACACTCAAAGCCTGTACAATGAGGTAACATATCAATAAAGCACTAAGCGTAAAACATGCAAATTTTGAGAGCATTGCTTTTATTCAAATCTGCCTCTATGTCTGCAGTACATATGCACAGGTACTTGTCCCCATTCTGAGTTTTACAGAGCATCAGTGTAAATGCTTTGCCTGATCACATGTGTGCTTGGGGTATGTGATGTCAATGTGCCTGTTTGAAAATGTTGACTCATTAAGTCTGATTTCTGTCTATATACATGTTGGATTATTCCCTTAAATATTACATTTCCTTTATATTTCCTGCAATACTGCCCATTGCAGTCTCATTTCTACCTTCAGTGCCTAGAATAAGTGGATATTGATGCTGTCATTATTTCATGTGGCATATGTGTACATTTTAATGATGCCTTTATTACAATCATCATCATCAACATTTATTTATATAGCACCAGCAAATTCCGTAGCGCTTTAAAATTGAGAACAAACATTAATAAAACAATACTGGGTAATACATACAGACAGAGAGGTAAGAGAACCCTGCTCGCTAGCTTACAATCTATGGTTCGATCTGTTTGTAATATTAATCATTGACTATTGTTCTGCAACTTGGATGTTGATAGTGAAGCAAAGAACAATTTATCATCTTTTATTATGAGTCACTTCATTGACACATGGTACAAAATATATGTTAGTCCTGTTTAAATTATTAGCTGGCGCAACATCTTAGAGGACATGGGAATATCAAGTTATTCTGTGGGGCTAAACAGGCTCCGTGGACCATTAAAACCTTTGAAATTCATAAGCGTGTCTTGCCCCACAAAGCAAAATGAAGTTTTTTTCTTTCAGACACACAATCAGGCCCATTACTGTGGTTTTGCCCTTTTTCAGCAATGAACAACCTGACCCATCCTGCCTTTGAAATAAGAAGGATATAAATATATTGCACTCCTGTAGGCATTTCAACCTTGACTTGCTTAGCCATAAGCTTACCCCAACAAACGGGCACATTTCTGCAAAGACAGTAAACACTTTTTAAACAGCATATATTATGTGTCCGGTTGGTGAATTTCTCTTTGCGCCCCTATGTTAACAATTTTTAAAAAGTTAATTAAATAAAAAGGTTATTGTTTAGATAAAGCAGTACACTGTCATTATTAGGGAAATCGCGCTAAGACTTTTAATTAACATGGTGCAATGTGCACAAATGCGCTGAAACCATTAGGAGCCAGTCAGATCCTAACTTAATAACTGAAGATTAAACATCAACATTCGTTCCTATTTGAGCACGTGGCGTTATGCTACTAAAAAGCCCAGCATTATAATATAATAGTGAATAGTCATTTTTTGACTGCAGGCATCTAGTTTTACTTTATGGAAATCACTGTGGTCTTGCCTATCATTGCCTATGTCTTCTAGATAGGCAAGTTAAGGGTTAAAATGTATTCTGCTAGATCTCCTAACCTGCATCATATGAATTGATAGAACTCCCTGCTGCTCTGTTTTATTATATTCAGAAAGGGACACTTCGAGACGCCTCCGTTATACAATCCTATACATGACTCTTATATTAAATAGTCCATGTATGCCACAGCTTGTGGTGTGCTATAAGGGAACACCTGTGTTTCAATCTTCATATCTTTTATCTCTAACAGTTGTTTCTTGAACAATATTAGACCTATTTGCTTTTTACAGAGATGCTGGATCTTTTTAGATAAAAGAATTCGGTGCTTCATTCTTGTCCTCCAAACTTACACACTGTCAGCCCTTTTACTGAACACTGTTCTAGATTAACATCACATGCAGGCTATATTGCATGGCCACTAGACACCAACCTTTATCTGGCCTGGCAAGCATCACTCTCCAATACCACAGCTCAGAAGATATAGCCACTAAACATTAACATTTCTGCAACCTGTCCAAATTCTTGACACAATCACCCACCTCTGGTGGACATGTTGCTTTTTAAACACCACCCGATATCTGTCTCCTACTTCCACAAGTGCTAATGGTAAGATTATAGCAGGTTCTAACAATATCTTTATGCGTTCACTACCTAGGGCATACATCTAAGCCACAAGAAAAAGAACCGTATGTCACTGGTTCCAGAAAACAGATGGAGGATAATGGAAATGCCAGCCTTCAATGTGTTATAAATGTGTAAACCAGCAAGTGACTACATGGAATCATGGGTAACAATTTGTATACATCCAGTGTTTGGACCATTATTTATCCTTATGTTCCATCTCTCACAATTGTCATCTTCCTAGATCTCCAATAATCTCTGTATCTCTCCTACTTCATGTCACAATGAGTTCTTACTCATCCAGTCTTTTCATGCTGGCTCCCACCAATTGTCTCCAAACTCGCTCATCTCTATCATTTTTTATTGTTGCTGGTGAGTCCTTTTTCCCCACCACCATTTATCTGGCTTCATCTGACTTCTGGAACATAACAGAGAACAATATGGGCCTGAGTCATTAAGGAGAGAAAAGCATAAAATAGGTGTAACTTTGCACCTGGGCAAAACCATGTTGCATTGGAGGGGGAGGTAAATGTAAAATGTGGGGACAGATTTATAATTGGGTTAGGGCATGTCCTAGATCAACATTAAATGTCAGTGTAAAAATAAATCTATCAAATATTTGTCATCTAGATGAAAAAACAGTCAGTATTTAACGTATGTGCAAAGTAATAAACTAATTTTCACCCCTTACATTGTAACATGGTTTGTCCCAGAGAACATTTACTCCTTTTTCTGCCTTACTTTCCTTAATGACTCAGGTCCTATATGTTTCTGTACTTTCTGTGGTAGTTTGGAATACTTTGAGGCAACTTTAAATCATCTACTGAAAGCAAAGTGCACCTTTTTGTGAAATCCATTTTATTAGAACATACTAAAAAAAATAGAAAACTTATTGGTTTCAATGGTTTCCTTGCACACATAATTAGAAAGAACAACATAAGCACACAGTATAAGCATTTGAGACATTTAAAGTGTCACAAAAGTATACAGCCGACTTGTTATAAATCACATATTTTACTGCAGGAACTTTGCTTGACAAATTATAAGTGTAGGACAACTAAAAAACGAGTAAATTAATAATTATTTTCTTGTACAAAAAATCACTTGTTTAAAGAGTACTATCCACCTGCACACAGTAGGCGCAGCCATTTTGTGCTTATTTGGAATGTTTTTAAAAAAGACATAAATTATTAACTACAAATTGATCACTAGTGAATTCTCAAGGGAACTGGGTCCATTCACAAAATGGCAGCAATCATGGTGTGCAGACAACAGGTACACTTTAAATAATGATGTCATTTGATGAACTATTGGTGACACAAATAAAGGTTACAATAATTAATACAAAACTAAAGAAGTTATGTATGAGAGAGAATGTTTCATTATTTGTCTGATGGCTTAAACAGTATGAGGGCTGACATCAAAAATTGTGTATCCTAGTGCAGGTGAAATATGCAGCCCCTTCCCATTACTGAAGGGTACCAGGGAATAGGGCTGTGGCCAACTTTTGGGGACAAGTTGAAGTGGAAAAAGAAATGATTGTTGTTCTCTGACAAACATAAGCTGAAAGTATATAAAGTTTTCAATGATGTGAGGGTTAATGATTGCGCCTCATGCCGATTCTCACTGTCCTAAAAGTCTGTGAAAAGATGAAGTGAAGATGGCATGGAGAAGGTCCAATAGAAGGTAGAAACACAGCAGATAGATGGGCAGGACTTTGAGGAAGGAGACAGAGAGAGAGAGAGAGAGAGAGAGAGACAGAGGGATTAGGAAACAACTTTAGGAGGGCTAAAGGATGAGGTTGTTAGTGGCCTGTATGGTTCTCTCCTACCTGTTATTGCAGCACTTAAGACCTGCTGTTGGTTCTTGTCTGGGTCCTGGAATGTTGGCGTCTGTGTAAAAAATATATTGGTACAAAGTACAGATCAAGCAATCTATAATACATACATCCAACATGCCCCTCGCTTGCTCAAAATTCCACTACATGACACTCAGACTGCCCATATTCCCTCAGGCCCCCACTTGCCACAAAATGACACTATATCCCAACAGTCCCCCACAAGCTCTCACACTTCTACAAACCATCAGATGCCCACAAGCCTTCAGATCGCACATGTACTCCAGAACTCCCCCACATGCCACTCAGACCTCTCCACATGCCCCTTAGACCTTTTCACATGCCCTCAGACCACCCCACAAGCCCCTTACATGCCCATCAGACATGCCAGCCCCTCAGACTTCCTCACATGCCCCCTTACACCTACAGGTTGAGATTTCTCAACACTCCTCCACACTGTCATTGACGGCCACTAGTGAAATACATGACTTGAGATCTGGTGCAGACTTCAGACTTTTGGCAATGCAGCCAAGGCCAACAGTGCCAATGACACTCCCTTGACTTCCTCTATAGCAGCGGTGAGAAGAGGAGTGTGTTAGGTTACACCATCACATGAGTGCAACTGTCACTGATGTGGGCATCGTGGTTCCTAAGTAATAGTGTTTCTGCCATAAGGAACATTGGGAGGTGGCAGGCCCCCTGGTCAGTTCTGGCCTCTTATACCAGTAACCACAGTATCCCCCATTTTGGCATCCCTGAACAGTACAACACAATTTTACAGAAATACTGTTATTTTATTTTTGTGCCACCTATTATGTCTAAAATTCCCTCACAATGAAAATGGTAATTTTAAAGCCATATGCAGCAAATATGTGGTGGCATATATACTGTTTATTTTTAGTATTTACCTACTACAAGCACAACAGAATCAGCAACAAAAAGCACAAACTATATCTAAAGCAGCAATATAATACCACATACTGAAATATATTGATTGACTTTTGAAACCTAAACTCCAAAATCCCACTAACTTCTTTCCCAAGGCTCAGGAAATTTTTGTTTCTGAATTTCTAGTACAAGATATAACCAGTAGCAATGCCACAGATGACAAGCCAGTGCATAAAGCCAGAGTTCAGAAGTGCTCGCAGACAGTTATTTACCGATGATGCCAGATAAATGCATTGAACATGACTTATGATCTTAATATGAAGTCCTGTAGTCTGCATAACCTATTCACCCAAATATATATTATCATGTAAATGGTTTAAACTTCCATTACTGCTACATATTTGATACTAGAAGTAATTGAAAAATGTGGAAAAACATGATTTATGAATATAATAGATGATTTCAGATTTTACACCTATCTGAACCACTACTTGTCATCATAGTCAGAACTTTATTAAGTATTATTAACATAAACTTTACCAAGGGCATAAAAGAAATCAGTCTCATCAAAATAAATTAAAACAAATAGTTCTAGATTTCTCATCAAATTTTGACAAAAGCATTGTCTAAAAAAATATAATCATTATAATTTATTTATATAGAGCCAATAATATTACACAGCTTGCAATCTAAATTCCATACAACATATATATATATATATATATATATATATATATGTATGGGAGCAACTAGAGCACCAGGAGGAAACCTGTGCAAGCACAGGGGGAACATACAGGACCTCATTTAGAGTCAGATGCAAAGTCCGTTTTAGGCGCATCGAACAAAAAAACACTATCACGCATGTGCAGCAAGCACCATATCCTCCTGCATCTTGGACACAATTAACACTTGCGACAGATTGCGGCTCACTGCAGAATGTGGAATTGTGAAGGCGTGACCATGTAAGTAAATCCTAGACGCAGTGAGAGCAGACGCACCACACGTCAAAAAAGGGCTAAAACTGTGCGGCAGGAATTAGGTGGCGCAAGCAGTTAGCTAGCTGCAGAAACTGCTCGCAGCTCGGTAGCTTGCCACTCGTAATACCCTATAAAGCTGTGGCACACTCCCACTCCTACACTTCTTAGACGGACTTTCCGTCTGACTCTAAATGAGGTCCACAAACTCCACACAGATATTAATTACCTCTGTGTTGTGAGGCAACAATTTAACCACTGTCAAATTACAGACTTCTAACTAATACACTGGATCACCATCTCTGAAGCAGTTACTGGGTAACTGGGTAGCTGACAAAGTTACTCTGTCTTTTCATGGTTTTATAAGGTTTACATGGCAGATCTGTTCTGGCTGTCTTTTCCCTGGCTGGTACACCATATAATTAACTTCCACCACTCTTTCGATTATTTCAACGGTCCTTGCCATTTATCCAAAAATGTACTTTCTACGGCAAAGGTGCGTAATTACGCACCTTTGCTGTATTACATAATTAGGGCATTATGGTTATACAGCCTTTGTTGTGCCTTTTGGACCGGTTCCATGTGCTCTCTCACCATCATCACCCCTGTAGCTTTAGTTTCTTGCATCTGGTAAACATGTTCAATCACAGTTTTATAGAGACTGGGATGCCCCTCCCATGTTTCCTTTGCAATATCCAGTAATCCCCTAAGACAGTGGATTCCAAACTTTCCCAGTTCAAGGCACCCCTAACCCAAAATATTTACCAAGAAGTCCCCTTGCCTTGCTTACAAATGGCACTGGCCGAGGCACCCCTGTGAGATCGCTGCGGCACCTCAGGGAGCCACGGCACACAGTTTGGGAACCACTGCCCTAGGGTGGTGTCTCCCATACAGCAAATCAAAAGGTGAGACTCCCATAGAGGACTGTGGAACCTCTCTAATTTCCAGTAACAACTTGGGTAACAAATAGTCCCATTTTTTTCTATCTTTATCCACTACATTCCTTGACATATGCTTTAAAGTTTTATTAAATCTCTCTACTAAAGCATCAGTCTGAGAGTGAAACACAGAGATCCTCAACTGAGAAACCTTAAACAGACGGCACAGCTCTTTCATAATACTAGACATAAATAGAGTATCCCGGTAAATGAGGTTTTCCTTAGATATGCCTAAGACCTGTACAAGTTCTCTAGCACAGTATCGATTCCAGATATCTGGTGGCACAATCCTGTATTACCAGAATATACTGATGACCGTGGGCATACTTTTTTAGAGGTCCAACCAAATCTATGGCTATACTTTTGAGTGGAACCTCAATAATGGGTAACGGGACAAGCAGATTTTTAGAATGCAGCCTAGGAACATGGTATTGACACTCAGGGCAAGAAGCACAGCAGTCAGCCACATCTTTATGGACCATTGGCCTGATAAACCGCTACAAAATTATTCCTGAGTTTTTTTTTTTACCCCTATATGCAGTCCAGTCATGTGACCGTGAGCCAGGTCTAACACTGTTCTTCTATATGCCTTAGGATCTTTTAGCTGTTCCACAATATCCTCTCCCTTTTCGGACATTTGATACAGCAACCCTTGACTCATTGCCCTGTGAGAGTACAACTATCTGGCGCTACAGGGTTTCCATCAACCACTTTTACATTTTCTTTAGCCTTTACCAGAGTGAGCCTTTTTAACTGTTCTAAAGCAAAAAAAACATTTCCCACTTCAAGATCAGGCATACATTTTACTAGTTCAGCAACATTTCCTACTTCATTAGGAGGTACATTATCCTGCTCTCTAGGGATGTGCACCGGCAACTTTTGGTGTCTCGTGTTTTGTGTTTTGGATTCGGATTTGCTTGAGGTTTTAGGTTCGGATTTGTCTCGCAAAACACCCGCCGAAAGGTTTTGGTTCGGATTTAAGGTTTTGGATTCGGATTTTTTTTAAAAAAAGCATAAAAAGTTCAAAAATCAAGTTTTTGGGCTTATTTTCACTCCTACGCTATTATTAACGTCAATAACATTCAATAACAATCATTTCCATTAATTTACAGTGTATTCTGAACACCCCACAATATTTTTATTAGTCCAAAACGTTGCAACGAGGTATCTTTCTGGACTGCGTAGTGGAGTGGTCCCCACAATATAATAAGAAAACCATCAACTGGTCTTAATCGCACCAAAAAATGTACCTGGACTGCTTAGAGGAGTGGTCACCACAATATAATTTAAAAACCCTGAACTTGTATGAATCGCACCAAAAAATGTACCTGGACTGCGTAGAGGAGTGGTCACCACAATATAATTTAAAAACCCTGAACTGGTATGAATTGCACCAAATAATGTACCTGGACTGCGTAGAGGAGTGGTCACCGCAATAAAATTTAAAAACCCGGAACAGGTATGAATCGCACCAAATAATGTACCTGGACTGCGTAGAGGAGTGGTCACCACAATATAATAAGAAAACCATCAACTGGTCTGAATCGCACCAAAAAATGTACCTGGACTGCATAGAGGAGTGGTCACCACAATATAATTTAAAAACCCTAAACTGGTATGAATCGCACCAAATAATGTACCTGGACTGCGTAGAGGAGTGGTCACCGCAATATAATTTAAAAACCCTGAACTGGTATGAATCGCACCAAATAATGTACCTGGACTGCGTAGAGGAGTGGTCACCACAATATAATAAGAAAACCATCAACTGGTCTGAATCGCACCAAAAAATGTACCTGGACTGCGTAGAGGAGTGGTCACCACAATATAATTTAAAAACCCTGAACTGGTATGAATCGCACCAAATAATGTACCTGGACTGCGTAGAGGAGTGGTCACCACAATATAATAAGAAAACCATCAACTGGTCTGAATCGCACCAAAAAATGTACCTGGACTGCATAGAGGAGTGGTCACCACAATTTAATTTAAAAACCCTGAACTGGTATGAATCGCACCAAATAATGTACCTGGACTGCGTAGAGGAGTGGTCACCGCAATATAATTTAAAAACCCTGAACTGGTCTGAATCGCACAAAAAAATGTACCTGGACTGCGTAGAGGAGTGGTCACCACAATATAATTTAAAAACCCTAAACTTGTATGAATCGCACCAAATAATGTACCTGGACTGCGTAGAGGAGTGGTCACCACAATATAATAAGAAAACCATCAACTGGTCTGAATCGCACCAAAAAATGTATCTGGACTGTGTAGAGGAGTGGTCACCACAATATAATTAATAAAAAACCCTCCACGGGTCTGAATTCCCCCCAAAAAAATTCTGGACTGCGTAGTGGGGAGGCCCCGGTACCCAATTTGATACCGGGGCCACAATATAATTAATACACCCTCAACTGGTCAGAATTCCACCAAACAAGTATCTGGACTGCGTAGTGGGGTGGCCCCGGTACTAAATTTGGTACTGGGGCCACAATACCTCCTCCAAGTTCCAAGTGTAGTGTTTATAACATATTAACACTACACTAATTCTAGCACGTCAATACCTCTTGTTTTAAATAATAACAGGGCATTTGACTTTTGATTTAATTTTTTGAATTTGTTGACATTTTGTTTTACTTTTTGAACATGGCAAACGACTGTTGAATGGTCACATAATGCCAAAAAAAGAGTTGCAAGATGGAATTGTCCTTGGGCCCTCCCACCCACCCTTATGTTGTTGAAATAGGACATACACACTTTAACAAACCAATCATTTCAGCGACAGGGCCTGCCAAACAACTGTGGCTGAAATGATTGGTTTGTTTGGGCCCCCACACCAAAAAAACAATTCATCTCTCCCTGTACAAACTAAACAGGCTCTACTGAGGAAAGATCTCGTCCTCATCCTCAACCTCTGATTCCTCTCCCCTTACAGTGTGTACTTCCTCCTCCTCACACATTATCAATTAGTCCCCGCTGGACTCCACAACCACAGGTCCCTCTGTACTATCTGGAGGGCAGTGCTGTACTTCATTGAGGAATTGATTATTCATTTTTATAAACATCATTTTTTCAACGTTGTGAGGAAGCAATCTCCTTCGCCGCTCACTGACCAGGTTCCCCGCTGCACTAAAAACTCTTTCCGAGTACACACTGGAGGGGGGACAACTCAGGTAAAATAGAGCCAGTTTGTACAGGGGCTTCCAAACTGCTTTTTTTTCCTGCCAGTAACAATATGGACTGTCTGACATGTCTATTTGGATGGTGTCAGCAAAATAATCCTCCACCATTTTTTCAATTGTGACAGCATCCAATGCAGCAACAGTAGACATGTCTGCAATGATTGGCAGGTCCTTCAGTTCGGACCAGATGTTATCAGCATCTCCGCCAGCGGGTCTTTTAGGAAAACTGAGCTTTTTCCTCGCAGCTTTATCCTCCAAATTTTTGTTTTCCATTATATGTAGCACAAGAGAGCGTACCCCTAAGCCACACACACTCGGCAAAGCCTTTAAAAATTATATGCGGCACAGGAGAGTACCACTGGACTTATACTGCAGAATCAGTGAACTTTGTAATATTGCAGTACCACTGGTGGACTTATACTGCAGAATCAGTGAACTTTGTAATATTGCAGTACCACTGGACTTATACTGCAGGATTGTTTTTGGATATTTTTTTTTTATTTCTTTTTTTTATAATTTTTTTTTTTTTTTTTAGAACTTTTTTTAAATTTTTTTATAACTTGGGAATAATGGGGAAATAACAATGCCCTTAGAAGGACAGAGCACAGGACACAGCAGGGCCGTCTCTTCCATTGGGCACAATGGGCAGGTGCCCGGGGGCCCTGCAGGCAAGGGGGGCCCATCCGAATCCTAAAAAAAATACATACCTTGTGGTCACATCAGCGGTGATCCAGCTCCCTCCCTGGTCCCCTCTTCCGTGCTGAGCTCGCAGTGAATGCTGGGCGTGATTTTACGCCCAGCATTCACTGCTACAACAGCACGGAAGAGGGCAGAAGAGACTCAGCGGCGCGGAAAAAAGGAGAGGATCGGACTTAAGGTAAGTTAAGGGGGCCCCTATATATATATATATATATATATATATATGTAAAAAAAAGGTGATTATATATATAATCACGTTTTTTTTTACATACATATATATTTTTTTTACACACACACACACACTATTTATATATATATATATATATATATATATATATATTTTTTTTTTTAGGGGCCCGGTACATTGCATTGCCCTGTGGCCCATAAAGTTGTTAAGGTGGCCCTGGGACACAGCACCACTGGACTGAACAGGACACAGCACAGGACCCAGCAGCACCACTGAACTCAGAAGGGCAGAGCACAGGACACAGCACCACTGGACTGAACAGGACACAGCACAGGACCCAGCAGCACCACTGAACTCAGAAGGACAGAGCACAGTACACAGCACCACTGGACTGAGCACAGCACAGCACAGCACAGGATATAGCAGGGCAGAGGACCACCTAACACAACCTCCCTCTACCCTGATCAATGCCTGAGTGAAGATGGCGGCGGCCAGCGGGGAATTTATAGAATCCGAGTATCGCGAGATCCGACAACGGGATTATGACTCGGAGCCTCGCTTTCAGTTTTGCAATTGGCGGGAATACCCGGATCTGTCTCGGATCCGGCTCGGATCGGCAAGATTTGGGTGGGCTCGGATTTCAGATATCCGAGCCCGCTCATCCCTACTGCTCTCCACTGCTGCCCTCATCATTTTCTGACTCCCCAATCATATTTGAGAAAGGGAACACTTTGGACTCGGGGGCCACTCCCACTGTCACTGCATCCATAACATTATCAAATGGGTCTGAGCTATTTACTTGTGTAGTCAACTGATCATTTCAGGATCAGTTTCTGGATAGCATTTGGACAGACACCGCATCGTCTCTCTCCAACCCGTGTTTAAAACGCGGCTAACAGAAGGTCGAGAATGGTCGTACATAGAACTCATCTTTGGGTACCTGCACTCTGCTGCACTGGTGGGCAACAGGGCATCATCGCTGGTGTCTGAACCGCTTTCCTCCGAAGTGTCAGGGGCATACTCAACTCACTGCTCTCTGGGCTACAGTTGGAGCTACCGGTTGGCTCCGTCATGCTTCACTGTCCCCGCTTTACCTTCAGCAGCAGACGGATTCAACTGTGACTTTACCCGCTTGGTGTGCAAAGCGCTGGCAGGATGAAGTTATTTCCTTTTCCTGCTCCTGCTATACATTTGGACAAAATACTGGCCTCTAGCGGTGGGATGCACACACACTTTCTCCCCTCCACATTGGACACACGCACACTTTTGTTCCGACAAATGTGACTCGTGGGGACATACCAGATTTTTCTGTTGGGCATATCAGGAAGGCTCCCTCCATTGATTAGCCTTTAGAAGATTTGTGGGGACCTCAATTTTTGTCCCCACTACAACTCAGGTACCCATAGTGTTAGTTTGTAAACAGGTCAATGTCCCCACAAGCATATGAATGCAAGTACACACACACACACTCACACTTACCTTGTTACATTCTCACACGCGCAGTCTGCTTCATTTCAGTATCCAGCCATCCGCATGCCCGCAGTGCTCAGGGAGGTGCTGCTGCTCGGGCGTGTATACGGATCGGCCCTTCTTGCATTTGCCAGATATGCCAGACGGCCAGTCCGGCACTGCCTGGAAGTAATTTACAAATATGCAAAAGTAGGAAGAGTTGGTCAAATTGGGTTGTACCTGCATGTAAAAAAGAGATGGGCAGGGCCTTTTTTCCAAAGCAAAATGACTTTATATTTTGCACATCTCTGCAATTGGGCATAGTCTTTTAATGTCACTGTTTCTGCAAATTCCAGGGGCAATTTATAAAGCAGAGTGCATTTTTCTATGTGTTACAATCAATGTACACTAGTGACACATGTAATAAAGAAAACACCTATGTTACCATAAACGTATGATTTATTTAAGATATAAATGAGGTTTAATGGAAAAACGTAAAAGCTAAAATTAATAAAGGGGGTAATTCTTAAGTGATAGGTTTTTGAAATGTCATTTTTATTATTTCCCTCATGTGAATTTGCACCTGGATCCAAATTCCTTCCAAAGGTACACCCTAGTGTTTTACAGGGTCAATTACAAAAATCGGAATGTGGACACTGTATGCATGAGGTGGATTAAGAGATACATTTGGAAAACATGAAATTCACTGTGGAGGTGCAAAGTTTCAGATTAATAAATTAACTTCACTGATTGAATTCAAGATATATACAGTATTTTCATCATACATACATACATCATTCTAGTTTATCATGTGGTTGCCAACTGTTTGAAAAAAACACCATAAGCAAGATTGCACTGCACCCAGCTGCAAGCCAGTAAGCATACATAATGCAATGTGTATGCCATACACCTCTCTTTTTGCACTTGTAATGAGCCTATTATTTGCTCCCTCTGCCAGTTATAAATTGATTGAGCAACTTGCTTTATTTTGTACCATCTGTTTGTGAATAAATAGGATGCAATAAATCTCCCAAAAATTATGTGGCAAATTTTTTTTTTTTTTGTGGTGTCAATTGAAAGAATTCTTTAAACTGAAATAAGAACTTTGTACCAAGTGTATTCTCAAGAGGGACAGTACTTTTAAAATAATATTATTTGACTCTTAATTGTACAATTATTTTTTTTACATCTAATTTGAATATCCCACATAAAAACAGACCACTGCTTCTACACTGGCAGCAAAATATTTCACACAGTTGCTTCACCTGTGATTGGCAACAGCAGCCATATTTAGTAAAAATAGTCTTTACGATGTAGTGACCATCTTGGATGAGTCAAAATACATTTAATACAACCACATCAAACTAAACAGCTCTAGGACAGGTACCTGGCATAAAATTAAGAGAGAAGGCAGAAAGTAATTACAGCACTAGATTCTGGTGGCATTTTGTGATGTACATTTAATCTCAGTGTTATATAAACTGGTTCAGGGATCAAATCAGCAAAATATACTGTACAGTTATACTTGTATTTACAAAGAGAAAAATATAAACCTTTGTTCTTTGTTTCCTTCCTTGTTATTTCCCGGTTCCACCCTACTCCTTGTAATGCTCTTTTGTTCATTGTTGCATCTCTTGCATTTAAAGTAGATTTATAAACTTTTTGTTAACAGTGCATCACATATTATGACTATGGTTCACTGTGATGACAACAGGAAGTACCTGTTGAAATTAGTTTGCCTACCAGAATACTAACGAATATGTCTCCTGTTCATGTGCATAGTGAAGCCTCTGGCACTTGGTGGGAAATGCCAGCAAAAAATGAAAGATATAAAAATGTTGTGAAGTCTCTAGACACACAAAACTCTGGCAAGTTTAATATTAAGCTAAGTGTATCTCCTCTTGAACAGGAGCATCAGGAAAATTAAAATTTCCCTATTTTACATATATTCTTCAGGGACTATATTTTTCATGGATTTATCAAGTTTATTTCCTTCCTCTTCATGGAATAAATGCTACAACTCACTATGCATGAGTACTGTGAAAGGTTGCTGTAAATTTGCAGTCATAAAGTTCCAGTGACAGGGAATGGAGAACATGATGCTGATGGTACACACTGCTGAACTGATGAGTGATTTTTGCGTTTATCATAAACTGTTTATTAATGAATGTGAAGATAATCCATTAATAACCACCACTACCTTTTACTATGTACAATATTTTTGTTGCCAATGATAACCTTGGACTCTATAGAGATACTGAGCAACCATTATCGTTGCTGACCCCACTCAATCTCCTCTGCATAGCATTCGATAGATGCAAGTACTCTAGTACTTCAGAATCCTGTATCGTCCCTGAGATCACATGATCACCAAGGCCCCACTACTGGGCAGCAAGCTACTATGTAAACAACAAACCAAAAACACTGTTGGTTTCAGATCTAACTGGTTAAAAATAAACAAAGAACACAAATTTGTTGCACCTATAACTGTACCAAAACTGGGTAAAATAACAAGTTAGGTGTAACACATTACAGGATTGGAGTGTATAATGAGGTGACTGCAGACTAAGTTACTCTTCAGAGCGCCTCCACCTGAATCTGTCTTAATGTAAACAGGAAAGAGATATGTATTTGCCCATCAAGGTCTCTTGTCTCACCTAAAACATAGGATAACAACACTAGTTGTAGGGAGTAAAACCTGCCCAGTACATTAATTACGATTAAATGAGTTGAGAACGGGAGGATAAACAATATGAAAAACAGTAAAAGTATGGTCTGATTAAAGGTTCAGGCTGCCCCAAGCTAATCTGTTTGCAGCACCACCTCGCCTTACACACCAGGATAATAAAGGTAGTCAAAAATGTCATTACTGTAAAATCCGGATTCCTTCACCCCCACACCAATGTTTATGTTTCCATGATATCAAAACTCAGCGTCACTTGGTTTTTTAAAAAGGTTACAGCAAACTTTGTCACTCATTTTAATAGAAGCATGAACCAGCACTACTGATGGTGAAAATGTGAATGTGGAGATGTAACAAACAATGGTATAACCTAATTACTGACATAGTTATAATATAGCAAATTATAACACAAGCTGTCTAAAAGTAAAAAGAATGCAATGGCTTGACACATACACGCCGAGATCTCTGTCGCTATGTAAACTCCACCACAATCATTTAGATGTCATTATTACCATGTTGGTGCATATATCAGAGTGTTAATTAATTATGCCTCTTTCAGGCCGACAAGTTGGTCTCATCATTGACCACTAGAGATGTGTGCTTTTTCAGGCTCGGAACCGGTTTTGGTTGTTCAGACTTACTATTACTGTAACTGAATAAATAACCAAATGGACACCAATGTAAATTTGGCAAAATATCACAGTTTTTATTTAAACAAAAATGGGGATGGAGAGAGCAATGTGAGTCAGCTAATAACTAATAACAAAACCAAACAGTGTCATTAAATCACTGCTCCCAGAATATAATCCTTTATGATGATATGGTTCCCTAGCAACAGTCTTCACCTATAGCAGCCACCTTTCCAGTAGAGTTGGACACACTCACAAGTAATCGGATGCCGCCAGGACTTAAATCAACGTAGTAAAAGCTTATGAGCAGGAACCAAGGAGATAGAGGAAATTGTACCAAGAGCCCCCCTTCCCCATGTCTACTCAGGAGGCAGCAATAATTTAATTACAGCTGCACGCTCCGGCTGCATGTTACTAGCTGCAGTGTGAGGCATCCAGGTGAGTACACCCCTTGGTTTGGACGAACCTTACCCCATGTAAATGATTTTTTAGCACTCACTCTCCATAAATATTTACGAGTCCCCTGCTTTAATTCCGAAGGGCAGAATTACGGTACAGAGCATATAAGTAAAACAAGGTAGAAAAGCCATGCTATTGGCTATCAATGAAGGCTCTGGCAATATATGGGGTGCATAATGTTCATATCACGATCCATCCAAAAAACTCTGCCTGTTAATGTAATTACAGCTGTGCACCCGAACTGCCTATTACTACTGGGACTCAATGACACCGTGAGAGACATCCCGGCTGTCAGGGCAATGGCCGGCATGCAGCTGCAATCTGGATACACTCGAGCTGTTGCGGCTAGCAAGGAGGCTCGTGACATACGATTGGCCGGTGCAAAATTTGGTGTCATAGTGAACACACCACTTCTTGGGGATCTCCTCCTCTGCTGCACATGTCGAGCAGTCCCCTTTATCAAAGGGTTGGATGAGGCTTTTCATGGGGATCTGATTCTCTATACAGCTTTCTAACTCACATAAATCATCATGGTTTGACTCAGAAAGGTAGCGCTACAGCATAGCGCATATAATTAAAATAAGGTAGCAAAGCCCTGCTCTTGGTGAGTTGATGAATGCTCTGGCAATGTATTGTGTGTGTAATCTTTGAATTTTTGCAGTATGGGTGCAGGCCACCTTCATTTATTTGCTTTAAAAAAGGTCTAACTCTAATCAATCATACCACTGTCCATCCAATGACTTCTTCCTGTTACTGTCACTTCACTCTCTATGTAGCATACCCTCTAACATTCAAAATGTATTGTCTGTGTAATCTTCAAATTTTTGTAGTATTGGTACAGGCCACCTTCATCTACTTACTTTCAAAAATGTCTAACTTTATTCTTTTATACCACTGTCCATCCAATATCATCTGCCTGTTAAGTTGATTACAGTCGTGCACCCCGGCTGCCTGCTACTAGCCGGGACACAGAGGCAGTGTGAGAGACTGCAATTGAAAGACCACATCCTGATAAAGTAAGAGGACAGATTTTGACACTGGTAAAGAATACATGCAGAGATGGAGATATGATGGCTGATAACTTAGACGGCTCAAGTGTATCCAGACTGCGGCCGTGTCCTGCCCATTGCCCTGGCAGCTGGGATGCCTCTCACACTGCCTCTGTGTTCCGGCTAGTAACAGGTAGCCGGGGTGCACAATTGTAATTTAATTAATGGGCAGAGGTAATTGGATGGACAATGGCATAAAAGAATAAAGTTAGACATTTTTGAAAGTAAGTAGATGAAGGTGGTCAGCACCAATACTACAAAAAATTGAAGATTACGCAGACAAAACATTTTGAATGTTAGAGGGCATGCTTCATAGAGAGTGAAGCGACAGTAACAAGCAGAGATCATTGTATGGACAGTGGTATGATTGAATAGAGTTAGACATTATTTTACAGTAAATAAATGAAGGTGGCCTGCACCCATACTACAAAAATTCAAAGATTGCGCACACAATACATTGCCATTGCATTCATTGACTCACCAAGAGCAGGGTCTTGCTACCTTGTTTTAATTATATGCTCTATGCTGTAGCACTGCTTTTCTGATTCAAACCAAAGGATTTGTAAACATTTATGGGGAGTGAGGGCTTATAAATAATTCCTTTGGGGTAAGCTTCATGCAACCCTGGGCTAAATGGGACTGCCTGAGACTTGCAGCAGAGACGGTCCCCAAAAAGGGGTGTACTCACTCTGACGCCAGGGCAACCGGGATGCCTCACACTGCCGCTATGTCCTGGTTAGTAACAGGCAGCCAGGCACACATCTGTAATTAAATTATTTCTGCTTCCTGAGTGGATATTGGTGGTGTTCTATTGGTTCCATTTCTCCGATCTCCTTTGCTTCCGGTTCTTGCTCATAACCTTTTACTACATTGAGTTAAGTCCCAAGGGCATCTGAGTACCTGTGAGTGTGTCCAACACTACGGGAAAGGTGTCTCCTATAGGTGAAAACCTCTCCTGCTAATTCTAAAAGCTTATAACAGTTACTAGGAAGTCATAACATCGTAAAGGATTATATCCTAGGACCTGTGGTAGAATGGCAATTTGACCTTCCCCTGTTTGGTTTTGCTGTTAGTTGTTAGCTAACTCAAATTGCTCTCTTTGCCACCATTTTTGTTTAAATATAAAATGTGACCTTTTGACAAATTTATATTGGTGACGTATTCAAGTATCACTATAGGCCTGGATGCCTGGAAACTTATCTGTTGTAGGTACTCTGTCCCTGGTGGAAGGTTCGTACTGATAATGATGACAATCATTGAGATGAGATACAGCCAACTCAGCATACTATGTAGAATCAGTGATCGGCAACATAATAAACTTCAGGGGCTGCATGGGTAGTCCTCTAATCCTCCAAAAAGATGCTCATCAACTTTAATTTCAGTAATAATTTAAAACAATTAATTAATTCACAGAAAGAGACACTTATCTGTAATATCATTATCAACAGGGATCTTATACAAATGTTACAAGCTACAACAAACTAATCTAATAGTAAAGCAGGAAGGAGCTTGGGCCTCGGGTGAAGGCTCAGGGCCCACATGCCGCCCCTGGGCCATTTGTCGCCTATAATTGGTGTAGATTGTGTCTTTTTTTCTGACTCAAAATACATTTGCTTTTTGACAGAAATTACATCTACGACTGTTCCTTCAAAGAAGTTCTTCAAGTTCTTCATCTATAGGGTGTATGGTTTAGTGGATTACAGGGCTCACTCAACTGAAAATCATTGTTTTACCTATGTTTTCATCTATAATTATAATTTTGTTGTCTGCTATGAATCAAATTAAAGATATTAGGTCTATTTCACAAAAGTGGTGTTATTTTCTTTTTAAATGATACCAAATATGTTTTTTATAGCATCTATTTTCAATACCTCCTTTAAGAGCCCAATGTTTGTGTAAAGCTATATTTATCACATAAAAAAACATTTAAGTATAAAATTCTCAAAAATGATTCTGATAAAAATTACAACCATTTTAAGGCAACAATACAATTAACTGATAAAATAGTCATTAAACATTTGTGATTTTTAAGTAACAAAAACCTAATTTTGTTTCCTCTATTTTTTTTTACAACTACAACTTTTGTAGATTAGACCAAATTTGTTATTTGCAATAGAAATTGGAGACTGAGAGGTGTCCTAATAATGTAAGGCATCAGTATAAACAAACGCAAAGCACGTACCGAATAACATCTAAAAGAGGCTTCTCAGTTCATCAAAGTTTTTCATGAACTTTGCAGGAAATCAAATGGTCAGCAATTTCCCAAGCTCAATCCATCCCAGACAATTGTGTAATGTCTACATATTTAACCAAAGATTGTATAAGACATTAAGTTAAAAAAGCTTATCTTTATCACACCTTGCAAATGTTTGCCTCGGTTTTCTTACTGCATCTTGCAAGTATGTCTACAGTTGCCCCACGGGTATTTCAGTCTTTTCCAGGATGTAATAGGTTTTTCATACATTGCAAAAATCTGTGAGTCCTGGATTGTCTTTCATTTATGTTCCTCTAGGAATTTCTTTCCTTATTGATCTAACGCTGCATTCTCTATTCTAGTATTATCTTATTTAAGGAAAACCTGTCATTTTTTTTTCAAATAAACACACCATCACAACTAAAGGATTTTTGGAGGTGTGTTTTGCTGTCCAACATGCTTGGCATATGTTTCAGTGGTACAAACCATTATTCCCCTAGCCAGGAAATGGTAATGTTTTTTTTGCTTTGGATGAAGCTCGATGTGAAAATGTTCTTCAATTTGGTGTTTTTTTGTAGTTTATTCTTGGTCTCTCGTGGAGTATGTTCTTTTTCATGCTGGAGGAGAATATGTCAATGTCTATTGAGGATTTTTTTCCAGTTCATTTGCTAGCAGACTCTTTAAAATACACTATGTTATGTATGCAGATGGAGTAACTTATTTAGACAAGTTGCGAGATCAAGTACCTGTTAAAAAGAGCATCAGTCACACTGCCTACCTATAGCTGCACCACACTAACATTTAAGTGTATGTGAATGAGCATGACTAGTGTACCATGATCCAAACATTTCAATTGAACAAACATTGTATCACGTTCTTACTTAGAAAGGTAGGACCATTTGTAGCTTAGTAGTGCCAGTTTAACGTCTTATTTTTACTGATGACCAATGTGACTGCACTTTCCTTGTTTCTTATCACAATTTATTTTGTGTTTCAAATTAAACAAAATATTCTGAATTGGAGAAAGAGGCAAATCTCAGAGATGGTGAACACTTATTTCCACAGCATAATATCACAAAATTACAAGATTTGAGCTTTTGCAGAGTATGTACTGAAGAGTGCTCCAATAATGCAATTTAAAATGTGATAAAAAGTCCTGCATTCTCTAAATATTACAGCAAGAACATACATCACAAACAAAGTAATTCAGAACAATGATAGCTATACAAAGCCTAAACTACAAGTGAAAACTATAGTTAGGAATCAAGATCTTTGCATGAAAAAGACCACGTTATAACTCAAAAATTTGGCTTTCCAAGTATGCCTAGAGTGCCTGCCCTCATTAGACCCAATCTTGCAGAGGCCTGAGGATGGTTATTATTGTAGGTTAAAGAACAAGTAGAATAATTACCAAAACACAATAGAAATTGTGAAGCAGCACTGCACAGATATTTTATATTTTATTTTGTATCAAAAGATCTGTAATTGTCATGAAATGAACAAAACTGCCTAAGGTCCCTCCTAATGACGGAGATATAAAACTCCCATGTACAGTGTAAAATAACACTGACTGTTTTTTTAAAAGATTGGCATTATATGTCAAAAAATGCAGCAGGGCACGGTAAGCATGTTAAGGGGGGAAATGATCTAGAAGGGGC
The DNA here is from genome assembly GCF_038048845.1 of Mixophyes fleayi. NCBI lineage: Eukaryota > Metazoa > Chordata > Amphibia > Anura > Limnodynastidae > Mixophyes > Mixophyes fleayi. The sequence goes on from NC_134402.1 coordinate 54,404,722, forward strand.
GATGCTGTATATGTGTGAAAGATGGTGATAGGGATGACTCGATACATTTGAAAATGTTTTATTTTTTCAAATTATCTGACAGCGCCTCTAGCTTGAAGTTGTACAGGATGCTTTGTATACTCTAATTATATCCAAAGGCAAGAATTTATTTACACCGAGAAACTTTGCTTGTCAATTTGTGTATAATCACAGCTTTGGATGCCAGATCATGAAATAGCTTTTCTGTCAATTGAGGAGTCTATCAAACTTGAAATATATGCTAGGGTCTCACTATGTATTATGCTATCAGCTATGGGCTCTTGCTTTCAGTCATATAAGAAAGTCACAACTTAGTTAAATATCTTTACATTGCCTGTTCTGAGACATTAGCCATGAGATACCGACCATGGTGGGGGGGATTCTCAGCTGCTGGTTTCCTGGTTATAGTGATCATCAGCCCAGGCTTTCAAGCGCTGGGGCTGGTTATAAAATTTTTGGGGAATGAGGAAATACTGCCTTAAAAAGAGTATTTATTTATTTAATAATTTTAGGAAGGAACAGCGCCTACCACTGGTCAGTGCTAATTATTTCATATATTCATTGCTACACTGAATGTGTCATGGTTTATTCCATTGGAAAGGGCTTTGTTCAGCAATATGATGAGGGTTTGAACCATTTTAGAGGATATTACTGAAGATGTTTTGATGCTCTTTTGTAGCGCAGATGAGGCATGTCATTTTTAGTATGGTAAAGGGTGAACACAGCATGCTGGCTTAAGATAAATACATGTTAATAATAATGTTAATAGTAGCAGAATCAAAAATAAGGAATATTTTTTTCAATCATTTAAAAATTCACCCCTTAATGTAACAAGTATTTGTTCATATTGCAGTTTCATGCTGTATGAAAATAACCCTTTTTTTATAATTGGAAAAGTGTTGCAATTGTCATGGCTGTCAGAATAATATAATACTTCTCACTTTATCGGAGAAAGCCAAGGCAATTAAGAGTCAGGATAGAACAAGATTATAGAAATCATAGAAGAACAGGAGGCAGTTTGATTTTGTTAGATAAATGTAGCCAACACATCATTTTCATTTCTAGGTTTTTCTAGTTCCTGAAGAACAATAAGCTTTGAATGAACTAATGAATCATCCCACTTACAATCCAAAAGAAATCTTATGAAAACCTTGGCCAGGTTTGTTTACCATACAGTGCTATAGGCACCAAAACTGTTATTATTGTTTCAATAGGAAAATTGGGGCATAACATTCTCTATGGGACATATGGGAAAATATACAAAATCAGCTATCTATCATACGTTTGTGTATGGCCGAGAAACACCCTAAGGTTGGGTCCCATGTCCTTCTCCTGTTGTTTAAATTTAGGGGGGATGGAGCAGAGAACTCTATAATTATGGCTGACAACAGCATCTAATTGCCGCCACCGACTGCTATGCTCAAGGCCCAAGTAGGATCAGTTCTCCTCTGGAGCTGTGCAGTGGCCTAGCTCAGTGTGGGAGAGGGATATCGGTTGGATTAAATTATGAGGATGAGGGGTACACTGAGAATGATGATGAAAGGAAATAAATGATGGAGTACGAGGGCTTAGTGGTTGGTAAAAAAGAAAGGTGTATGTTAGAGAATTGATGATTAGGGTTAACGATTGATGGATAAATGTTTACCTATTACAAAAATATGAATTCTTGGGTGCTCACCCTGATGAAAAGTGCTGCACACACCTATGATACCTATTCTCACTTTATCGTAAATCACAATTACTCAAAATAGACACTTGTCTAGAGGGAGCTTTCAGATCCATTATCCCTAGTCTAACTCACCTTAATGCCAGTGGTAGTTTGGAACTCTTCAGCTCTGGAATCAGCAGAGCATTGGCGACCTTTACGCACAATGAGCCTTAGCAGTCGTTGACTCCACTCTGTGATTTTACGTGATCTTCTGCTTCATGGCTGAGTTGCCATTGTTCCTAAATGCTTCCACTTTCTAATAATATCACTTACTGTTGACTGTGGAATATCCAGCAGGGATGAAATTCCACGAGCCCTCTTATTGCAAAAGTGTCATCCTATCATAGTACCATGCTTGAAGTCACTGAGCTCTTCAGAACAACTCATTTTGCATAAAAAATGTTTGCAAATGGAGAATGTATGGCTAGGCTAGGCTATACTCCATATACTGTATCTATGATATCTCCTGTGTTAGGCTTTTGTTATATAGAAGTGATACTTAAAACATGCTTAAACCATGAGAAAAAAGTCATTTCCACATGGTTTATGGCTTAATAAATAGGCCCTTAAGTCACCAGCATCTCTTATGACTCCTTACTCAGCTTCACTCTTACAATTTCCAAATCAGCACCTCACCCAGATGTGAAAAAATGCAGAAAAAAGCATTAATATTGTAATTGATATGTATTTATCCTCTTCCAGGGACTCAAAGCTTATGCATTCAATGAGTATCATAGACAGGTTGTGCAACTTTCTGCACAGACAATCGCTCTCCTGTGGCCACTAATAATATTAATATATGCAGTCAACGTTTAAGTGACCAGACACTAGGCACTACTGCTGAGGTTAAAGTAGGCTTTACATTAATATCACATATAATGCATAACATAGAATATATTTTAAGTAATGATTCTGACAGTGTAGACTAATCTATGTACTTGTGGTTAGGGAAGAAGTAACTAGCTGAGTTAAAGAGCTGACAGGTCTGAAATAACTGGAGTATTTATATTTCTATAAATGTGTACATCTTGCTCTCTTCCTCTCCTCTGTAGTATGTTGGCATATTATTCCATCTTCAACTGAGTATAGACAGTGTTCCTGGCAGCTTGGCAGACTTGCTTTGCAGAAATGCACTGTGTATTGGTTTATTCATACACTGGTAACTCAAATAACTGCAGTACACATTTTCTTAAACTGTGTTAAATTCCATCACAACACTATTCTAAAGCTCTGTAATAGAGCACATTTTAAAAGAGCTGCAGATAAGTGTCTGGTTAGTGTGTATTTTGCCTTCATGGCTCACATCTGAAAATTTCAATTTTGGGGTTTAGTGGTCCTTTAAATTAACAGTGGCTAAGGAGCAATATATTAAAAGTAGTGATTTAAAATATATTAAAAAAAAATCTGTGACAAAACAGCAGTCATAGGAACTGTTGTATTATATCTAAATTGCTGCACCTTTAACATTCAAATGTTGTTTGATAAGTCAGTGTAAATGATAATCACCATTTTAATGATGTCTTGTAGAAAAGTAATAAGAAAAATAGAGATGCAAATGGACTCAGTAAAAGACCTCTTTTCTCAGAAGATTATCTTTGCTGAATTCTTTATGCTAGCCAAGTCAGTGGGAAGCTGGCAGACTAACAAAAAAAGAGATTGTGGCTTAAATTTTACAAGTTGCTTACTGTTTCCTTAAAACCCAGATGACCTCTTGCCTTTTCCTGGCTGACTTGGTTTGGCTACTGAGATCAATGACTGCAGTGAGTGGTAAACTAATAAATTTGATATGCCCATGTGCTAAAGGTAAATAAAAGAGTGGTCCATGACTGCATGCTGACCGAATGCATTTTTCAATGGCTTCTTTCAGACAATTTGTAAGTGTAACCATCAAGTTCATAAATTAATTTCTAGCATCTGTATTGGCCTAAGAAATGCATCTTTACTTGTACCAAATCTATTCTATCTATTTTCTGCACTGATTGTTATTTCTGCTGCGATTGCATTTTTTTGTCACCATTGTTATTTCCTGAGCTCCTTAAATACTATTTCGTAGTATTTAAAGCATGCTGCACCTATGCTTGTGCCATTTTCAATGTGCAACTGATGTGTACATGTAAAATGGTGAGCATGAACATTTTTTTAATAAAGTTAAATTGTATTTCCTTGTATTTAGGCAACATTCTTTTTGCCTGAGCAGGTGGTAAGCTGAATTTTAATAGGCCACATGTTTTCATATGGTGTGATCTTTAGGAATTATTGCTTGATTTTATCAGTTACATTGAGACTATTCATGACATAATCAAATTTACATTGGAATATGATGTTGCAGAGCTCCATTATCTTGATGTTCAGATTATCAACCGTCCACTTAACCCCTCATCTACTCTGCTCGCTATTCCCTCACTCCCCTGGCATCACCAGCTCCCTCTCGTGTCTGATTTGTCCACCCTCCCTTAGGATGTAAGCTCTTATGAGCAGGGCCCCTCTTCCCCCGTGTCTCCATACCTGTTCTTCTGCTCTGTCCTTACTCCTTATGGCTGTCCTGGAGTTACTGAAGCATTGGTACTTTGTGTTTATCGTTCTGTACTGTTTAACCCTGTACGGTCTACTGTTTGTACTATGTACGGCGCTGCGGAAACCTTGTGGCGCCCAACAAATAAATGATGATAATAATAATAATAATAATAATCAAAGAATATAATAAATGATTGACTAGCTTGTATTCAAAAACTTCCAGTTGTAATAATATGTTGTTACATTCTAGTTTTCATTCCCCTTCTCTTTTTACTAACTTACTAAATCATCAATTTATTAGGGTTAAAAGAATGATCTCCTCTGAGGGAGAGTATTAAGAGTATTATAAGTGTTGTGATGAAATGACTGACCGATTTCTGGAAAGGGGTTTTGATCGTAGAGAATAAGTCAAGTGCGCACTTATGCAAGCGATAAAGCTTTAACAGCAAAGCTTCTTCAGAGAGAAATATTATGGATTTCAGATTATAATGGAATTGTACTTCTCTGAAGTTTGTATTGGTACTTTTTTTTTAATATATATATATATATATATATATATATATATATATATGTATATACTTGTTTCCGATGTTGAAGGTGCTGTTTCATGTGACTGCTGTTGAGAACATTGGGACAACTATCTACAGTTAAAATATTTATATTCAAATAAAAAATGAGTATTTATCGATGTGTCAGGGATATTTAATTAGCATTCTGTTCTATATATTTGTGCAAGCTTGTCCCTTACGGTTGTTATGATTCCTAGTAAACTCAGGAAGTGGCCACGGAAGTATAACACAAATGTCTTCATTCCGGCAAAATATATAAGCAAAGATTCAGTTCAAGGAACATGCAGGTTTTCATAAACAGGTATAACTGCCAACATAAATATGAACAGGTGTGGCAGGAAGGTACACAGAAATACAGGTTCCAGTGAATGCAAATATAGTTCAAATGCAGGGATATGAATGGTGAATTACCCAATGCCAAGATGCAAGAGTCTGTCCAGGGAAGCAAAAAGATTCCAGGCAGAGAACAGGTTCACAAGCAAACTTGCATAGTCCGGTAATCAGGCCGAGGTCTAGGGCAATGAGTGTTCAAGCAGTATCCAGTATACAGACAGAGATCGGGGTAACGAGCAAACAAACATAAATGGTAAACAGGCCAAGGTCACAACGGGTGATCAAGTATCAGCAAAACCAAACTGGAACAGGGGGAACACAAGCAGCAGCCAGGTATACATGGATGAACTGAACAGAGCACAGCTTAAGGCAGGTATTTGAAGCAGTGCAACAGGTGCAGTTCTAATTAGGCATAATGCAAGGAGATTAACTCCTTCAGGCATGTAGAAGAGTTCAGGAACAGAAGAGCAGCACCTCTGGTGGTATAAGGTACTCCTGCTAGATACAGGCAGAGTCATAAAAAATGGCATTATTAATTTTCACTTTTCATATATGAACTTTATTTTATATTATTTATTTTAGGTACATGTTCACTGCATTGTTCTAATATCAGTATTTAGTGCCAATTTTTGAATAATTATGTTATGCTACATTAATGTGACTTCTTTTCATTGGTGCTTATTATGGTTTGAGAATGGAGGCATTCCTCTGAAACTTCACCTGGTGACTCTGCAATGTCTTTATAAATATATAAAGGTTGTGTTCATTTCCATTTTCAGTACTGCCCCTTTTTCGTGCATCTGGTAAGCTGAATTTATCAATGAATGATCCGTTGGGCTTATTACAGTCTCAGTTTAGGATAATCTCATCCTAAATAAACATTAGGATGTTAGAAATCTAGGAATTAAACAAATAATACCATATTTATTTAATATCTTTATTTACACAATTTCTAAAATATAAAATGTTGGATTAAATGAGCAGTTTCATTTTTATTTAGAAGTAAATGTACAGTTAATGGGGGGGTGGACAAATGTTACATAGAGAGGTTGTGTTAAAAATCTCTCAAATACAATGGAGCTAAGGATGATAAGATTTAAAATGTCAGTATTATACCTGCTAGGAGAAGGATCTTTGTTTAGCCATAATTATCTGGATTGTAGTTGGATACATTAACACCGACTAACCACTTTAATAGGCATATTTACTGAATAATGATGTACTCCTACTTACTCTCAGTACAGCTTGAATTAATTGACACATGGATTCAGCTAGGTGTCAATAGCGCAGCATTGGGATGCTTGACCCTCTCAACTCCAATACGTTCCATGGTTGTCAGGAATTAGTTGGATCATGGATTCAGCCCATATTACAGAGTCTTGATATCTGATGACTGGGACACTAATGCATTAAGTTGAATTAATTGTCAAGTTCCAGGAACTTCAAAGATGTTCTAGACCTGTGGAAAGGAACAATATCTTGCTAAAACTGGTGCATGTAAGATGCACATATGAGTTGTGGTCACTAATTACCTGGACTTACAACATACAGTTTTAGTGAGTAAAAACTTCACGGGCCTGATTCACTAAACAAAGTAAAGCAAAAAATGAGTAACTTTGAAACTTGGCAAAACCAGGTTACAATGCCTGGGGTGCAAAGGAGTTTATTACTTTGCACATAAGGAAAATACTGGCTATTTTTCATGTAGGACGCAAATACTTGATAGCTTTATTTTTACACTGACATTAAAAGTTGATGTAGGACATGCCCTACCCCAACTATAAATCTGTCCTCACATTTCCTCACATTTTAAATTTACCTCTCCCTCTAATACAACATGGTTTTGCCAATGTGAAAAGTTACTCATTGTTTTGGCTTTCCTTTCCTTAATGAATCAGACCCCACATCTTTAAATCTCAATTTTCCAATACCATGTGTATTCGTTAGAAACCTTTGAAGTTTTTCTTCTTTAATGAATTATGTATTCTCTAAGTGCAAAATATTAACTTTTCAAGCTTTATTCTATCTGACCTTTATTCTAGTGTCTTGGTAATTAAATGTAGATCATAAAATCATTTTACTTACTGTATATTAACTTTCAGCCAGCAAGCATCATACATTACATAGAACACATAGAGTCCCTTTGAGAGCTCACCTTTGTTGTGTCCTTGATCTTAAACACTGTTTTAACTGTAATAATGAATTTTTATATGCCCCCAAAACATTGCTGAAAAATCAATATTTTTTACAGCATTAGGGCGGTCAATAGACACATTTGCAAAGTCATTTTACAATGTATCAAAAACAAAATTATTTGGGTTTCCTTACATAATTTTGCAAATTAATACTCAGCTAGATGCTGATATTTAATTATTATCAACATCAGTCAAAGTATGGCTGTAATGACCAAGTATTTTACCCATATTGAAGAATGGTACACTACATTTATTATAGAATGAATATCTTTTAAACATAGTTCATGTAAATCGATCCATCTTGAAGAGGTAAAAGATTAATCTAATTAGAGACCTGCTTTATGGTGCTGCATTAAAAGAATATTCTGTTCAGTACTTCCCTACCCAATTTTTAAAATATGTTTTTAACACTAATATTTAATCAATCTCTCGTCCTGCAGGCGACAGTGCTTATCGATAGTATGTGGATAATGTTCGCTTTATGCCGTTGTAAACCTAATGCTATTACCTGCTGCTCATATCTTGGGTTTGAAACCCCCCATGAACATTTAGTCTGATTTTACTTATTTCACTCTTATTATTCAACTTGGGTGCCAAGTAACGTTCCCTTCTGAAATTAATTTTAACATAAACAATATAGATCAGGACAGCACTTGTTAACATGTAAACTGCACATAAATGAGAAATAAATTTGCAATGAGCAGGTCACATTTGAAATGATCAATCACTGGATTATAATTATAATGGTGCAGAAAAAAAGTAAGGGTAAAATACCCCCTTGCCAGGGCATTGCTATGCACCCCATAATTTCCAGGCTCATTTTGCAGCTGCATCGGTTCATTTATGTGAGTCACTTATAATACTATTTCAGCAGACCTGGGAGCACCACAATGTCCACCGTGTTTACTGATTTTGATTATAATGCATGTTTTGGCGTTTAAAATATTATTTTAAACTTGTAAACGTTTCATACATTTAAACATTTATAAGGCCTGGAGGTCTAGGGTTAGGGTCATAAAGGATTGACAGATTTCCATGCTAACATGCTGAAACATAAAGCATAAAACCTCTTTAAAACCTGGTTCCGTCCCTGGAATTTAGAGATAGTTGGCAACTATGGATACTGTAGTATAATCAGGGGAATAGGTACTATCTCCATGGGGAAGATGCGGTGAACAGCAGCAGTAAACCACACAAGTCCAGAGGTTTCAGGTTAACAGCCACAGCTAATTTATTCACCAGCTTGCAAACAAAACTAATCATTAAAAAATCCTAGCCATCTGGTTACTAGCTAATACATTTTAGCAAGACCCTCTCGCAGAACTACAACATATTATTGCTCAGCACTGCAGAGTGTCTCAGGAGGCAACTCACCTCCTCCCCAGGTCTGAGAGCCTGGTTGCATATCCCAGCTACCTTTTCACAGGCACCTCCCAGGTGCATCTCTTGATCAGTCTGTTTAAAATACAAACAACAGAAACGTGGGACTTTTGTACCTGCCATTTACCACTTGTCCAGAGCTCTTGTCACAATACCTATTGCACCCACATTCATTTAGGGCATGATTCATTAAGGAAAGTTACAAAAATAAGTAAGTAAGGCAAAACCATTTTGTATTGGAGGAAGAGGTAAATTTAAAATGTGATGACAGATTTATATTTAGGGTAAGGCATGTCCTAGATCAACTTTACATGTCAGTGTGCAAATAAGCTATCAAGTATTTGTGTTCTACATGAAAAAACAAACAGTATTTTCCTTATGTGTAAAATAATAAACTAATTTGCACCCCATGAATTGCAACATGGTTTGTCCAGAAAACTTAAGGAAGAATACTTACTCAATTGTTTGCTTAACTTTCCTTAATGAATCAGGCCCATTGGGATCTATCAATAAGTCCTTAAATTAGAATCTACAACATATAATAATCCACATACATATCCACACAAATATAAATGGAATAATGTAAGCCCTACTGTCAACTGCACAGTGACTTAGCGGTTAGCACTTCTGCCTTACGGCACTGGAGTAATGAGTTGGATTCCCGATCATGGCCTTATCTGTGTGGAGTTTGTAAGTTCTCCCTGTGTTTGCGTGGGTTAATTGTCTGCTATTAAATTGCCCTTAGTCTCTTTTGGTCTGTGTATGTTAGATTGTAAGCTCCAATGGGCCAGGGACCGATGTGAATGAGTTCTCTGTACAGTGCTGCGGAATTAGTGGCGCTATATAAATAAATAGATGATGATGATGATGAACTATAAAGATATTAAAAACCACTGGTTTTTCATGTAAATGACAAAGTTATATGACTAAACAGGTCATGGATCTCCAGGTAGTAAATCGATCCAAATACAGGAAATGCTTGCATTGCTAAACAATACAACCTGGTCAGTATTTATAAGTGATATTAACCTAACAGCTCTTTAGGTGAATCTCAAAAAGTGCAATCATCTCTTAGGCATGTGTTTATTGGGATAGGTGATATATACAACTTAGAATTATGAATGTAAAGTAACAATAATGTTAATAAAATAATCATTATACTCCAGTGCTATGAACCTAAACAGAGACTTCATGTTCATAATAATCTAATTAAAAGGTAAAATGTCATAAGATCCATATGCCACGGGTAATCAAGATAACAATTCATCTCATCTCCCTTTTGAGACTTCCTTTTGCCTATCCTATTTTTATGGTGGTATTCTATCAAGTATTTGCTATTTGAATAGATCTGCATATTGACTCTTTTCATGAAATTTAATATGAGTGTGAAATAAAAAATGTTTTACAACCTTGGATAATATAGTGATTTGTTTTAATTAAATTTTCAGTTCACAATACAAGGCCACATGTAATCTTAAGAGGGAAGATAACAAATGAAAAATGATGTGTCAATGGTAACAAAGAATGTATCCTTAATAACAGAATAGCCACTGTTGCCGGCAAAGCTTGAAAGATCCCATATTTCCTAAACAAGAAAAGCAATCTTTTTTTTATTTTTCATTTCTGCATCAGAATTTAAAGATGTATCATTCGGACGTCCTTCAATATGTTTGCTGTCTGTTTGAATTATCTGTCAACATTTGACAGAAAGTTCCAAACCTTGCATGTGGTAGATCATAAACATGTTAAGGCACTCATGCAATTTTGGCAACTGCCTTCTTAGCTTGAACAGGAATTTATGAAGATAACTAATACTGTCAAATGTCATTTGCATCTATCATTAACAATTTTACCTATCCATATCAGCTGATTCTTTAGCAAATTCCTCAAATAGCGGGAGAGTATACACAATTGTAAAATAAAGAAGAGAATGAATACATTTAGCTTAATTTATAATAGTGTTACATACATCAATGAATTTATTAACTATGTATAACTGTGAGATGGATATCAGACACAAGACTGTTACAGCACTCAATGTGGTAGATAGCAAGAGGGTGAGTAAGAGTTTTGGTTGTATCTGGGGTGAGAAAGTATCATATCCTGGCAATATTACAAAGGTGTAAGCGACAGTCAAGGGTGACACCATGACTTATGGAACAGACAAGAGTGTAGTCTTGTAGAGGAGATTATAAACTCAGTATTATAAATGTTGATTTTTTTTTAGAAATTTGTTAATCGTTGAAGACTGAAGAAGGTTCAAGAAAAGTTGCCAGTGTTGGAGATGCATTGAATTTGATTAATTTGTTGGACGGTAGATGGCAACAAATTCAACAAATTCACACTTTCATCAAATAAATGTGTGAATGATATGCAAAGCACATGAGTATAATGTCTGAGATGGTTTATCAGTATCTAGAGTATTATTTAAAAAATGCTTGAATATCTATCAATTGTATATAAAACACCAGCAATTCTGTTGCTGTGACTTGGCTAAAATGTGTTGAAATTTGTGGTATTACAATTCTAACAGTAACAATCAGCGATTTGTGTATATTGGTTATTTTGACTTCACAAGGTAAAAGAGATTTTATAAGAGACTGGTAGACAAGTGATTAGTAAGTGAAAAATAGCACATTTTTAAGCAATAAATAAATAAATAACGAATAGCAACAAATTTATGATACTAACCTTAAAAAGTGCTAAAAGCGAAACATCGGTAAAAAGCGCCTCAACAGTGTTTCTGGCAATAGTGTATCTCATGGGCACAAATGAACAACTGGTCTTTGGATGCCCATGGGGCACTCTATTTGGTGTCTGATAAGAGCCCATTTCCTCTTCGACTCCTTCCATGCGTCCACACCTGTATATAAGAAGAAGCAAAGTATTTAGTGTATAAACATATGTCATATAATATGTATTGTTTTTTTTCTTAGAGCCTTTACCAGAGCAACAGGAAAAATGGCAAATAAATTTTGTTCAAAAACTTTAATTGGTGGTGGAGAGAAAGGATGAGCAGAATGACAAATCACAATCCTGTAATTTGTCCACCAGTACACAATCCTATCCACTTCCACCCCCGGTTTTCATTTCATTTTGGGCTGTAATAGGAAAGGAGGAACTCCAGGAAAAACAGAGAAGACACACAGATCCTTAGTGCTACACTAGTCAATGGGGGATCAGATATTTGCGGAATTAAAAGCAATGCATTCCTTGTGGTTTGCCATGGCAAAAAAAAGAAACATTTTATTACGTAATATTGTTAGATACCAAAAATAAGGGACAAACACAAAAGGAAGAGCAGACCATCAATACTGAGACAAAGGTATGGGTTGGATTCTATGATATAAGCAAACTTCATGTCAATTAGGTTCACCGATTTTTAATTTAGAAATTATGGTTGACCTAGGCATGCCTACATTCTAGTAATGAAGATTGTCTGACACATACATATGGATCAGGTTTAATTTAACAAACAATGTGACCCAGGACTAGTCAGTTGATGTGCCATGTGTTTGGTCCATTCAGATGGACGTCACTCACAAATACACTGAATGTGAGTGAATTGAGCCAAATGGAGCAATAAACGGTATACTACCTTCACTGTTATTCATCAGGTAATGTTGTTTGTTTAAATTGCCTCTGCTACATGTATAACAATTGTCACCAGAATAACTATTGTGCCAGCATTAGAAGTTGTAGACATTGATTGCAGATTGCTCCCTCTAGAGTTTTCTAGCTAGATTTGCATTTTCAAATTGCTTCTCGGTGACCAGATATCCATCCAATGCAATTACATAGAAGTGAAGTAGGTACCAGATTTGGCAGTATTTTGCCAGTACAGCAGAGATTTTAGGATAGTAGATAATTGCTAAAAGTCACTAGACTCCTCTAGACTACTCTAGACAAGCTCAAAGAGGTATGTTATCACCCTGTTCTATGTTATTACTGTCAGACTGGATTGCACACATAAGTATGTAATTTATCACAGAGGAGTTTATGGCTATCCCTGAGAGGCCCTGCAGTCACAGAAACACAGTCTAATTTTCACACATGTTAGAAAATAGCTTATCTGAGAAAAGTAAAAATTTTAGGATTTAGGACTTAGGTTATGCTATTTACTTTATGAATGCATTGCAGAAAATGCCGTCAAAGGTAAAAACCATGGGCTTAAGCCCTCACAGTAATTTTAGTATGTAGATTGAAGATCTGCTGACCCAGGGAACCCTACCAACCTACAGCTGCAGCAGCTATTTTCAGTTTAAGTGTTCTTCTGAAAAGACTATAAACTTATGTCAGCAGTCTCAAAATAGGAAATTGCACCTACACACTGAGAACCTCATATAAAGTTATATGCAATATCCGTCTAAAATACAGACGGATATTGCATCCAAAAAAAAGAAATATTTTACACAGGTAAGTAGAGCCCAAAGCATTCAAACAGTTCATCATCACTGTCAGTTTGCAACTTGTGATCGAGATTTAAATGAAAAATTATTAATTGACAAACAGAATAAGAAAATATTAAGTATTAATTGGGATTATATTTTTTAGGCTTTCAAATAGCTGTCCTTTGCTATTGACGATGCACTTGGCTACAGGTAACACTAGCTGTTTGAGCTTTTACTCTGATTTGTGTTGGAGTATTGATGTTTTATATTATGCATAATTTTATTAATAATCTTGCATTTGTGAATCAGGATTTTTATAATGTGCTGCATTTGTAATGTGTGCTTTATTTTGACAATGTAAGGTGTTTGCCTGTGGAGTCTTTGTTTAGGGAAACAATGAATTCTCATATTATCCACTATTGGACTCATGTAGAGTTGGATGTCAATCTATTTTATTTGGGTAAGACACGCATTTGCATACTGTTCAAGAACACCAAATAAACGTCTGTATGCAGATTTTTTCACATCTTAGTTTTGTTTACTTATGACTGGAGAGGATGAATAATGGAGGAAAGTAGCAGGTGATGGTTGTCCAAATCCACTAAGGGTGTGACGTAATTATGAAGCTGTATGTTGCTAGTCCCGGAGGGCTAGTGCAATGAGACTCAATGATGATGATGATGAGTAACAGCACTAGCTAGCTGTTTCTGGTTGGTTGATAGTGGATTGATCTCACTAGCTAATAGCATTTAAATCAGAAGGATGGCGGCTATACTAGATGAATTTGCTGTCGTCTATTTGCATGACTTATTTGTCATTTCCATTTGGACTATGCAGTGAAGAGGATTACTATTTGATTTCTAAAGGGGAAAACAACAGATGTTTATATTTAATTTGCATTTGTATTTTTTATTTGTGTTTGTATATAATTATTTTTTTTTTGAGAACATATTTAATAAATACAATAGACTATTCTCTCTTGTGTATATGATGCTTCATTACAATATTATATTGTGCACAGAAAGAATAATGTGGCTTCCGCAAGTCCATCACTTCCTCGACAACCTTACTCACCAATGACTCAACAATGACTCAAATTTTGGAAGTGCTTCTGGAAGACAAGATACCAAACAACATCTAGCCATAAGAAAATCTCCTTGCAGCAACTAAAATTGTCCCGGCAGGTGTAACAAATTAATGTGCAACAAGAGTAACACCTTTCTAAGACATTTGTTCTCAACAATGAGGGACAACAATCGAACCTTGTTGGCCTTAACTAAAATAGTTGTCCACCAAACTACAACAACATGAGAGTATGAAATTGGCCATGGTGGCGAATCTGTTAATGGTAAGGAACAACCACACTGAGCAGAGATTCCACCATCTACCTCTGCTCCAGCAGCCACCAATGCTCAAGTCAGGAATAGCAAAGGTGCATTCCACAAGGGCCTAGTCAAGAGGTCCATTTTTTAAATAGCCAATCATATTGAATTCTATAATACACAGATTTCTTAAATATGCTATGCAACAGGGGGCCAAATATGTGGTCTAATGTAAAAATTTGGAGGGAGGGTGTCTACAAAACCAATGAAACTATTAAGAAACAAAGAACAGCTGGATAGTATTTGTATATAGCATGCATATATTGGGAACATGTAATACTTTTTTTAAAATTCATACCTTACATTGTAACTTATTGTACCATGCTGTCATAGTACTGCTGGAAGATGCTTTTGTTATAAACTTATCATACAAATATAGTATTTCCATTTACTTCTATGGAATTTGGTAACGAACTGAACTGAAATATTGTAGCATAATATAATCCCTCATCCTGTGGCTTTCTTCATTGGGCGCAGGATCAGGATCACAAACTAATGGTTCCTCCATCAAAATCTCCACCTTCTCCTATATAGGCTCCCCGCTCAGAGAGGTGATGTTATTAAAATGGCACAAAGAGCAGTTAAGTAGAGCAAAATTTTATAAGCATACATGAGGACCTCCCCTAAATTATTATTTTAGGCTGGATGTAATAGCGGAAGTAAGGAAGTGAGGAAGCATGGTCGCAGATGTTAAGCCCATATTTTAAGCATGGAAAAGCATACAATATTAACATAACTTTTGAACACTTGGCAGATCTAAACTGAATAGGCATACTATCGTTCATGTAGAGTTGGACATACATTGTTTTTTTTAACATAAGATATGCATAACTGTCCCTCACATGGGTTCTCAAAATAATGTACATATATGGCCTTATACAGATTTGTACACTTCTTAAATTTACAACTGCTTATGCCTTGAGAGGTAGAATGGGGTTGGGAAAACTTAGGCCAAGTACAAAATGGATGTAACTCGTAATTGTGACAGAAGTAGACCTGGGTACAGACACAGATACAGTAAGTCTGGCAAAATGCATATCTATTTGCATTAATTATTTGTCATTTACATTTGTACTTCTACAGAAAACAAGATTTTTAAAGTGGCTGTGACAAGACCTGGCAACACAGTGGGAATATCTGGTCAACCCAGTCTGTCTGTCAGTCAGTGGGTAAATTGGGCAACATCAGCCCACTCAGTTATTAAATGCAACCCAGTGACCAGAACCAACTTTGTTTTGGTGACCAAAGAAGGAGGGGGAGGAAGCAGAGAATGGCTGGGGACCCTGTGACATCACAAAGTAGTGGGGTTAACTTCAAGAGGGACTGAGTGCTATCTAAGATCTGGAGGTGGGGAAGACCACCTCCAGATTGAAGATTGTTAGCCATTGTCTTCCACAGGACTGGCCTAGACATTCTGACAGGGAAACAGCAGGTGGGTTATTGTTGTGGTCAAGGGAGGAGGCAAGGATCGGGGGATTTTGGGGAGAGAGAAAAAGGAAAACCTTGAGGGGAGAGATTTTGTTGTTGCTGGGGGATTCTGGACAGAGCGTACTTGGACTGATGTTGAGTAGCCGTACACTATCAGTGCCAGAGAGGATTGTTTGAACCAGAAACCTATTCAACCAGATTTGTCATCACTCCATCAGGAGACACTTGCAAATTCTGGGAAATTGGTGAGCCTACATCGGTAGGGAAACTGATACCCAAAGTCCCACCAAGATGATGGAGAGTTGGCCGAACGGCCGGGATCAGCAAAACACACAGACCTATGCTTCCAACCCCGATGTCCTCACAGTGCTATTTAAAAAAACTTAAACAAATGTCATGCTAGATTGAGAATGTGTCATTCACATTCACAGCTAATAAAATAGTAATGTTTTCCTAGGCGTTTTTACAACCACAGGTATCATGTATAATAACTGTTTACACACTTTTGCTTGCAAACACATTGCACAAGCTGAACAATGAGAAGTGTGTAGCATGTATTAATTTTCAACACCCTGCATTATTTATTTTTAATTTATATGAATTGTCTAGAAAAATTCACACACACTTTACATCAGTCCTCTGTTTGTGTTATTCTTTCATATAGACTTAAGTGTTGACAATTGTCTTCTTAAAACAGAGGTGCAGGGAGTATGCCTACAGTTTACACATAAGCTTTTTTTGGATGCTTAATATAGAGGTGAGAAGACTGGTCAGGCTCCCTAACAGGATATCATGAAAACTCTGAAGTTTGTGAAGCATAACCATGATTCTCATCCATGCAGCACCACCACCACTGTCTAAGCTATTTGCTTTGTTACATTTCTGTGTATCTGAGTCAATCTAAAAGACATTAGTTGCAGAAATGCCACACTCTGTTTTCAGTTGTGTACTGAGAAGGTCATACAGATATTATTGACGAGTATCAGGAAATGTATTAATGTGCCATTGGATGAGGACTTCTTTGTCAATAAAGCAGGAATTTCTCTAAAATTACTCAATTTCAATATGTCATAGGGCTAGTTGTTGTAACACATTGTTATTATTATCATTTATTTACATGGTACCTCCATATTATGAAGCACTGTGCAGAGAATATTGTCCGACTGGAATGAAGCAAATCAGTCTTTCATAACTAGACACATAAAGCCTTTACATTCCATTCATTTGCAGATTTGAGATGCATCTCTTCTCATCTGTAGCCTGGCTGCCACATTTTCTAGGAGAACCCAAGACTCTTTCATAATTAAGAGATCAGTAAATTATATCAGGTAGGCAAGATGTATAGAGGTGGCTGCTACCACATAGCATTTCTGTTTGCATTGTATGTTATATTTTTGGTGCTTATTTTAAGATGTTTGTCTATTAATGTGCTTTTCACATATGGAATCAAAGCTTTCTCTCTTCACAATGTTGCAGCTTAACGAGTGGTGTTGTTGTTATACAGATTGCAGAAAAATATATTTAATGTGTCAAATTATTTTTCCTTTGTATGCTTTCCCATGATGCAATTTAATTTTGTATATGTAAATTAAATAATTTATGACCTTCATCATAACAAATTATAGTGTGGTACAAATTTTGCACAAAATGTTCATATTTCCTTGAGCTAAAAAATCCTTCATATTGTATGCTACTGCTGACATTGTAAATATGAGTAAAATGTACTGAGCCACACAGTTCCTTTGAGACAAAAGCCATGCACTATGACATAGAGACAATAGTTATTCAAGGAAGGAAAATTATATATATATATATATATATATATATATCTAATAATCAATTATATATATATATCTTCAACAGCTACTATTTAAAAAAGCACATTACAGAGACTGAATAGTGCTTTAATTAAGATATAACATAGATACACATTAATCATTTCACAACAAATGTGCTTTTTCTACTTGCAGGAGACAGCAATTACCCTGTTATGCCACATCATCTCAACCCTTTATTGCATACTCTAGCTCCTCTATCCTCTATTACATGTGCCAAACTCATATAGAATTCTGGCACATGCCTCCACTAGATTTATGAAATGAACATTTGATTTGCTGAAAGTCTATCTTCATTTCCATGACCAGTCTGTTTTTTAATCCATATATACGAGGTGGATTTTGTGTAGGAGGAATCAGGAGATCATGATCTAAAACCTTCACCCATTAAAGTAGGTCAAATGACTAGGAATTATGTTATCCAGGAATATTTAAATGTTAGTACGGCATACAATTACATATTAAAGAATGCAAATACTATATAGTTGTGATTAATAATTTTGATCATAGATATCTTCTTGTTGAATTTTAAGATCATATTAAAATATGTTGTAATATCAATTGTGCAACAATGTTTTTAATAATGGCAAAATAATGCATGCTGCATGCAAATCTTGCTCAGCTGTTCTTTGCAAAATTATATTTAAATTGCTTCTGAAGATGTAATTCTCCAAATTAATATTTTACCCTCTAAAAATATTCTAACTACAGGACATTTTTAATAAGCCTCATGCCTTTCAGTGTTTGTCTATGATGCATTTAAAGATATTAAGGCACAGATAAATGGCAAAAAAAAATGATTGCACTAAGTATGCAGAACTACCCTAAAGAATGTAAAATTTACACAAACCAGTTACCTAGTTATGAGAACAATGTAGTGGGGTCCAGCCAGGAAAACCATGAATCTGATATAACACTTGTGTAATTATGTTCTCTAGAAAATGTGTTCTAAAGATGGATTATTTAATTAATTATTTTTTCATCAATTACTTTTCAGATTTTGAGGAATGAGTGAGATATACACAACATTTTACTCCATAAACTGTTTCTAGAGTCACACAATAACATGAGGTTAATGCAGTATGATAATCGAGAACTAGTCGGTGGTGCATCAGTTCTGATTTAATAGCTTGCAATCCCCTTCCTACGTATCCGTAAATAATTTATAGGTAGCCAGTTATAGGCCTCTATACCATGTGTGTAATATAAACCTTTAGGTAAGGTCTATGAAATGTCATTTGTGTCGTAAGTAGTGCCTTCAAATAGAGCATGACAATAATAATCCTGAAATATATGCTGTGTGCAAAGAGTGACGTTAAACATGCAAGTGGAATTGTCTTTCATAGTGGCACTTTCAGCTCCATCTACCAGTTTGGTAGGGGGATCAGTTTATAGTATGTAATATCAACCATGTACTCTAACTCGAGGTAGTGTTGGGTGTAGTTAAGCAGTGAGATCAGTCTCCATCATAGTGATGACAGTTGTACTAAATACTGTTGTCACTTTCGATGTGACAGAAATGTATGTGTTTGTGCCTTCAGCAGATGTAGCAGCCGCCTTTGTCATTGTGGATATAATAGGAGGGGCTATCGTGGGAGCACTGGTGCTACTTTCTTTAGGGCACTCTGAGCCAGATGTTGCATCTCAAATCACATACCTCTTGAACCTACTTGTGTTTGTGTATACCCTTGAACTATTTCCCTGTAATACTTGTGTCAAACATAGACAATTTCCTACTCTATCAGTTATTACTCCCCTTTCTTTGCTGGTTCTTCATTAATTGTTAAATATCGGAAAAGGTTTTTTTTCCTTGCTCATCTCTGCAAAATACATTTAATTGATCTTCTATTAACATGGTATGTTTAGCACATATAAATTGTCCTATTTGTAACTAAAATGTCTCCAGATACTGATATGGTTACCTTTTTTTGTTATCACCTGTAGAACAGGTTTCTGTCCCACCACTTTTCTGAGCCATATCTATAGCATATGCAGTACCGAATAGCACTATCAGATTAAAGAATGAAGCAGTAAACCACAATTGACAAGTATATTCACTCCAGTATCCAATGTGGTTCCTCCTCCTCTTGGACAGCTGATGGATGTGAATAGGAGCCCTGTACCATGACAATCTTCTTTAGTAATGAATCAGATCAGTTTATGGTCCTTTGTCCACTTCTCTGAGTCCTTGAGGAATTTACCAGATTGGCTACCTTAATTTAATATGTAGCATATTCTTTCTGTATTTTAGTTATCTGAATTTAGCAAGCAGGACATAAAAAGTTCCCAATCATCACATAGTCCAGGTAGGACCACTTGACACAGTCTCTCAGGTCATCTCCTCATCAACTTAGTAATGGTTTGGGTGTAGTAACATCAGCTTAGTAGTGGTTTGGGTGTGGTGCACAGGCTGTTAAAAACACTCATGTCGTCATCTGTATATACCTTAATCTACTTTACTTCAATAAATTAATCTCTAAAATCAACCTGTGATTGGTGCAGTGTATATAGTATGCTTCCTATCCACATATTCCTATGCTCTTAATTTGCTTATTATTCCTTATCATAATTAATGCAAATCTCTATAATATTTAATTTAGTCTTATACAAATTCACACTATAACTTTTATAGCAATATTAATTTCTTATATAATTCAATACATATCCATTTTTTAAAAAATCACCTTTTTCATTTGTATGAGATCAATCTGTAGTCTCTGAAATAAGCCTTTTATGAGAGGGATATGTGAGAGGGACATGTAGGTATTGCCTTACCTGTGTTCATTCATTCATGCTTTCTTCTCTGCATGGGATGAGAATCCAAGTGCATACAGTTAGGACCACAGCTATTAATAAGCTTTTAGAAGCAGACTAGTAGATGTCTTCACCTTTAGAAGCTGCCTTTCCTGTAGAACTATACATGTTTGCAGGTACTCGGATGCCCCAAGGACTTATCTCTATGGTAGTAGAGGCCTATCAGAATAACCGTGGTTCCAGGTAGAGAAACCGGAAGGCTGGAGGCGGGAAAACAGGGGAAAGGCAAAGGTCACGGATCCGTAGCAAAGGGAAGGTCAGGGTACAGGCCAGAGATCTGGACAGCCAGCAAACAAACAAGTCCAATATACAAACAAAGGTCTGGATCACAAGCAAAATGGCGAAGTCCAATATTTATGCAAAAAGTCAGGGCAACAGGAAAGGTCCAAAACGTCAGGCAGGGACACAACAGAATATGAATTAAAAAGTGTTAGTAGGCAGAAGTAGGTCAGCAAACAGGCACATGTATGGAACGTTATAACCGGCAGGGAGGCTAAGTCCTCCCTGCTTTAAATACATGTAAGGGCCAGAGAAGGGAGCCCAGCAGAGAAATAATTGATTTAATGAACTTGCGCACACGCTACTCGGCAATTCAGGAGCTGAGCGACCCGGCCATTGACCTGGCAACGGCCGTGGCGGAACCAGAAGTGACCAGAACCAGGCGGCCGGGACCAGAAGTTCCAGCCAGCTCCATGACGACCAGGACGCAAACAAATGGGCACAGCGATTTGCGGCGCCTAGAGGCACCGCCGTGGCTTGTAACACACACCAGTAATTCCCAAACACTCTGCACATACCTTCTTTTGCAGCATGGGTTAATCCATGTGCTGCTTCAGGTACTGCTGGTAAGACTGATTTGAGAGCCATCGGCCTACCCTGTCCATCTTTCCACATACCATTGGTATATTGTATGTATCTCTTTGATCTCAAACTGGCCTCTTCCTGTGAGGTACAAAACTTTTGCCTGTCAATTAGTTAATGTTCATCAATTTCTTAAAATACATTCAGTTGTACACTCGTTTGAGCTGGATCATGATTCATAATTGCAGCTTGTTTATGCTACTGGATTGAATCAATCAGTCCTTGACTTGTTGTGCATATCGTGAATCTGGGTAAATATTAAAATTTTTGCCTTTTGCTATTGCACAAGCCCTTGTCAAAGCTTCAAATTCAGCAACTTGAGCTGAATGCGGTGGTCCTAAATTATCAACTTCTACAATTTCAGTGTCTGACACCACTGCATATCCTTTACATAATACTCCTGTGTAATTTTGACTGTGGCAACTTCCATCAGTATAAACAACTAAGTCAGAAGATAGCAACGTAATGTCTGAGAAGTCTGCTTTTATTTTGTTGCAAACATTTTGATACAATCATGGTCTCCATTGTCTGAATCCTGATACTCCTCCTCCATCCTCTGAGATTGAGAATTTTCATAAGGCAAAAGAATAGCAAGATTTAATGGAACATAAACTATGGTCAGATTGGGGGTACTAATAGTGCTAATAGTATCATTAATACTAGTAATAGTATTACTAATAGCTAATGGTACTGGAAACATGTCTGGTTTGAGCAGAGTTTAGCAGAGAAGTCACTGCATGTGGTACATATAGAGTGAGTAGGTGTTGTAGCACAATGTCCTGTACCTTATGAACCAATACTGAAGCAGCCACAACAGCACAAAGACAGGTAGGTAAAGCAGTAGCAACAGTGTCAAGCACACAGCTGTAGTAGAACATGTGTTTTTGTGATTCACTATGTGTTTCTGTGAGAACTCCTGCAGCTGTGGAGTCTGACTCATTACGTAACAGTTGAAATGAAAGTATAAACTCTTCAATATGAGTAACCTTCTCTGGTAAAGTGGAGGATATTAATTGCAAAGGTTGTGCAACCTGTGAAAAAATTGTCTAAAATCGATGCAGGGTTGTCTGAATGCATAACTGGACATACAAACAAACCAAATCCATCCAGTGGAAGGCCCAGAACAGGCTCCCCAGGTCAAAGTTATGGCCAGCAAAACACCATTGGAGGTCTGACTGGGACCTCAAACCCCTGGTATGTCTTCTGGGATCCAATGTTACCAGTCTGTGAAGTTTTTGTCCAAATCCATCCAGTGGAAGGGTCAAAAAAGCTCCCCGGGTCAAAGTTCTCTCCAGCGTACACCAATGGAAGGTCCGAATGGGTCCCTAAACCTCTTAAAATCTGGCCAGGATCCAACTGGACCATCTCGCGTTGTTTTCATCCGAATCAGTGCAGGGGTGTCAAAGATATTCTCCTACAAACAAACAAACAAACTTCTTATTTTATACATATATATATACAGCTATGACCAAAAGTTTTGAGAATGACAAAAGTATTGGTTTTCACAAAGTTTGCTGCTTCAGTGGTTTTAGATCTTTTATCAGATGTTGCTATTGTATGCTGTGGGTTTTTGTTTGTCCCCCTGTCTCTTGAGGATTGACCTCAAGTTCTCAATGGGATTAAGCTCTGGGGAGTGTCCTAGTTATGGACCCAAAATTTCCCGAGCCACTTATTTATGACTTTTGCCTTATGACAAGATGCTCCCTCATGCTGGAAAAGGCATTGTTCATCTCCAAACTGTTTTTGAATTGTTGGGAGAATTTGTTCTTGGATGATGTTTTGATACCATTCTTTATTCATGGCTATATTCTTAAGCAAAATTGTGAGTGAGCCCACTTCCTTGGCTGAGAAGCATCCCTACACATGAATGGTCTAAGGATGCTTTACCGTTGTCATGACACAGGACTGTTGGTGGCCCTCAACTCTCCTTCTCCGGACATGCATTTTTACAGATGCCCCAAACAATCTGAAAGGGGATTCATCAGAGAAAATGACTTTGCCCCAGTCCTCAGCAGTCCAATTCCTGTACCTTTTGCTGAATATCAGTCTGTCCCTGAAGTTTATCCTGGAGACAAGTGGTTTCTTTGATGGCATTCTTGACATCAGACCATCCTCAAAAAGTCTCACTGTGCGTGCTGATGCACTCACACCTGCCTGCTGTCATTCCTGAGCAAACTCTGCACTGGTGGTGCCCCGATCCCGCAGCTGAATCAACTTTAGGAGATGGTCCTGGTGCTTGCTGGATGTTTTTGGGCGCCCTGAAGCAATTATTGATCTTCTCTTCTTGAAGCTCTTGATAGTCCGATAAATGGTTGATTTAGGTGCAATCTAACTAGCAGCAATACCCTTGCCTGTGAAGCCCTTTTTGTACAAAGCAATGATGACTGTACGTGTTTGCAGATAACCATTCTTAACAGAGGAAGAACAATGATTTAAAAAAGCACCCTCCTTTTAAAGCATCTAGTCTGTTATACTAACTGATATTCTAACTCAATCAGCATAAAAGAGTGATCTTCAGCCTTGTTCTTGTTAAACTACAGCTTCCTGCTTCTCTCTGCATCTCCAGTACATTCCACATTTCCCTGCTCAAACTTGCTCCATAGGATTTCTTCTGCTATGCCTTCATCTCTTGCACCTGAGGTTCAACAACAGGAGGGATTTGAGATTATACAGATTCTTGATTCCTAGATATCCAGGGGCAAAATCAAATATCTGGTGGACTGGAAGGGTTTGGGCCATGAGGAACGTTCTTGGGTCATTGCTTCAGATATGCATGCTCCTGCTCTTCTATGTAGAGTCCATGCTAAATTTCCTCAGAAGGTCGCTCCAAGGTGTCCAGTGGCCACCTTTAAAAAGGGTCAATCGCTGGACGAGCAAGCGGGTCCCGGTGCACTTACTTGCTCCATTCAGGCAGCTTCCGTGGTGCTGAGTGCCTTGACTCTCTGATGGCGCCCGCCATTTTGCATGTGCAGACCTAATCTCCCTTTTATTACCTCCCAGCCTGTCCTGATTGGCTCCTTCTGCTCCCCAGTATATTTAAGGCACCTGACATAGCAGTCAGGTGCCTGTTCTTTGAGTTAATCTCTGTATATGTGAAGGATGTGGCTCTTGTGCTCCTTAGCACCCTCTCTGCAGTATATCATCACTATTTGGCTCAATTCGCTGTTCCAGTGACTCATCGCTGTGCTACTCTTCATGTACAGTCCCTTGTCTAGGGATTCCTCTCAACTGACTATTACCTCTTCTACCCTTCTGTTATTCCATTGGCTCACCGTTTGCTGTTCACAGTGTCCGTCTGCCTGTCACCTTCTCTCAAGTCCTCTAGCTGGCCTCCTCAAGTACTCACCCAGGGGGGCCGCGAACAAACAGGACAGTGACTGAAAAGTCCATACCTCCTTGCAGGGGTCCCTGGCAAAGACAACCGGCCTTGTTAGACTCTGCGCTTTTGGGTAAGAGTAGTGTCAATCTAGACAGACCGGGTGGATCCAAAGTTCTCATCCGTACTCTATGACAATACTCAAGAAAATACATTTCTGCTTACCTTTTAAAAGCTACCATTATTCCTCCATCTGTCATTGCAAAAAACAGGTGTCCAGCTTGGTGTCACGAAGTAGAAGACCTGAATACAAACCTCCAGTTGATAAGGTATATTTTAAGGTAGATATAACTGAATGTAAAAATGCTTATTTCAGTAATATTCATTTAAGCTTGTGCCTATTCCGAGAACCTCTCACAATGTGATGGCTTAAAGAAGACTTTTTTTATTTTCATTTGTTGACTTGATTGAAAAGGGTCTTATCTTATTTGTCCACTGCATCCTTATATAGAACAATAGGTGCTACACACTCTAATGCTTATTATCATAACTAAAAAGATCATTGTTTGTCAAAAGATAACTTTTGTTATACTAGTCAGCACATGATGCTAGAATGAAACACTTATGTTTTACTTATGTTAATTATTGTTCCATAAAGCAGATATTTTTAAGAAAATATTTATATTCGTAATCAAAGTAATGGTTGACTAGATACAAATGCCAAACAAAAGAAACATAATGATAAATTCTCTTTAAAACTTCCATTACTACAGACTTAGTTCTGTGTTTACAAATCAGTGTTTTCACTCTATATGATCATGGGCTTCCGTGGCTGTTTATGTTATATTCAAGTAAACTCACAACTGTTTAAACTACTCTTCTGCCCATTTCTATTATTGAATTACTCAATATTTTCTGTATACAAAAAGGTGTTTAATTTTGTACCTGTGATATAAGGGCTACATATGTTGCATCAACTGTCCCTATGACAAGTGGAAAGTGAGCAATGTTGTAAAATTGCTGCTTTATCAACAAAAGGGAGTCCTCATCCCGTGATCTGCAGCAAAAATATCCCATATGCACTTGACTAAAATCATGCTTTGAGATTCCTCTCGCCACAGCTTCTGTGGTCTGGAATAGAACCACAGAGATGTAACACAATCAAAAATGTAGTCAACAATGTTATTGCTGTGTAGATGATTTATTAGAAGCTCATGGTCACACTGCATCGTCTTCAGAGTTTCCATGATGATATAAGGCAGGACATTGAACCGACTTCTCAACTTTGTGTCAGGCATATCAGTAAGGCTTACACATGACCTATACATGTGCTCCTTGTGCTATTGCAGCTACTGTTGCTGACAATACCAGTGATAATTTAGTTATAGATAACAATTTATAATAAATAATTTCATATGAAACAAAAGCACAAACAAAGGAATTATGTTATGTGTGAGAATCCAGAAAAGATTTTTAAAAAAAAGACATGCACCACACTTATCGTTGTTCAGATACTGTAATGTGATTGTAAACAAGCAAACAGTTAAGACATGTATGCGACTTATATGATACAGTTGTTAAAATTAAATCTGAATGAGGTCAGCTTATACAAATAATAATATTGCTTAATTCTCTAATACTGTAACTTAACTGTTCTGTATTAATGAACAGCATATAAATTTAATACATGATGGAGTCCAGCAGAAAGCGTTTTTCATTTTCATAAAATTTACCTCACTGTATAAAAAATAAAAAAACACACAGGTGTGACTTCAAGACAGAATAGTGTATTTACAGTGTTTGTTAGTTTGACAATCATAGTACACAATTTATACACGGTGTTAATGGTATTATTACCCTAGTTGGACATTAGAATTATAATATGAAAAAAAGTGTTATAGCCAAAAGACAAAATAGTGTTGTTTACATTGTTAGTGAGTGAGTGGCAAATTACATTTAATAAAAAAAAATTACATTCATTGTGTAAGGGTTACATCCAATTGTTGTTACCTAAGTGGCACCCCTGAATTCCTGGCACACTTGGCTGTCTCTTACAATGTCCTCAAGTGCTGCCAATGCCTGTGCTACAGATTTCTATCTGTGCACTAATTCTTAGAATTTCTCTGAAAATACATACAAATACAGTAATGTGAAAATAAATGTACATCATATCATTGATGCTTCAGGGTATTCTAACAGAAAATTCCTTTAAAGTTCCAACACAATATCTCAATGCGGTCTCAATTGAGGTCTTGTTACAGTGCTTCCGGGAATCGGCAGGCACATGACGCAACTCAGGGTGGGAAATTCAAACCTCCTCAGGTATTTAATCTTCACTTTAACACTCGGTTAGCGTCAGAACAACATGAATGCTTCCTGGCTCCATTCTCTTTGTGGATTTCTTGTGCTACTCAGTTCCTTGCCTGACTCCTGTATACCAGTGCTGCTGTTTGACTATTTTTATTCTCCTGCATTTGTGTACCGACCCGACTTGCTGATTATACGCTGCTGACTCCTTGTGTACCAGACCCAGCTATTCTGAACTTGTACTCCACCTTCTGATGTTGCCTCTGCCGCCTGATCATGTACCGAACTTGGACCCCACTCACTCTGAGACTGTCTGCTGATTCTGTACAGTGCCTACAGTTTGTATACCAGATCCAGCTTGCCTGACTACGAGATTTCCTTTCCACCACCTACTTCTAGTCCGTTAGTGCTACATCTGGAGGCACGCCAGTGGGCCGTGACCTGCGAGCTCTCGACAGCTAAGTCCATCCTGCCTTGTGGAAGTTCTTGGTGAATACTGAGAGCTTGTTAAATTCCATACCTCTGGTCAGCCAGTGACAATCTAGATTATCACCAGATCCTATACCAGCATTACAGGTCTTCAATTTGAGTTGGCTTTATAAGCTATTCAGTTATAGATTTTGTTGTGTGCTTATAAGTGCTTGTACTGTTGCATGATCCAATTCCAGACAAATTGTAGATGTCAGGTAAGTGGCCTAACATTTTCCTTTAAATAATATTAGAATACAAAGTAGCCTATAGTAGACTTAGTGATGTGAGGCAACCAGTTCTAGTGACTGCAAAATATACCTAAATTCTCACCCTCTTCCCCTGTGCTTATCCAATTGATATGAGGCTTTCTTTTATAGATTTTTCGCCAACCATGCTGTCATATATTAAAAACGGATCTTTGGTTACATTTGCCCACAGTACATAGTTTCAATTGTCTTGTGTTTTTGTTCTGATGCAACCTTGTAGTCTAAACTACACTGCAATTTTTGGGGGAGAGAAAGAGCTTTGTCCTGGCTACCCTTCCATGAAAGTCATACTACCTGAAGGCAAAGTCATGTACTTTAACATTTACCATGATGACAGAGGCTTGTAGATCCCTTTTCTGTAGCTCTTGGGATCTTTGCGATTTCCCAGAGAATCATGCAGCCTGGTAAATTTGCTGAGATGCCTACTTCAGAGAAGACTGGCAACTGTCTTCATTGTTCTCCCTTTGTAAATAATAGTTCTCAATGTTGAATGACGAACTTCAATCTGTTTGGAAATTTGGATATTGTCTTAAAATCCTTTCCCGATTGATGAATAGCAACAATTGCTTCTCTGAAATCATTGTAGATATATTTTCTCCGTGGCATTGTGTTAATACATACCCAAAGACTCCAGACTGAACTTCCAAAGGTTGTGCTTTTTATATAGAGACATTAGAACTTTCTGATCAAGTAATGGAGTGCACTTGATAAGCATAACCTGCTCCAATTAGTTTCTTTATTGATATGGAAGCAGTAAGGGTATTTTTACATTTTTACACATGGTTCTTCGTGTTGGCTTATTTTGTGCTGAATAAAAAGTGACATAGTAAAATACTGTTAGTTATTTGTAGATGAGATTGGTGTTATACAATTTTAGGACTTGGCAGCGACTAGATGATTGTTAATTATGTTGTGATATGTTCTGAACTAATTAACAACTTGACAATGGACTAAAATAGCAGTTTGTTAAGCAGGCTAATACAAACTAAATTGAGCCAACTCCATACCAAGCAACACACAGCCAAAGAAGAACAAAGAAAGGCACTATAAATTGTATTAAACCATAATATGAGTTCCAAACAGAAATGGTGTATACTGTACCTCAGAGTAAACAGATTTTGGCCTACAATTCAGAAGAAAAGCATACAAATTTTCTGCAGCAATGTAGCACTGGTAGCAAAGTAGCTATATATAAGCATTTATATACATAGTGCAGTGGTATAACAGTCAAATAGAACCAATAGATACTAACAGATTTTATTAAAAATAGAAAATAACCTTTTATTAAACATATTCAGTTTTCTCTAAACATTTTAGATTTCTACAGTCACTACTGTTTACCTGAAGCTACTACAATAATAACAATGTAAATAAACAATCACCATCACTAGCTTCTGTGTATAATCAGAATGTAAAACAAAAAAAATAGAAGCCATTTTATCAAATTGAAAAGATGTGTAATGTGTACTGTAGTATAACATGTATCAAAACTCTTTGGACTACCATAAATGTAGATACATTTCTTTATATTTTACTATAATATTACAGTATTCATTAAACTTCTGCATTGTAAATTTATTGAAACCATAAATGATACTATATTTGTAAAATGAATAAGTGTTATTTCCATAGGTAGGTGATGGTTCCTTGGTGGCATAGTGGGGGTTGTAGTAGTATGCTGCCTGGCGAGATCCCTCCTTCCTAAAATACACTTCAAGCTCCACACTTCCCTCTTTGTACAGGGCTTTAGTCGGATGCCTTGCTTCAAAAACATAGCTTACGGACTTACAGCCAGACTCATCTCAGACTCATCAGCCATGAGACACAGCTAACAATCTTCATGGCTCGGCCTTCTTCAGTCTTAAGACTATTAGATGGGAAGCAGGGTAGGAGTCAAGTGCATTGTAGAAGTTCTTTCAAGGAGTCCCGTAGTGATGTAATTAAGTCTGTTTCAGAAAGCAGCCCATGATTGAAGCCGACTAAAGCTGAGTAGTAGTTTAAAAAAGGTTGGAAATCCAGAGTGGCCCATTAGATTGTAAATGCTCAGAAGCAGGGCTTTCTTTCCTCCTGAATTCTTGTCCTATTTTGTATATCCTTGACCTGTGCTACACCTGTTATACATTGGGCCTGAAACTGAGTTGGATGTATTTCATTTAAAAAAATAAGCTAAAAAGCGATGCACATTAAAATAGCATATTCATGCACATATGCTCAGTTGGACGCTTCTCAAGATGTGTCTAACTCTGCACCAGTAGTATATGCATCAGGGTTATGTCATGTGCACCAGATACATTGTTATATATTGGTTTTTATAGAAAGAAAAGATGCATTTGCTATAATGTTTGATTTAAATAAAAGATAAAACATCTATAATACACAGGTATAATCTTCCTTCTCATGTACGTATAGAAGTAACAAAAATGTCATGCTAAACGACATACACAAAGGCAAATAATATAGGTATGAGCAATGAAGAAAGCAGTACCAGCTTTAAATGATGAATGCGCATTTAGCCCATCAGAAGTGTCTGATGACCATCATTATCATCAACAGTGTGTATTTGTATCAGCCCTCAAACCCCTGGAAATTATAAGGCTACTGAAAAGCGTATCTATGTTTCCATGTCAGTCTGTCTCAGTCGCAATTACACAAGCATGCCCTTTCTGTACTTGGACTGCGCTGGCCCTTCCTTTACCTCCCCTATCCTGCGTCTCCAGTCTTAATGATTTGTAAGTGTAAGATGCAACCAAATCTGCATAGGGAAGTAGACATTCTCTTCTTTTGTGGAGCTTAGAGTACCAATTTATGTATTTTTTTAAAAAGAGAGATGTATGTCCAACTCAACATCAGTCCCTTTATGTTTTTCGGTGTTTATTACATCTTACACATTATGCTTCATTTCTTTGTATGTTTACATTTATGCTTCTTGAATGCACTTCATTTTGACTGTACTTGTACTGTATTGTGTTTGTTGGATCTCTACATTTCATATATAATCTTCTATTTCCCCACGGTGCAGTGTTGCAGAATTTTGTGGTGCGATTTAAATAAATAACAATAGTATTACCAGCCCTTCTGGTTATTGCCGGAATTGAGAGAGCGTCAGTCAGGGTCAGCTTAGGTAACTCACAAGCCTTGCTCTTTAGATGCTTGTGTTTGAGGTATCCCTTTTTCTAATATTGCATTTAAATACTTGCTAAGGACTGTGCTAAAGTCTGCAAATATAGTTACTGCACTATTATTTACTTGTTTATACAGAGGATTTTGAAGTTAGCTATATTATCTTCAATTATTCAAGGACTGTAAAGGAAAGATATTTATTTTGCCTGGAACTGATTTACCATTTTGCAGTGCTTGCAGTGTATGTCTCTTACTTGTTCCTAGTTCTTTGTAACACGAGAAGATTATGGACGACTGCTGTGATTTGGAGGTTATTGCAGTTTACATGCTTGTTAAATTTGTGCCCCAAACAAACTAGAATCTGGTATGAGTAATAAAAAAATATGCATCCCGGATATTATGTTCTAGATGATACTGTAATAAATACAATTTGGATATAAGATATAAACTAATGCTTTATTGCTACATAATTTTAAAATATTGATATAATTACAAAAAGAATGATATTATTAACTTTATAAAACACATTGTTTGGAAAATAACTAATGTTGTACAAGCTTGTACAAGCATGGAAATGTCTTACATATTATAGAAGGTAGCATAGTCAAGTGGTCGGAAAAGAGAATGCCATTAGGATTTACTTATTCCCTGCATTGCAGCAATTAGAAATCATTTGTAATACTGATTAAATATTAAATCAATGTTACAAGTGATCCTACAATGATCAGATGTAGAGGATACATGAGTAAAGGGCCACTGTAACATTGAGTGGCACACATAATACAATTGCCCAAACCCATAAAAAAGGAAGCCAAACTCCCAAATATTGTCCATCCACCACCAACCATTTCTTTGTTTTCACCGTAAGACAAAAAAAAATAATAATTGCAAAACTATTCTACAAAAATAAATCCCAATCTGTCTTCTGAAGCAATGCAATATTCACCAGGGTGGATATGAAATAAAACAATTATTACCAGCAAAACTGTCACAGTTAGTTAGTTAGTTAGTTAGTTCATACCTAACTAACTATCATTGGCCATGAATTAATTAATATGTGATCATAACCTCTTCTGTTAGATCAGAATCATCTGTGAGTTGTTTTAATTATAATTTAGATATAAAAAAACCCAGCAACAGTTGTGCCAATGAAAGCTCTGTGGGTTTCCCCATGGTTGGATCTGCGATTTGTTATTGTTAGATTCTGTGTTAATTAAGACATTTGGGGGTGTATTTAAGAATTTTCAGGTTTTTGCTTTGTTAAATTATCATCTGTCATTGAAAAGATGACAAATGACTTTTAGGGGCAATTTACTATACAAGTAATGTCGGGACAGTGAATCTGATAAGACGCTGTTCCATCGATAACTCTTTTCTAAGGAAAACTCTGCAGTTGCAATTTTTCTAAGGAAGACTGCCACAGGGAAGAGCAGCAATGCTGCCAGATAGTTCCCTCTTCTATTATGCTCTCCCATTAGTTTTGAATGACTAACACCATCTTCAGAAAGAGCTAGCCATCGGGCTTAATAAAATAGAGTTTTATGGAACTGTGGTTTAATGCTGTAGTTTGGCTAATGCAGTAGATCTCTGATATGCAGGAAATCCCGCTGATTATACCAGAACCAGCACTAGGCTGTGCCAGCTGGGGCTGGTGACTCTATAGGACATTAACCCACAGCGTGGAGTCCCCCGCCATAATGACTCTCAGCCCCAGGCTGGTCAGCAGGGGGCTGGATTCCCTAGGGAGTTGGGGTCCACAAAATAAGTAGGTCCCCTCCCTAGATGTACCCAGCCATGTCACTAGGGATCTTCCCACACCACTGGGTGGTGGGTGTGGAGTAGTAAAAGTGTAAAATTATACAAACATACTATTTTGAATTGCTGCACTACAGGTTCCAGCAAGACAGGGCTGCCATTAAAAGTCTGGACATGCTGGTGCTTGCAGTACTACAAGTTCCAGCATACATATGGCAGCCAGGGCATACTGGCACTTTGAGAACAACAAGATTATCTGCAGCTAAAATGCTTGCTTATCCCACTGAGAAAAATGATAAGAAGCCACAAACGGTAGCGACACATGTGTAGGATAGTTTAAAAGAGTATTTATTACCACCAACGGGTAAAAACCCCTACAATAACAAGCAGTATATATCTCTTATCTGAACCCTAAATGGATACTGGAGACGGTCTCCTGTGAAACAGCATACCGTGTCAGACCAAGTGATGCCACCACAAGGTCAGCAAGAAAACAGCCTGGCAGTAAACAGTGCTAGAGATAACTCTATGCATTTGGTTAAACAACTTCATCACTGGTGTACAGTCTCTCGCACATGCGCACTTATATAGGTACATTGATTAATCATTAGAAACCATCCTGTTCCGACACTTAAATAAAACTACCAACATGTGGTTACATAATGGCTCACAATAATGGCCTCATAAGGTATCCCATTAATATTTAACTAAAATAAATAACACCAAAAATGTCCTAGGATCATCGCAGTAACTAGCAAAACCACATGGCTTATATCTCAGGAAACAAGCTAACAAAATGGCTGCTCATAGTATGGAGTCATAAAAATACATATTAGAATCCATATACTTAGCACACTAATCACCAATTCCAATCATACATTAAAATCCACAAAATTAGCAGATATGTTACCAAAAGCCGAAAGATCATATTCAAATCAGTAAAAATAGCTGATATCCTATAATGCATATTAAAATCAGTCAGTGATTGTATTTCATCACACCTCTTTCATTTTCTAAATAAATTAAAATTAAGATTTATAATCCCTTGACTCATAAATCCCAAGATTATTTACCAACTTTACCTTCTCCCCTGACCAATGGCATAACAAATAGGGTAACAGGGTTAGCAGCTACTTAGTATTAACCATATAAAAAATATATTGCACATAAATAAACTTGAATCCCATAGTTTTTCTATAAATAGGGTATGGTTTCAAACACCCTGAACTCTTCCCTACAGGCCTTTTCAAGATGTCCAAATTTCGATCACTGGGAATCCACCCTGCAGGGCTACCCGGAGGTCAGCGTCGCTGAGATTGACCAGAAGGTATTAGAGGAATGGAGATGGGCAGGGATCAGGATTCTCTCCACATGTAGTCCTCTCCTGCTGAGCTGGTGCCCCACTGTCTGTTCAAGTCCAGGGGAGAACAATCAGGGTTTAAACGGTTATTCAGATTCCTAATCCCTGATGATGTTGATGCAGAGCAATGCCTTGTTTTAGCCCCTTACAAGCATTTGTATCGTTGAAGGGGTTGAATAGCTGTTCTTTATCTGTGAATGTGATGAGAGGGGGAGAGATTCCAAGAAATAGGGAATCCATTTTTTATGGTATTGCAATGTGAGCTAATCCACCTGGCTCTATTTAAGAACCTAGATAGTTTCAGACCATATAGAAGTCCAGTTTGATAAAAGTACTTAAACACCTACCATCCCAAATAAAAAGAATCATTCTTAATTAACAAGGAACACAATTATATCCACGGGATCTGGTAAAGTTGATGAAAAGACAGCAGGACAGTATATTCGCTGCAGTCCATGCTGACACTATGACTGTTAATAATAAATAATTAAATAAAAAAATAAAAATACAAACATGTGTATCCATGCTATCCTTTATTGTTACAAAAAAAAAAATAAACTGTGTAGGTTACACGTGGAAGAATTTAACATAGAACTTAATTTTATTGCTACTGTCCCATAAAATAAGAATCACACAGCTTTTATTAAATATTATAATTGAATTAATTATTTCATTACTTTTCAATGCATGTAATAGAAATTACCACCATTCTAATCTTCCTAATGTGAACCTCCTTTGACTTAAATCTGTACGGTTTTCAATGTGTGCATCTACAATTTGTTAGCAAATTTTTTTACCTGTGTTAAACTGATGCTCATTTGTGCAAACTTTATGACTCTGAAGTACCAAGATCTTATCAGCTCTAACTCTTAGCACTTCCATTCCTTTGATCATATGATCAATTAAAACAAATGTGGCCTGATTTCAGTAATGAAACTAACTATATCATAGAGACATTGAAGGGGAATGCAACTGCTAAGGGTAGATGAGACTGTGATATTCTCATAAAGTCCCAGATTCATGCTGGGATGTAAGTCAATTTGCGTGCCATACCTTGAGTGAAATTACTCTTTGCATGCGCAAGAAAGAGACTTACGCCAATGAACGCAATTACATGCAATTCATCTCCGAATGCAAATGTCACTTACGACTGTCTATGACTTGAAGGGCAGAATGGGGGAGGGAAGAGGTGGACTAACATAGCTCAGGTACAGTAAGGGCATTCAAGTGCAGATTCGGTAGATGAAGTCCTGGCGTTATAGATTTATTTTCAGACGTAATGTTTGCACCTGCTTCAGGGCGGGTGTAACTGACAGATGATAGTAAGGATCAAATATGGCATTGCCTTTCACATTCTAATGAAATGATTGCCAATTCACCTGCACACCTGGCACCAGTCATCTCATCAAACAAAACCATATAAGATCATGGCAAGGGTAGGCCATTGTGCCATTTCATTTAAAAAACACAAATTGTTAGTGAACGCTAATGAGTTAAGCGAAGTTAAGCGGAATTTTTACATATGCGTCTTAGAACAAAATAAATGTTATATTTTTTAAACAAATGCTGCATACCTTACCATATACAAATATTTTAAATATTCTTTCTGACCCTTTGAAAGCATTTGCTTACATTAGCATTGCTATATTGTTTTTTTTAAACTGCTATGCTTCTTTATACTTTAGCATTCTTATATATTTTTAGAAGTGTATATAAATATTTGAATACATTAGCACATCGGGTTTGTTTCTAATTGTAATGTTTATTTAAAAAAACTAACTAATATTACACACTTCATTGTACTGATATGCAAATATTTTTTTTTGCAGGTGCTGAATCACCCCCTTGTACGTTTTAATTAAATAAATCCAAAAAGATAAAAAAAAATTATATAGAAATGATCCAAAAATATTATGTTTAGATTTATTTTTATTTTTTTACTTTTGTACTGTGGCAAGAGCACACTTCTGGTGAAACATGCTCAAACAACATTTTGCTATTTTACCTAGTTTTTAATGTCAGGATGGTAAAAAACGCTATTTCTAAAATCGATAGAGATCAAAGTCCCTGTCTATAGACCCGGAGGTCCAGCAGCTGTCAAATGTTTAAAAATAGATATAAGTTTAACAAAAAAAAAGCGTGGGGTCCCCCCGTCCAAGCACTATTAACTCTAGTGCTGCCATCCTACTGTTGGTTAAATCTGGGAAAAATTTGCATGGGGTCTCCCTAATTTTCACTTAAACAGCACTAGGCAAACCACTGGGATGGGTGGCAGTGTAGCAGGGGGACACGCGGCTGGGGTCCCCCTGCCATAATGACAAACAAACCCTAGGCTGTTAAGGGTGGATTTCCTAGAGAGTGGGGTCCGCCGAAAAAAATGAGCGGGTCCCCCCTCTAGGAATAACCAGCCCAGTGCTGAAAGCACTAGGGCTCTCCCTACATCCCTGGGCGGTGGGTGTAGGGTAATAATGGCAAAAGTAATGTAAAAATAAAATGGACGCCATTTTGTTTTTGTGAAATTACAGGTCTCAGCCAGCCCGGGCTGCCATAAACAGTTTGGGCATGCTGATGCTTGTATAACTACAAGCACCAACATATACATGGCAGCTAGGGCATGCTGGCACTTGGAGAACCACAAGTGTCAACATGCCCTGACACCCAGGGCTGGCTGAGACCACAAAACAAAATGTTAAATAAACCACAACACCCTGTTTTAAACCACACACTTTTAATAAAAATAATAAAACCCCAATAAATACAATACACACCCTCATACACCACATAAATTTATTAAATTAATAAAAATAAGAAAAACTCAAAATACTCACCAATCTGAATTCTTCTTCTTTCGTCAGCAGCTTTTAATCCAAAAATGCTTGAAAACCATGTCCAAATAATTTTGCAATTCCAAAGTCCAGGCTTGAACCATGTTCCAAATATTTTGTGATTCCAACAGTCTAGCTTGAAATGTCCAAAATAAATTGTAATTCTAAAAGTCCAGCTTGAAATGTCCAAATGTTTCCACTATCCTATCCCAACTTGCTAGAGAATCCCTAACGCGATGCATGATGGCCACAGTGGCCGTCCTAGACTTCTCATCTAACCAAAGCAAGTCTTCCACCATACTATGTGGGCTTCAATAGAGACCCATGGTTTGGGAGCATGCGGGCTGTCCAGTCCTTAAGCCTCTTAACTTAGGATGAAACAGACATGACTAAGCCATCCGAGGGTGCTTGCCTCTCCACACAAACTGCAAAGAACTCATGTAAAACTTACTGAGTATTTGGTGGAGGACCAAAGTTGTTATGGATCTGAACAAGTACAAAATTTTTGGCAAAAGCATCATTTTGAGCATGGCAATCTTACCGAGCCATAAGACTTCAAACTCAACTGCCCATGAAGTAGTAAGAGTTATGAAGTGAGGCAGGAGCAGGATATTATTATATTCTATGAGGTCTTTCGGAGGGGAAGGGATATGGATTATAGGTATTTAAGAGACGAAGGGCACCAGTGAAATTTGTAAGTGGACTGAAGGGAGTGAAGACTATGTAGTGATAGTCCCACCCCCATAGCTTCTGATTTGGTAGAGTTTATTTTGCAATAGGAAGCCTCAGAGTATGCTCGGAGAACTTCCTGCAAGGAGGTCTTAGGCTCAATCAGGAACAGAAGAACATTGAAGGGAAAGTGGACTTCCTGGAGCACGGCTATATCTGCCTTATGAGCTGCAAAATATTTAAGAGCTATTCTACGCTTATTTGGGGAGTTCAGGCATTTACGGACAGAAACTGAACCGTGGCCGAAGCAGGAGGAGTTGAGAAACAACTATTAGCAAAACCTGAGGAGTGGACTATGTGTGGTGATAGTCTCCATGGGGCTGGGAGCGGGGGGGCGGGACTAGGGAAACACCGGTAAAGAAGCTAACGGAGGGTAAACATTCAATAGGGAAACTAGGGCTCTTGTCACAGGAGGGAGAAAGAGTGGTATAAAAATGTGGGTGTGTGGGTCTGGACCTGGGTGACCTGACCCCCGGGTACTCAAAAAGGAAAACCAATATGTAACAGATAAATGCAGCAGTAAGATATACAAGCAGCAACAACAGAACCAAACTTCCTAAAAAGAAACAGCATTGTAAATATTCATATTCAAGACATTGCTATAAATATTAAACAAGAACAAGACAAACTATTACAGGGAATGCTTGTCCCCCGGAGGCATGAGGGATAAAAGCGGAGCAAACCAGCTGATTATGTGCCTCAGAGGAGTGAGGTAGAGAAAGGTAAATCCAGGGAACTGGCTGAATAAGGCAGTTTTCTAAAATAAAAGAACAGTTTGTGGTGTCCAAAGACAAGTTGAAGTTTGAACAGGGCTTCCTGGCCCGTTGAGAAAGGCAGGTCTGCCCGAAGAATCTGTTCTTTGATGGGGAAGAAATGGACCCTAAGTAAGAAGTCCTTGGGGGCCAAATCAGGAGATTTGCAACATTTAGGCAACTGGTGGTTCCTATCAATAATAAGGTCAGAGTCTGAGGCTACCGGTAGAAACGTGCTAAATAGGTCTGCGGTATAAGCATATAAGTATATTGAAACAGAGTCCAGAATATCACGAATCATGATGTTTTTACGTCAGGACCAGTCCTCCAGGTCCGTGAGTTTATTTCTGACCGCCAAAACCTACTCCTGTAGCAAGACATGGGCAGCAATGAGATAATTATGCGAGGAGAACAGGTCCTCCATTTTGGTCTCAAGATGGTCTGTTCTATCTCCTATCTTCACCAAGACAGATTTAATTTCTTTGACTGTGGCCTGGAACTCAGACGTTAAGTCAGACTTCAAGTCAGTCAGAAGAAATTGTATAGATCAGAGGGTGACAGGGCAGTCAATGCAAACATTGAGAATTCCTCTTGGCCATGTCTGGAGCAGATTATAGAGGGCTGAGAGGTTTGTGTGGACTGTTTCCCAGATTTGGAGGTCGTGTGAGGGTGAGCTTGTGAGGATGTTGAAGCCACAGGGCCCCCTCCAAAGAAGTTCACATGGTGGAGGTGTCTTGGTGGAGTTAACTTACTTGGGTGGCATGGTGGCACATATTGGAGAAGAAGTATTGAAATTGCCAAAGGAACTTCACAACAGAGTAAGTAACATGGCCAAGGAGTACCATGGTGGCCACAACAAAGGTCCCAGGAGAAAACAGCAGTATCTGGTGGTACCGCTTGCATAGAGATAAGGTCAGTCCAGGCATAGTGATCAGTTTTCCATCAGCCGGCCACTTTATGGCAGTGTAGACCACCTGTACAAGTAGCATTAGGGAAAAGTTAACATTACTGGTTCACCACACAGTCCAGGCTATAAACAGGCAGGCAGGGAGAAGGTTTTGGGGATGCCTCCAACGGAGCTGGATGTAGTAGCTCACTTCTAATTCTCCTGGACCTCTCTGCAGCATTTGACGAGGCTAGCCACTATTTTCCCATAAAACACTACATTCTATTGGTCTTCAAGACACTGTCCGATCCTGGTTCTAATCCTACTTTTCAAACCATTATTAAAACTTTAGGATTTGTTTCTCGGGATCCAACTCCTCTCTACTTCCTCTGTCAGTTGGGCTTGGGGTCAGGGCTCGATCCTAGGCCCTATTCTTTTCTCTATCAATACCATTTATCTTGGTAAACTATGAACTATGAACTTTATGCGATTGATACTCAAATCTATCTAACCTCTCCAGATCTCTCACTATCTGTGTTGGCCCACATGGACTGATAATCTCAAGCATTGACAATTGAAATTCCTTACTGATCTTCTTTAACCCTCACAGTCTATTTTGAATGCATTAGCAAGCCTAATTTTCTTGCAAAACTTTCTTTGAAATGCTGCACTGCTGTGTCAGTCCCTGCATTGGTTGCCTTTACTGAAAAGATTCTAAAATATTTCTACTAACACAAAAACCATTAGCAAAACTGCACCAACATATGTGTCCTCTCTTGTCTCAAAATATTTCCCAGCTAAACCTCTCCGCTCTGTCCAAGATGTGTGCCTCTAATCCACATAAATTACCTGCTCCCTTTCCTGATTGCAGGACTTTTGGGTTGCACCCACTATGTGGAATGACCTCCCTTTGCAAGACTTTCCCTACCCTATAAGCATTTAAGTGCTCTGTGAAAGCTCATCTCTATAAACAAGTTTAATTCCTGTGCCTCTTTTTTTGCCTCTCTTAGCTATTCTACTAAATTACCAGTATACTACACAGTTCATGCAAGCTTACATTTACACTACTTCTTTATTCAAAAATCCTTCGACCCCTGACAGTATCACTGTACCCCACTAAGCACTTTTTACCATTGCTATCCGGCTGCACCGATATGCAATAAGTGGCACACATCTACTTATGTTTTCCTATTGATTGAAAGCCTATAAGGAGAGCCCTCGTGCATTTGTCTGTCTGTAAATACCCAGTCCTGATATATTACTGTGTTTGTCCCCACTTGTAAAGCGATACTAAGTATGCTGGTGCTAAATGCATTCATTTCGGTAATAATAATAAAACTCTGTCATTATACTTTACACTAAGCTGGGCTTTATAAACACATATTGGAGCAGGGTAGAAAAGCATCCTAAACAAATTGAAATTAGTGCAAGTCGATACATGGAAGACTGGATGTCCAATAACCTCCCAGTTAAACAGCACAACAACAGGCTATTCAAACCTTTCCCTGCCCATGATTTCCTGCCCAAGATGAGGGCTACACAGATTTTCAGCCCCATTATAAAACATCATGCTATTAATTGCTTAGATGATAATGGGTGGATTTCACTTATTTAATATAAAAAAAAACAAGTCTTACCATGGATGCTAAGTTTTCTGGATCCACCAAAGTCATTAGTTGCTTAACAGCCCCAAGTCACATTCCTTCCTCATTTAGAAGTATGGATGATAACGGGGAGGGCTGGCAAATTTTAGCCCGGGGGCAAGACTCAACTCAGCAGCCTATTAGGAACATTTTAAAGAACAAAAATGCAGGTGGCCCAGTGACCCAGCCCAAGGTAGCCCATTATGGGACCGTTCCAGGGGGCAAAAGCCCCCCTGCCCACCAGTCCAGCCTGTCCTTGGATGATAAACAGACTTCCACCTGATATTAAAGCATGTATTGTCATTGTGTCACTGTGTCCTATTGAGGTCAGAAGACGAGCTAGCTGTTTGTTATTTTTTGTTAATAATGTTTTAAAGAACACACAGTAGACTAGTTACCTATCTGAATCCTGCAACCATTATATTCAATAATGCAATATACCTTAGTATGTAGGCTTTGGCTGGACATTAACATTGTTTCCACAATTTTAAAATGGGTTTCAGGAACACTTTGTTCTAGAGTTGACATCTAAGCACATGACAAGCGATACTGCCACTGTAGACTGCATCAACTACTAAATCCCAGAAAATAAGAATATACGGTAAGAGTTGCATCTAAGAGGCATGAAAAAGAAAAATGGCATTGTGCATTTGACCAATATAGACAAGTAAGGACAAATCTCATTTGGCCCTAGTCATTAAAGTTAACAAGAGATTTTCTGCTGGCCTGTAAGTCTAAATGAGCCTAAATAGCGTGTTTTATAAAAAAAAATAAAAAAATTACAATCTACGTTATACAGAATCAATAAATAAATGTGTCCATATTTAAAATAACACAATTCCATCTTTATGTGAATAATTGTATTTGATTATGTGCATAATTACTGAGCTGCAAAATAATTAGTATGTAAACTTTTTGTTTGGTTCTACATTTGCCTAGTGTCTCATATTAAAATATAATTACATTGTCCTTTAAGCTGTTGCTGAAATGAACTGCATATGTCTTGATGAAAGATTATAGTGTTTGTAATTGTAATTAGAATGGTAATTTTATAAAGAAAAAACATTTTTACCTAAATTTAAGTGTGAACAGTAAAATTGATCTGCCTTACTTCCATTTAGAAATAATATGCGGGAAAAGTTTTATTGTGAACTCTGCTTAGAGAGCTATTTGCCTATATGAACTCTA
The DNA here is from genome assembly GCF_038048845.1 of Mixophyes fleayi. Classification (NCBI taxonomy): domain Eukaryota; kingdom Metazoa; phylum Chordata; class Amphibia; order Anura; family Limnodynastidae; genus Mixophyes; species Mixophyes fleayi. Next base: position 54,446,768 of record NC_134402.1, read on the forward strand.
GATGGAGCTGGCATACAAGAACAACCCATTACTGCAACTTAGAAAGCATCAGAAACACAGTGTAAAATCAGGTCCCACAATGAGTCTGTTACTGCAATTTCTTTGGTCAAGCTAGTAAAGATCTTTGTCTCTGATTGAAGCTACGAGGGGAAAGTGTGTCACAAACATTTGTGAATTTGAATACATGAATGACAAATCTTGAACACAGGGTTTTTATTTTGCAACATCTTATTTATTTAACAAATATTGCAATCTGACATTATGTAGTAGTAAGGATAGACATAAACTCATCCATGTGTCATGTATCAGAACATTTACGTAAAGTATGTAAAAAAACAAAAACAAACAATGTAAAATGATAAACATATGACATACGTTCAAATGTTAGTAACATTACGATTAAATCTTGTGTATTTATTAAATTATTCAACAAAGAACAAACTGATTAATTAGTCAGTTAAGGTTGTCATAATTTACTAATTAAGGTTGTCATGAAATTGAAATGAAGGGAGGCAGAATAGATATTACTGTTTCAGTGCTCTTTGTAACATTACATTGACGAGACAAAGTACTGGCTCATTATATGAGAGGATGCTGTTTGGCAGTCGTCTTACTTGTTGATAATTCATTAATGCATTTAGGATATTCAATGACCAGCCTCTAAGATTAGCTTCTAAAATACACTTTCCGATTTGTTCTGGCATATGACAGTTGGGTATATGTATATCATGCTAGGTTTAAGTAAAGAGGGATCATTTTCTCTTAGATATGTGTTTTGACATTGTAAAGAAGATAGGACACATTTGTTTGGATGCTGGGGAAAATAAATATTGGATAATATGATATTATATTTCACTGAAAAAAAGAGTTTCTTTTCTTTTACAGCAGAAGGAAAACATAAGAAACAAACTATTGCAAAGTGTCAATGTAGTAATGAGCCTAGTGTTGTGGAGAGTTGCGTATTGCATAAGCCATCCTTAAATTATCGGTTACACAGGGCCAGTACCAGTTAAGGATGAACCCTAAGTGGCACCAACCCATCTTGGAAATGGCACCTTTATATTGGACATTACACCTCCAACCCCTGCTGCTTCTTACATTAGCAGACAGGAGGGAGGGACAACACCCTCTGCTCCTCAAAGTGGGAGTATGGCTTTTGGCTATGCCATCAAAGTCAAGCATTACGCTCCCAGTCCTTCAAAGACATGGAGAAGCAACAGCTTGCAGATTTAGAAGCTGCTGACTGTGTCTCTTCCATGTCAGTGGCCAGCGCTTCATGTTGGGAGCACTGCAGGGACAATAAAAACACTGGGGGCCTTAGTCATTAAGGAGAGCAAACCATAAAAAAGGGTAACTTTGCACCTGCGTAAAACCATGTTGCATTGGAGGGGGAGGTAATTTAAAATGTGAGGACAGATATATTGTTGGGGGAGGGCATGTTCTAGATCAACTTTAAATTTCACTGTAAAAATAAAGCTATCAAGTATTTGTGTGCTACATGAAAAAGCAGCCAGTATTTAACTAATGTGCAAAGTAATAAACTAATTTGCACCCCTTAATTTGTAACATAGTGTGTCCCGGAGAACATTCACTTTACTTTTGCTTTACTTTCCTTAATGACTCAGGCCCTTTATGTGTAACATTATATCACTCATTCAGAGTTTCAGGTGCACCCTAATCATTGGAGCCCTTGACAACCACCTAGTGGTACTGCTGTCTTTGCAGGTAAGCAACCAAATTTCACTGTCAGAGCAAGTGCTTGCTTGGTTAATGAAACATAATATATACTAAAGGTTTAATTTTCATATTGTGTAAATCCACCTAAAGTCCTTGTGAAACCTTCACCAACTGTGTGAATATTGAAGGAGTGTTTGGAGAATGACTACAAGATTGGCAGCGAAGTTGAATTCTGAATTGAAAACTGTACTGGATACTAAACATATGCTCCATCTATATATATTTCTGGTGCTTTTAGTCAGAGCCATCATCATAAATTTTATACCACCTGTTTATAACACCTTATAAACAGGCCACCATCTACTCCATCATCATTGTGGTGATTACAATACAGATTCTGGTCTAGTATACAATGCAGAGCTCCTTCTATTGACAACTATACAAACCACAAGCCAAATATTTTGGATAGAATACAAACTAAACCCATTTTTAGCGACAAGTGTTACGAGCCGCGGCGGTGCCCAGCCGCCGCGACTCACTCACCTGCATCCCGGCCGTCGCAATGGCGACCGGGACGTCATTTCCGGCCATGACTCGGCCATTGCCGGGGCAACGGGCAGACGCCTCAGCGCTGCGTCCCGGCGATGAGGAAGCCAGGCACATGCGCTCATTGTAGATTCTAGCCTGCGGGCTGATTATCCTGCTCATTAGCTAGGCAGGGGGCTGTATCTAAATTCAGAGCTAGGCTCTGATTGGTGGCCATTAGTACTTAAGGCAATGAGGTCTGCTGCCTCATTGCCGGTTATAGCTTCTGTGCTCCAGTCTGCTGACCTGCTTGTTCCTGCTCTAGTCTTCTGAGACCACTTCTGATTTACCGTGTATGACCTTTGGCTTTGAACTGACTCCGCTTGTGTATCCTGTGACCCTGATCCCTGGCCTGTTTGCCGTTTCTGCTATCCGCCTGTGACCCCTGACTCCAGCTTGTTTACTGATACCGCTGTCTGCTTCCGGCCCTTGACCTCTGCGTGGACCTGACTCCGCTTGCCTGGGTTCTCCCCAGCCGGTACACACTTCACGACCCTCTGTCGGTCTGCAGCCCAATCTCTCCCCACCATCAGGGGCTCCAGTGAACACCTGACTGGCAGAGTAGATTCCAGGTTGTGTTGTGCCGGCTGGAGGGGTTCCTAACATTATAACCGGCCTACACACTGAGACGAGGTTGCGATGGATGGAAGCGGATCCACACCGTCTCCGGCACAAGCCTTAGCAGCCCATGTTGAGTCCTTGTATCAGATGATCCAGGGATTGGCTGAGCGTCTGTCTGTTCAAGAAGAAGCCGCAAAAAATTCTCAACCCACTCCAAGTTCCACCTGTGAACCTAAGATGAATTTGCCGGATCGCTTCTCTGGAAATAGATCTCTGTTCCAGAATTTCAGGGAGAGCTGCAAGCTCTATTTTCGGTTGAGACCCCGTTCCTCCGGGTCAGAGCATCAAAGAGTCGGGATCATCATTTCCCTCCTACAAGGTGACCCCCTGTCCTGGGCCTTTTCTTTGCCACAGACCAGTCCAGCCATGCAGTCCGTAGACGCTTTCTTTGAGGCATTGGGTCTACTATATGATGACCCGGATCGAGTGGCCTCCGCAGAAGCTCATCTACAGTCCTTGAAACAAGGCCGGCGGTCAGCGGAAGAATACTGCGCTGAATTCCGTAGATGGTCACCTGATAGTGGATGGAACGACCCCGCCTTACGTAGTCAGTTCCGTCTCGGCCTATCGGAACAGATCAAAGATTCTTTGGTGCAATACCCATCTCCTACCTCTCTGGAGGATCTGATGTACCTCTCCATTAAAATTGACAGGAGGTTTAAAGAGCAGAAAACCGAAAAGGAGACATCATCACCTCCATCCGCCTTCGTTCCTGTTTCCAACGATGGGGGGGGAACCGATGCAATTGGGAGCATATCGTCTTTCCCCTGAGGAAAGAGACAGGAGACAATCACAAGGCCTATGTCTTTATTGTGGCACAAGAGGCCATTTCTCCCGTTCCTGCCCAAATAAGCCGGGAAAAGAGCATGCCTAGGGAACAAGGGGAAAGTTCACCTAGGTCTGCAGATTGTCTCCCCGAAAAATGCCGTATTGATCCCTGCACAGCTCATGTTCAATACCCGTTCCATGGACGTGGCAGCCTTCATTGACAGTGGAGCTGCGGGCAACTTCCTTGACATCGGGCTCGCCCGCGCTGCTGAAATTCCAATAGTAAGACTCAAGTCTGCTGTTACTGTCTGTGGCTTAGATGGAGCGCCGTTATTTGGTGGCAAGATTTCCTTTGAGACCCCGCCACTACAGTTGAATATCGGAGCCCTCCATTCAGAATCAATAACCTTCCTCCTTATTGATTGCTCATCAGTGCCCTTGATCCTGGGCCACCCATGGATTTCCCGGCATAACCCTGTAGTGGGCTGTATAAAAGGAGAAATTGTCCACTGGAGTCCTTATTGTGAACGGTCCTGCTTGTCACTACCGCTGCGGGTGATCCAGTCTATTCCGGAGCAACTTCCTTCACAATACCACAACTTCTGGGAAGTGTTTTCCAAGAGAGCGGCGGATACCCTACCACCTCACCGTGACTTCGACTGCGCTATCGAGCTCATACCTGGTTCCAAGTTGCCTAAGGGATGCCTGTATTCTCAGCTCCCGAGACCAAGTCCATGCAGGAGTATATTGAGGAGAATTTGGAAAAGGGCTTCATCAGGCCATCCAAATCTCCAGTAGGAGCTGGTTGTTTTTTTGTATCTAAAAAAGATGGAGGGCTAAGACCCTGTATTGACTACAGAGGATTGAACCTCATCACAGTCAAAAACACCTATCCACTTCCTCTCATCTCTGTATTGTTCGATCAACTAAGAGGTGCAACAGTCTTCACCAAAATTGATCTCCGGGGTGCATATAACCTCATACGTATTAGAGCAGGTGATGAGTGGAAGACGGCATTCAATACACTCTCTGGCCACTATGAATATTTGGTCATGCCATTTGGTCTTAGTAACGCCCCTGCAGTATTTCAAGATCTAATTAATGAAGTGCTACGTGAGTTTCTGGGACATTTCGTTGTGGTTTACTTGGACGACATCCTCTTATATTCGGACTCGTTGTCAGTACACCAGGGTCATGTCAGACAAGTTTTACAAAAGTTGAGAAAACATCATCTCTATGCTAAACTCGAAAAATGTGAGTTTGAGGTTCAGAAGGTATCCTTTCTTGGTTATATTATCTCCTCGGAAGGATTCTCTATGGACCCAACAAAGGTCCAAGCAATCCTAGACTGAGTACAACCGAATAACCTCAAGGCGGTCCAGAGATTCCGGGGATTCGCCAATTATTACAGGAGGTTTATTGGCGGCTTTGCGGATATTGTGGCTCCTATTGTCACCTTGACTCGCAAGGGAAGCGACCCAGCTAACTGGACATCTCAGGCAATAACTGCGTTTGAAACCCTGAAGAATGCCTTCGTGTCTGCTCAGGTCCTCAGACACCCGGATCCTAAGTTACCGTTTATCCTTGAGGTTAATGCCTCTGACGTCGGTGCGGGTGCCATCTTGTCTCAAAAAGATTCCCAGACTCACCGCTTACATCCATGTGCTTATTTTTCTCGCCAGTTCTCTTCAGCGGAGGCCAACTATGATGTGGGAAACCGAGAGCTGTTGGCAATCAAATGGGCCTTTGAGGAATGGCGACATTGGTTGGAAGGCGCTACACACCAGATCTCCGTTATAACGGATCATAAAAATCTGCAGTATATACAGTCGGCCAAACGACTGAACCCTCGGCAGGCTCGTTGGTCGCTGTTCTTCACTCGTTTTAACTTTGTAATTACATATCGTCCAGGATCTAAGAATGTCCGGGCAGACGTCCTGTCCAGAAGCTTTCTGGCACACCATGCTCCTGTTACTAATCCAGAACCTATTATCCCCTTGTCTATGATTCATGCTGGGTTAACCCAAGACCTGAGCTGTACTTTACAGAGGTTTCAGAGATTAGCTCCTGATAATACTCCAGTAGGATGTTTGTTTGTCCCAGTCCATCTGAGGAGGGCAGTTCTTGCTGAAGCACACAATAGTCAAACTGCTGGAAATCCGGGAGTCCTTAAGACATTAGAAATCCTTTCCCGTACTGTATGGTGGCCATCTTTGTCTGCTGACGTCAAGAGTCACGTCCTGTCATGTGAGGTTTGTGCCAGGACCCGTCCAGTAGGTCAGTTAGTTCCTTTGGCCATTCCTGCAAAACCATGGACGCACTTGTCCATGGACTTTATAGTTGATCTACCACCTTCTGCAGGACACACTACCATTTGGGTCGTGGTAGACCGGTTCAGCAAAATGTCACATTTCATTCCACTAACCAAACTGCCTACTGCTCGGGATTTGGCCGTCTTATTCATTCAACATATTTTCCGGCTCCATGGAATTCCTACTGACATCGTCTCCGATCGAGCTTCTCAGTTCATAGCCCAATTCTGGAAATCCTTCTGTACTGTCCTTGGAATCAAGATCAGTTTATCATCCGCATATCACCCTCAGTCAAATGGACAAACTGAAAGGGTTAACCAGTCACTGGAACAGTTCCTCCGATGTTATACTTCAGAATTCCATGACAACTGGTCCTCTTTGCTGCCCTGGGCAGAGTTTGCCTACAATAACTCATCTCACTCATCTACTCAAACTTCTCCGTTCTACTGTAACTGCGGTTTCCATCCCAGGTCTAATTTGCTATATTCTCTCAAGTCTGCTGGTATCCCGGAGATTCGTTCCACAGCTGCTGATCTGAAGGTAATTTGGAGGAAAGTTCAGTCCTCCTTGAGAAAATCTTCATTAGCTGCTAAAAAAAATTCGGACCGCCATCGTACCACCTGCTCATTCAAAGTGGGCCAGAAAGTGTGGCTTTCAACTCGGAATGTTAGGTTCAGACAGCCTTGTAAAAAACTGGGGCCTAAATTTATTGGTCCGTAATGATCACCAAGCAGATTAATCCGGTAGCTTTTAGACTGAAGATCCGTGGCTCTCTGAAAATCCCCAACACGTTTTATTGTTCGTTACTTAAGCCAGTATTATACCCGAATCAATCCCAGTCTACAGGGCCTTCTGTGGGAATTAGGAACTTACCACAAAAATTTTTGCCCCAGAAAATCCTCGATTTTAAAAGAGTGCAGGGGCAGGTGCACTTCCTGGTACAGTGGAGGAATCATGGATTGGGTTCCGCGAAGATGACTCCATGCCCCTAAACAATTGAAGGAGTTCTTCAGGAGATTCCCAAGAAAACCGGGATGTCGGGGTCCCTCGACTCCTCCTCAAGGGGGGGGTACTGTTTCGAGCCGCGGCGGTGCCCAGCCGCCGCGACTCACTCACCTGCGTCCCGGCCGTCGCTATGGAGACCGGGACGTCATTTCCGGCCATGACCCGGCCGTTGCCGGGGCAACGGGCAGACGCCTCAGCGCTGCGTCCCGGCGATGAGGAAGCCGGGCGCATGCGCTCATTGTAGATTCTAGCCTGCGGGCTGATTATCCTGCTCATTAGCTAGGCAGGGGGCTGTATCTAAATTCAGAGCTAGGCTCTGATCGGTGGCCATTAGTACTTAAGGCGATGAGGTCTGCTGCCTCATTGCCGGTTAAAACTTCTGTGCTCCAGTCTGCTGACCTGCTTGTTCCTGCTCTAGTCTTCTGAGACCACTTCTGATTTACCGTGTATGACCTTTGGCTTTGAACTGACTCCACTTGTGTATCCTGTGACCCTGATCCCTGGCCTGTTTGCCGTTTCTGCTATCCGCCTGTGACCCCTGACTCCAGCTTGTTTACTGATACCGCTGTCTGCTTCTGGCCCTTGACCTCTGCATGGACCTGACTCCGCTTGCCTGGGTTCTCCCCAGCCGGTACACACTTCACGACCCTCTGTCGGTCTGCAGCCCAGTCTGTCCCCACCATCAGGGGCTCCAGTGAACACCTGACTGGCAGAGTAGATTCCGGGTTGTGTTGTTCCGGCTGGAGGGGTTCCTAACAGCAAGTACACAAAACTAAGCCAAACTTTTTGGCTTGTAAAAAAACAGTCAATTGTTGTGGATAGTATACAAAGCAGAATTCATTCTGGCAGAAATTGCACAATGCAAAACTTATTCTGCTGGCTAGTATATAAACCAGTATGTCTAACATGTAAAGTAGCCCAACCCCTACACAATCCAGTGGCTATTGTATAGAATATATCTAAGTTAACCTCCAATCTGGTAGCTATTGTATAGTGGACTTTCAACATCTGATGACTAGTGTATAGCAGATCTCTAATTTCTGGTGGCTAGTGTATAGCAGGCCTGCATTCTCTGGTGCAGTGTTTCTCAAACCCAGTCCTCTGGGCCCTCTAACAGTGCAGGTTTTCCAGGTCACAATGATTGATTAGTACCACCTGTGGATCTTTTAAACGGTGTCAGTCAGTAACGAATACACCTGTGCTCCGGCAAGGAGATATGGAAAACAAGCAGGGGTCCCTGAGGACTGGGTTTGGGAGACACTGTTCTGTTGGATTGTGCATAATAAAGCTTTACAAATTCATGGCTAACAGACCTCATTGCCCTTCATGATGTGCTCACTGTCTTTCCCCCCCCCCTTTTCTGTTTACTTTTTCCTAGGTGGAGGAGTCACTGGAAATTGTCAATAATATCTAGCAATCAGCTACCCACGCCCATTTGTTCAACTTGACAAATAAGAAACTGTCCTTACAGTTTTCTGTCTGATGCTATGAACAAATCAGCAAAATGGACCCAAAGACATCTCAGAATGATGGTTCCCACTAGCAATGAGTAATTGTGGCAACTTTAACCAACTGTTGGTCGCCCTACTTTTAATCCCTCTAGTGTATAGGTAGCTGGTCTTGTGATTTATAAAGTAAACCAGTTCGATTTTAAAAAAGCACAAATCATTATTGATTTATTCTATATTAGTGAATGTATTCTCTGGCCTACTTAATTTACTGTAGGATGATTTAAGGCCACTTACTAATTTACCAGGAATGCCTGGCAAAGTACTTCTATTCTGCATGCATCTGCACAAAATATTTAGCACAATTAATCTAGTTGGGTCTTAATTGAGCTAATCATTACTAACTTGTTGGCTTTTATTCTTACACTAAGCTTGCAGAATACATAATATAAGCATTTTTTTGACTGTGTCACATTCCCAGGGTAAAGCCCTCAAGAAATCGGTGAAATATCTTTAGATAATATGAAAGGTTGCATCTGAATGTATAATATTAGATTGCAATATTAAGTCCAGAATCTACATCAAAGTCTTTTTAAAGTTATTTTTTGAAGGTAAAATCATGGAAGCTTGCTTTGATTTCACCTTTTTTTCAAATATGTTAGACTACCTTAAATTTGAAAGCAACTGCTTTTTTAAAGTTGTGACTTTTATATTATAAGTGTTTCAGTGCCTCACACCAGCAATTTTTTATTCTATGGAGTTCTATTATTGGTACAGTAGCCGGGTGGAAACAAATGCAGTTACCTGTTCTAAAATAGAAATATATCAAACACCTCATGTATGGCATTGCTTTGGGAGGGATTTAAACATAGAAGAATTCACTTAAAGTTGGTCGCGTTTGTCTAAAAAAATCAGGTGTAAAATGTGTTGAGCAAAAAAGTGCATTTCCATGTTGATTTTGAATTGCACATATATTTCAATTCATGCAATGCATTCAAATAAATATATAAACATGACCACATGAAGATACCTTTAAAGTGCATGTAGATATGCTTTAATTGCACAATTATGTGACAGTATATTCAAGACACTCTTCATCATTGACTTGATGATAAATGGTGTTTTTATATATAAAAAATAATAAAATATGCTATTAAAAAAGAACCCAAGATGATATCACCATGTGATTCCAGTGTCAATACTCATAGTTATATTTTTTCAATGTAGTTCATTGAGGCAAGATCCCATGTTTATTTAAACTTCCAGTCTTCATCACGGGGTGTTGCATGGTATATGGTATATTCCACCGGTGATTAGGGGGACCATAAAGAGTGCAACTGTTTAAAGCTTTTATCAAAGTTATTCTAAGACCCTATTTCTGGATGTTTTTTTCGTTTCATATTCAATGGATTGATATGAGAAACAAGAGAATTGGAAGTAAAGTGGAAAACCTCATCAATATTGACTTTTTATTGTTCATATGAGACTTTTTATGGACTTGTGCTTTAGAGATACCAATAGCGCCATCTTGTTCCTTTCAATTTTGCATTTATTAAGATCCCATGTGGGGTCTAGCTGCTAGTAACCAATCAGAGCAGCTTCCTAAACCAGAATGAAGCCTCTCTGTATTGGTTACTCAGTGACAAGTCTCTTCATTTCTCTGCTGTTTTGTTTTATCATTTTCTTTTTTTTTTCTTCTTTCTGCCCTTTTATATCTTCTTTTATCTCCAACCCAGAGCCCACAGGAAAATTCTCAATGTAGAATCTTTTTGCCCCACTAGTCTTGGAACTGGTACACTCCACCTATCCAGCACTGTAGGGAGCCATTAGGTTTCTCCATTCACCAGCACATCCAGGGGAAATAAGTATGAGTCCTCAGCACCAGGTCACTTTATTACCTCATTTCTCCCTACCTCCAAGATGATGGCAATATAGGGCTAAAATAACTCCATACTACCCCAGGATGGGTTAGCAAGATCCCTACTATGACCGTGGGATTAGTATTCTCCCAGCCCTGAACCTTACTAGTTAGGTAGAAGAAACTCCCCTGGAGGATAATTTTGTTAACTCTGGCCCCACTAAGCTGGGGTAGGTCTTGTTAAGATATTGAAGTTGTCTCTGTACTCCATGGGAAGTGATCCAGTGACCATCGCAAATTACATGCAAAAACTAAAAAGGATCTAGTGCAATATGTTTTCTTATAATCACTCGTATTTAATAAAAATCAGTTAAAACTCATACATATGTCACATGCAAAAAGTATTGCAGTTGCTTTTACCAGATTGCAGGAAAAAAGTGCATGTAGAAATAGGATTTTAAGTCCAAAATATCTTCAAGCGATTCTTTCTGCATCTGATTTAAATATCTAGGATAAGGAACCATCCTTCCAATATTTGTCCAGCTAACGTGTTTCGACTATTCCATAAGTCTTTGAAAAAGACTTATAGAATAGTCGAAACGAAAAATGTTTATTAAATATCACATTTGATTCACCAAAGAATGCAAAAAATAAAGTTTTAAAAAATACACGTATATCGGACATGCGCATTTAACTGCAAGCGAATCTGAAGAAACATCTTTTGTTGTATACGGGTGTAGGTAAACTCTGCTCTGACAGATAATACACTGCAGCATACATGCAACACATATGTGGAGAATACACATAAAAAGTATTAATTTAGGTATTCTCACATATTAATAAAATAGTTATTAATGAAAAATATTAAAAACAAAAGTAATGTATTGTGATCTTTATAACTGTGTCCCACTGCGCACCTCATTTTGAGCAAGTACGCCTAGATTTGCACCACATCACACAGCAGGATGGCTGCCTTTTCTGAGGAGTAGTAGGAGTAGCTGAGGAGTGAAGTTGGGAGTTTGGAGGTTTTCCTAAAGAAGTAGGACATAGGCCCAACAATGTGTCTTGTTTTTTGAAGCAGTGCATAAAATATATTTTATTTGTGGACAGTTTATATAAGTTTTATTTTATAAGGTAAAGGATGGAGAGGGCACATTTCTCCCTCCGCATGGCAATTTCTACTTTGCATGTAACCCTTTTTGACGCACATTCCCAGGTGCATTCCAAATAATGTACTATATAAATATAATTACACACACACACACAATTGCCACAAGAAATAAAGGCACACGTGATCTCTCATTATTAAAATAAATCATAAATGAGGCTAAACAGAGCAGTATTTTAAGTGAAACAAGGAAATGTTTATTTTATAGAAAGAGCTGGTACTAAAGTTGGACTTTGATGTGATGCTTACAGTTTTGCATCGCAGAGGAAAAACGTACGTCCTTAAGTACGCTGGGAGGCCATCCAAAAACAGTGTTGCAAAAACAAGTCATTTTGCTGTGTGCTAAGGGTGTGTTTTGTTCTATGATTTATATAATTTGTTAAATGTTATGTACAAATCAGTATATTGTATATATATTTATAAGTATAATATTTTGATTTTGCTTGTTAACGTGATCACACAAGTTACGATAATTCCTTATCGAATTGTCACAGAATTGACAAGTGCATGGATAACAATAAAGCTATTACAATATGTAGATGTAGATGTAGATGGTAAAATCAATTGACAATCTGATCAGATTAGGTGAAAAGTTTTCACCCAAAACAATCCTATTGAAACTGAAGTTGTAAACAATTAAAATCTAATGACGCTACAAGTGCACTACAATGACCATGCGCTGAAAAGATCGTTCTGCTCTATTGGATCAAAATTATAATGAAAGTGGCACAATCACTCTTTTTAGGGATTCGGAATCCCATTAAAAGGGACTTGATTGTAACGTGTGCTTAAATTGCATATTGATGTTATTGAACAGAAATGCAATTGTTCATTCAGAATCAAGAAAGCAACGTGTGTATGACAGCTTTAGAGAGATAAATAGAGATATTGCTGCCGGAAATATCACCTCTATGAATAATGCCAAATGTGTGTTATGATTTTTAAACAAAACCAGTTGTTTTTCGCTTTAACTTTATTTATTTTTTACTTTGCAATCTTTAAAATCCGTACCCCGGCGCTACATTTCAGCTTTATTTAATGACTTTTCTGTGTGCCATTTGTAAGTGTGTTATAAGACAAAATGAAGATAAAATAAAAGTCAACAAACATAAAGGTCAAGCTGTGGCCACTCCATTAAAAGTAGGAGTTCTGATTGAATCCATTTGTTCCAACTACGCTACTGGGCATTCTTTGTGTGCTCCAGTCAATTTATCTGGCATTTATATGGCATTATCTATCAAAACACTAAATAGGACACGGCCTGGAAGAAAAAAAAAATGTCATAATGTCCTACATATACCCTATAACCCTGTACAATAAAATAGGTACTTTACTGTGATTATCTATATTAGTCCCCTAACATGGCAGCATTAAACATTTAGAACGCTTTATAACATAGTTATTTGGAAAATTAGCTAAGTAAATGGATTGACGACAATACAAAGGGCAAATAAAACTATGCAACGTGCATGACTTGCGGAAGCCTCCAAGAGGACATAACCAAGATGCTATTCAATCTTCTTCAATGTAAAAATAGAAAGCAAATCAAACATTGCATACACCATATGAGAAATGTGCTATGCAACTTATCAGTATTAACCCTTTCAATGCAACCACCATAAATGATTCCCCAATTATTAGTGTTTTCTGCCTTACCTATATCCAGGAGTAGCTGCTGATTAACCAGTATACTGCTTGATATATAAGCAGTTGCACCTTTTATAGTGCGTACATATGTTTTCTCTTCTGAAAACCTGGCATACCTGCTGAGGTCAAGTGAGTTCATTGGAGATTCCCTCAGTATATCAGGGAATCCCAGATAATTCTATCGATCAGTGGCAGAAGCTCTATTGAAGGAAGTGGCATTGTAGGGAATTATTATTAACATATTGATCTTATTATTGGCTCCATTGTTTAGAATAAGGAGTATTTCCAGCTAGAAGATACAATGCAAAACCATGTTACTCTGCAAGATTTAGATGGAGCATCCTAGCTCTTCTCTAAACCACAATGTTTAAAGGACGCTTAGAGTTGTGCAGGTTATGCTAGTCATACATGTTCTGACAGCTGCACAAAGATGGTATTGTGCTGTGCAGTCAAAGTTTTTATTTTTTATAATCACACTAATTATTTTAAAGTACAGAGTTAGAGGGCATAACCTAGCTCCTCAGTAAACTGCAATGTTAAAATAAAGCTTACAGTTGTGACGGTTATGATAGACAAAAAAGGGATAGGATGATCCAGTGTGAATGACACAAGAGGAGGAAAAAAAACATGATCTATGTAAAGTACAGCAGGGAAGACACAGTTAAAAGGGCAGTATATTGGAAAGACAAGACATACTGGAACACAATGTACAGTAGACAAATCACAGATCAGATGGGAAATGATAAAATGAGCTGGAAGCGAGAACACTAAATTCACCAAGCACCTCCAGTGTCAAAGCTGGTCTTATATGGTCTTGGAGGTTGCTTAGAATTGGTTACAATTGACCTTGTTAACAGTGACGACACACACATAATGACACACAATAGATAATCAGCATGCAAAAAGATGAGGAGGAGAGGCAAGTACTAAACCTAAATGTCTTCAGTAGCCTAAAGGCTAAGGAGCAGGCATTAAACACAGAGGTCCTGGATTCAAGGTAGAACCTCACAGTTGAATTGGAAAAGAACAGTGTCAAGTTTAGGCAAAAGAAAAACTTTGCTTATGGGTGGGAGGATAAAGTTCATGTAAATAAACAAGCAGCCTTAATAAACATTATTGTTGTATATTTATTTATTTATTAGGCACCACAGTTTCCGTAGCCCCGGATACAGATGCAAGTACAAATAGTAATACATATAAGTAGCTCCGATGAGTGTGAGTAATGCTACGGGGAGTCACACAGGGCCTGAGTCATTGAGGAGAGCACAGCATTTAAAAGGAGTAACTTGTACCTGGGCAAAACCATGTTGCATTCGAGGGAGAGTTGAATTTAAAATATAGGGACAGATTTATATTTGGGGTAGGGCATGTCCTAGATTAACTTTAAATTTCAGTGTAAAAATAAAGCTATCAAGTATTTGTGTGCTACATGAAAAAACAGCCTCTATTTTCTTTATGTGCAAAATAATAAACTAATTTGCACCCCTTATATTGTTACATGGTTTGTCCCGGAGAACATCTGCACCTTTTTTTGCCTTACTTTCCTTAATGAATCAAGCCCACAGAGTGCAGGAAAAAACATGACAGGACATGCAAGGGAGTCAAACAGTAGACAGACATGGGACAATAGGTAGAGATGAAGGTATAGTATTTAAAGGTCTGAAAGTTGGGGTGAGGCAGGATAGGGAGTTCTAAAGAATGGGGGCAGCACGGCAGAAGTTTTGAAGGCGAGCATGGGAGGAAGTAATGAGAGGTGAATTGAGGCAGAGGTCAAAGGCAGAGAGGAGTGGCCGGGTGGGTATGTACCTCGAGAGAGGGTGAGAGATGTAAGGGGGAGAAGTGTTGTTAATGGCTTTGTACGTGAGGTTAAGGAGCTTGAACTGAATTCTGAAATGGATAGGGAGTCAATGAATGGATTTATGCAAAGGAGTAGCGAAAGAGGTGCGACGGGAGAGGAAGCTGAGCCTAGCTGAATTCTGTATGGATTGAAGGCCAGAAAAATGAGTCAGGAAGGCCAGGGAGAAGGATGTTGCAATAGTCGAGAGGAGAAATGATGAGTGAATGGGCCAGGATTTTGGTTGCTTCCTGAGAGAGTGTCAAGAGTTTGCTTGGACTGAAGTCTACTTGCTAGCATTGATGCAGCTAAACTAGGAGGCACGGATTCTAACATGTTTCTGGTCTCGAGTTTAGAGTTTGCTGCAGGAGATGCGCAGGTCGCGGCCCTCTAAGTTAGCCACTAACGAAATAGCGGGTGAGTATCACTCTTCAAAGTAAATCACAGCTATGAAGTCCGGGAAGTGATGAAGCATAAAGGTGTTTATTGTTCAGAAAATACAGATAAATTGGAAGAACCCAATATAGCTGAAACTGCACAGTTAATACTGCAGAACAGACGCATGTAGAATGGTATGTAGAGAGATATCTAGAGAAGTGGTGTAGCAGCAGGATGTAAAGTATGAGAGCACAGGAGAAGTAGGGAGAATAAACCATAAGGAAGGCAATGAAACAACACTGACCAGCAAGGTATACTGGGAGCGACAGGTATAAGTAGAGAGACAATCAGGTGCTTGTGATTAATTTGTGCAGCAAGGTAACTCCTAATGTTAGGAAGAAACAAGCACAATAGTAGTACCTCTGGTAGATAAGAGGTACTGTGGGAGAAACATTCAATAACCACAATAATAAAAGCCAATAAATTCCAGAGGCAGGAGCTGCCGAGATGAAGCAGCATCCTAAGGCGATGCTGCAGAGGAAGCGAGGCAGATCCTGACAGTGAGGAGACATGGTCTTACAATCTGAAGTCAGGCCTAGCAGGATGAGAGGTACCAAGGGATGAAGCAGAAGCATCATCAGAATGCCAGGGTTTAAACCGAGATATTCAAAACAGCTCAAATGAGAATCCAGGGGCAAAGTTAGATAAAGCTGGATCAGAAGCCAGGAGATCAATCAGAAGGTGGTATATGAACGGTAGTAGAAAAAATATATATAGAATAGCTCTTTCCTATTGGTGTAGTATGCAGCTGCCTTTAACAGTACTACAGCTATCAGTATACAGAAGTACACCTAAACTTAATAGTATAGTCTTGGGGTTCTAGCAGTATCCGGACTGCTAAACAACATAATTCATAAGCCATTCCAATACCCCTGGTACCACATTCTACATCAAAATGAATTAATTGGATAGATATTGTAATGTATGACCATATTTAATATTCAATTCACAACAGTATTATAAATTGTTTGCTTGTGTATGTTTTATATCAGTTGTTTATTATTATTTTTCTTTATATCTGAATGCTCTGTACTTTTGTATATTAAATCTATAACTTAGTATATCCTTGATACTTTAACGAATCCATTAGCCTGTTAGAAGAAATAGCTCGACCAAGTTAACCCAGTGTGTGATTTGTTGATACATTTGATTAACAAGCTTAGTGTATGCTTGCATTTACATTTATGTAACAGTCTGGAGGTGTGAAGAGTTAACCCTATGCTTGCTGGTGTGGGTCTTACTAGTCTGTGGATAGCTAGAAGCCTTGTGTGCCAGTATGGGATAGTATATTGGGCTTCTATTGCCCGTATTCAATAGGTGGTGGCAAACCTGAAGTGTCTAGAGGTGTGAGCGCTGTTTGTGGGTGATTCAGTAGGTCTATAACCTGTGTGATAGCTGAAGAGAGACTGCTGGCTGGAATCCCCAAAGTCACGGCAGCTGGGAGCGTATTCGTGACAGCTATCTTCAAATTTCTCTGAAAATGTTGTACATAAAAGTAAATTTAGAGGTTGCAAAAGTAAAGAAAAATATAAAAATAGAAGAGATTGAGATGGGCAGGAGAAAGGATGTCTAAAAAATGTTTTATAGTATAGTGGATAGAGCTCCTCAATGTCAGTGATAATGATCAATAATTAATATGGAGGTATACTAAGAAATGTAATATGTCTTAATTTTTCATTTGTGGTCAGGGTAGCTTCAACACAATTCATTTTGGCTGGGTGGACAAAAACTAAAGTGAATTGCTAATAGTGAATAGCTAATAACTATTGTGATGTACAGCTTAAATAATTCAAATGAACCTTATGTGTTAAAGAAAATTATGTCCCCACTGAAGTCTGTCCTACTTTTCCTGACATTCATCTTCTGTTGTGCCTCTCTGCAAAGACCTCCACTGGTTCACCATTCCCACCATAATGTAATTCAAACTTCTTACCCTGATATATAAAGCCATCTACTGTCATGATCTGCCTCTGGGAATATTTTGGACTCTGTTATGTTACCCTGCTGTACCTGTGAAACACAAGAGGTGCCACTGTTGTGTCTTTTCTCACTATCAGGGTTTAACTAGCACAGCTAGTTAATTGACCACACCTGGGGGTAAATGTATCAAAGTGGGATTTTGCAACTCCAGCGATTTTCTCGGGAGAGTTGAAACTCGCCGATGTATGAAGCTGAGATTTCATGCAAAATTGCCAGAGTTCTGCTTCTGTCAAAATCGCTGTTTGCAAAATCGCCAGAGATCAAACTCCCGACTGTTTGCCACTGCAGCTATACAGCTCTCAAATGTATGAAGCTGCGAGTAAGCAAACTCAGGAGAGTTTGCTTCAAAACACGCCAGATACAACACGCTGCTTGATAGCAGCGTGTTGTCCAAACACATCACTGTTACACTGCCCAGTGTTAAAATTGTAAAGAATAGATAAAAGTTTAAAAAAAAAACGTAAGGTCCCCCCCGCTATTCACGCTTAACCCTAGTGCTGCCTGACTAGTGCTGGTCCCGTGAAAATCGGGGAAAATTTTGCGTGGGGTCCCCCCGATTTTCACTTTACCAGCACTAGGCAAACCAGCCAGGGTTGGCGGCACTATAGCAGTGTGACACACGGCAGGGGTCCCCCTGCCATAATGACTAACCAACCCTAGACTGTTCAGCGCTGGGCTGGATTCCCTAGGGAGTGGGGTCCGCCAAAAAAAACGAGCGGGCCCCCCCACTAGAAAGAACCAGCCCAGTGCTGATAGCACTAGGGCTCTTCCTACTACCCCTGAGTTGTGGGTAGTAAGGTAATATGGCGATAAAGATTGAAAACAATAAATAATTAATAAGGGACTGGGGCACGCAGACTTTGGAGAAGAAAGAAGACATCTTTGGTGAGTATTTGGGGTGTTTTTATGTTTATTAAATAGATATGGTGAAAATGAGGGTGGTTAGTGTGTTTATTGTGGGTTTTTTATTTTTAATAAATATGTGTGGTGTTTACAAGGGTGTTATTTATTTAACATTTTTTTTTGTGGAACTACAGGTCCCAGCAAGCCAGGGATGTCAGGGCATGTTGGCACTTGTGGTTCTCCATGTGCCAACATGCCCTGGCTGCCATGGGTATGCTGGTGCTTGTAGTTATACAAGCAGCAGCATGGCAACCTGGCTGGCTGGGACTTGTAGTTCCACAAAACAAAATGGCGTCCGTTTATTTTTTTTCAATCTTTATCGCCGTATTACCTTACTACCCACAGCCCAGGGGTAGTAGAAAGAGCCCTAGTGCTATCAGCACTGGGCTGGTTCTTTCTAGGGGGGGGCCCGCTTGTTTTTTTCGGCGACCCCGCTCCCTAGGGAATCCAGCCCAGCGCTGAACAGTCTAGGGTTGGTTAGTCATTATGGCAGGGGGACCCCTGCCGTGTGTCACACTGCTATAGTGCCACCAACCTTGGCTGGTTTGCCCAGTGCTGGTAAAGTGAAAATCGGGGGGACCCCATGCAAAATTTTTCCCCGATTTTCACGGGACCAGCACTAGTCATGCAGCACTAGGGTTAAGCATGAATAGTGGGGGGACCTCATGCTTTTTTTTTTTTCACTTTGATCTATTCTTTACAGTTTTTACAGCTGCCGGAGAGGGGCAGTGTAACAGTGATGTGTTTACAACTCACTGTTTCAACACAGGAGAGTTTGCCAAACACAGGAGACTTAGCTAATCTCTGGAGTGTTTACATCGCACAAAATCGCCAGAGATGACCATCGATTTTGAACTTCACTGTCAAAATCGCAGCTTGATACATTTCAGGTTTTTTTTTCAAAACGTGTTTACCCGCGATTTGCCGCAATTTAAACGCGCTGGCAAACTCGCACTTTGATACATTTACCCCCTAAAGTTTTCTCATATATATATATATATATATACAGTCAGGTCCATAAATATTGGGACATTGACACAATTCTCATATTTTGGACTTTATACACCACCACAATGGATTTGAAATAAAACTTACAAGATGTGCTTTAACTACAGACTTTCAGCTTTAATTTGAGGGAATTTACATCCAAATCAGGTGAATGATATAGGAATTACAACGGTTTCTATATGTGCCTCCCACTTTTTAAGGGACCAAAAGTAATGGGACAATCGACTCAAAAGTTATTTCATCAACATGTGTGGGCTACTCCCTCATTATTTCATCATCAATTAAGCAGGTAAAAGGTCTGGAGTTGATTCTAGGTGTGACATTTGCATTTGGAATCTGTTGCTGTCGACGCTCAATATGAGATTCAAAGAGCTGTCACTATCAGTGAAGCAAGCCATCATTAGGCTGAAAAATCAAAACAAACCCATCAGAGAGATAGCAAAATAATTAGGTGTGGCCAAATCAACTATTTGGAACATTCTTAAAAAGAAAGAACGCACTGGAGAGCTCAGCAACAGCAAAAGACACCCGGAAGACTACGGAAACAACTGTGGTGGATGACAGAAGAATTTCTTCCCTGGTGAAGAAAAACTCCTTCACAACAGTTGCCCAAATCAAGAACACTCTCCAGGAGATAGGTGTATATGTGTCAAAGTCAAAAATCAAGAGAAGACTTCACAAGAGTGAATATAGAGGGTTCACCACAAAATGTAAACCATTGGTGAGCCACAAAAACAGGAAGACCAGATTAGAGTTTGGCAAACAACATCTAAAAAAGCCATTACAGTTCTGGAACAACATCCTATGGACAGATGAGACAAAGATCAACTTGTACCAGAGTGATGGGAAGAGAAGAGTATGGAGAAGGAAAGGAACTGCTCATGATCCAAAACATACCACCTCATCAGTGAAGCATGGTGGTGGTAGTGTAATGGCGTGGGCATGTATGGCTGCCAATGGAACTGGTTCCCTTGTATTTATTGATGATGTGACTGCTGACAAAAGCAGCAGGATGAATTCTGAAGTGTTTTGGGCTATATTATCTGCTCATATTCAGTCAAATGCTTCAGAACTCATTGGATGGCGCTTCACAGTGCAGATGGACAATGACCCGAAGCATACTGCAAAAGCAACCAAAGAGTTTTTTAAGGCTAAAAAGTGGAATGTTATGCAATGGCCAAGTCAATCACCTGACCTGAATCCGATTGACCATGCATTTCACTTGATGAAGACAAAACTTAAGGGAAAATGCCCCAAGAACAAGCAGGAACTGAAGACATTTGCAGTAGAGGCCTGGCAGAGCATCACCAGGGATGAAACCCAGCGTCTGGTGATGTCTATTCATTCCAGACTTCAGGCTGTAATTGACTGCAAAGGATTTGCAACAAAGTATTAAAAAGTGAAAGTTTGATGTAGGATTGTTTAGTTTGTCCCATTACTTTTGGTCCCTTAAAAAGTGGGAGGCACATATAGAAACCATTGTAATTCCTACACTGGTCACCTGATTTGGATGTAAATGGCCTCAAATTAAAGTTGAAAGTCTGAAGTTAAAGCACATGTTGTTTGCTTCATTTCAAATCCTTTGTGGTGGTGTAGAGAGCCCAAAATATGAGAATTGTGTCGATGTCCCAATATTTATGGACCTGACTGTATATATATATATATATATATATATATATATACCTGCTTCTTCCAGCCTTCCTTGCTGGTCATTGATGTTCCTGAGCCTGCATGCACAAGTCGCGGCAGTGCCTTAAGCCGCCAAGACTCATTGTGCCTACAGGACGCGTCCCGGCCGTCTCCATGATGACCGGGATGTCACTTCCTGTTTTCGCCCCTACCGTTGCCTAGGCAATGGTCGAGACACTGTAACTTGTAGTGCCACGTCCCAGCATTAAGGTCAGCCTGGCGCATGCGCAACTATTAGTATTACTCATTAATTAACCAGCCCCTGAGGCTGATTTACCACAGGCTGGTATTCTTGTTCCTATTGGCCAGTCTCTATATATATTGCTGGGATGGCTTAGCCTCCCTGCCGGTTATAGTTCCAGTTTCTGTGTGCTAGCTTGCTCCTGTGCTCTGAACCTGTTTGCTATTGGATTCCTCGTGTATGTCTCTTGGCTCTGTTTATTTGATTTGATTCTTGCCTGTTGCCCTGACCATTTGTTTCATTTCTGAATCCTCCTTGTTTGCTGCTAGCCCTGACACCTTGCCTGATTCTGACCACAGTACCTGCTTCGGACCTAGACCTCGGTCTGTATCTTCACCCCGCTACTCTGCGCTATGATATGTTCATAAACCTGTACTACTTTGAGTATAAGACCTGGGGGCATCCGAGTACCTGTGAGCATAACAAGCTCTACAGGAAAGGCGGCTGCTATAGGTGAAGACCTCTCCATCTTGTTCTACTGGTTTATGATAAGACCATTAGCCGTAACACTGCTAATATTTGTTTGTCCCTGGACTACCAGCTTTGTTATTTGTTGTTTATCTGAAAATCCTTGTTTTAGCTAGCTCCTACCTGATCAGGTAGGTTTCCAGGTAGGTTTCCTACCCGGAAACCAACCTGGGGATAATGTATCATACTCCGATTTCTTCAACTCGCGGGAGTTCGGCAAGATGACAGCTAAAATTTAAAGAGGCACTGCCTTGTAAAGGGAAACTTGCCTTTACAAGGCAGTGCCGCTTTAAATTTTAGCTGTCATCTCGCCGAACTCCCGCGATTTAAAGAAACCAGAGTATGATACATTTACCCCCTGATGTCTGTCTCAAGCCTGGACACACTACTAACTTTTAATTCCTGAGAACTCCTGGCTATTGCTGTCATCTGGCTTCAGTTAAGTTACCTGCTTTATTATCATAATTTATTTATTTTTGCTAAATCTGGAAGACTGTTGATTTATCAAGCCTGAATTGGTTATAATTATAAGGATTTAGTTTTTGAACAGAGCCATAACATCTACAAAGCCTTCCACTCCTACATCTCAGAAGTTGTAAAGAAACACTACCCCAATTGTCTACTCCATTCTGCTGATGAAATTTTCCTCTCTTCCCCTGTGTCACGGGCACTAGGAGTCTTGCCCAGGAATTCACCAGATGACTGGTCTTACCAGAGTAGTGAAGTTAACACAACGGTCCTCTGGTAGCAGGGTGACTAGCGGAACATATATCACAGCAGATGGAGAGAGAATGGCAATAAAGAATAGGAAAGTCAGTGACTTGCAGCAATCTTGGTCAATGAGTCAGCGACTAGCTGATATTGTGGAAAGGCAGATTAGAACACGGAGATCAGGATGGAGGTGAGCAGATGCGGGGAGGTAGTAGGGAAGTCAGTGGTCTGCGTACAGCAAGTTGTACCACTGCTAAGGTGAGAAGACTTGTCCAGGTGCAGGTAGGTAGCGGGGAAGTCAGTGGTCTGCGTACAGCAAGTTATACCACTGCTTATGGTGAGAAGACTTGTCCAGGTGCAGGTAGGTAGCGGGAAAGTCATTGGTCTGCGTACAGGAAGTTGTACCACTGCTTATGGTGAGAAGACTTGTCCAGGTGCAGGTAGGTAGCGGGGAAGACAGTGGTCTGCATACAGCAAGTTGTACCACTGCTTAATAGGTGAGGATGTGTACAGGTGTCGATGAGTGGAGGCTTACAAAGGATAATAGGATGCAGACACTGAGAGCACAGAGGAACTTGATCCCAATAGATATGCAGCATATCCAGCAAAGTCTATAACGGTATGTGGCGCTGCTTGGTAGAGACTTGCTCAGCACAGATATGCAGGCCAATAAAGGATAGTCAATCACAATTATGCATATAACAACTGAGTAGTACGGTTAATTCCAAATAGATATGCAGCGTAACAATATCAGTCTATAGCGGGTATGGATACCGCTGCTGAGAGTGGAAACTTGTCCTAGCGGATATGCAGAGTAAACGTAGAAAGTCAATAACAGATAGGCATACCGCTATTCAGTAGAACAGTCTGTCCACAGGAAGATGCAGGGACTGCAGAGACGCTGAACGGCAGAGACGAGTGTAGGGACCACAGGTGAGTAGATCCGGTAATCAAAGTCCAGCTGAGAATACAGGCAGGAAACAGGAGACTGTAGAAGGTATGGAAACCAGCGATGAGTAGCACAGGGAATCCACAGGAACTGAAGACACTAGTAGTACACAGGAGACAGTAGCGGGTATGGAGACCAACGATGAGTAGAACAGGAATCAGCAGGAAACTGAAGACACTAGTAGAACACAGGAGACACCTTCTGAAACTCACAGGGAATGAGACTCAAGATCAGGCAATGAGGTAATGAGCACAGGTGCCTTAAATAGGGAGAGTTGCCTGATCAACCAATTAGATTAAAAGCAACAGTCACAAGAGTTATTGGGTGCTGCGCATGCGCAGTCCATCAGGATGGCGGACGGCCGCGGTTCAAGATAGGTGCCGGCAGGAAGGCTAGGGAGCCACGCACCAGTGTAGAGGCACTCACGGTCCGGTGAGTGACAGTACCCCCCCCTTTTAAAGGTGGGCACAGAACACATGGAGCCGGGTTTGCCCGGATTCTTGGAATATAATTTTTTTAGAAGAGCTGGGGCGTTGAGATCATCTGCCCGGATCCATGAACGCTCCTCTGGACCAAAGCCCTTC
This sequence comes from Mixophyes fleayi, assembly GCF_038048845.1. Lineage (NCBI taxonomy): Eukaryota > Metazoa > Chordata > Amphibia > Anura > Limnodynastidae > Mixophyes > Mixophyes fleayi. Next base: position 54,470,662 of record NC_134402.1, read on the forward strand.
CAATGTACAAGGAAACAAAGAACTCCTCGCAAAATTTTTGCATCTAATATATGAGTGATCTCAAACTCCTCCTCTTGATGCACTTGAACTGGCCGAGGTGCTGAAGGAGGAACAGAGAAACGGTTGATGATAAGAGGCTTGAGTAATGACACATGGAAGGCTTTGGAGATACGAAGGTTCTTAGGTAGTAGAAGTTTGAAGCAGACTGGATTTATCACTTGAGTGATCCTATATGGACCAATGAAACGAGGAGCGAACTTCATAGATGGAACCTTCAAGCGAATATTTTTGGTAGAAAACCATACACGATCTCCAAACTTAAGTGGTGGAATAGCCCGCCTCTTTTTATCCGCAAAGGACTTGTATCTGGCAGATGTCTTCTTTAAACAGTTTTTAACCTGAGACCAGATATCTTTGAAGGTCTGACAAACAGTCTCCACAGCAGGAACTTGGGTGGGAGGGAGGGCAGGAAATTCCGGGAAAGATGGATGGTGACCGTAAACCACAAAGAATGGAGTTCTTGAAGATGACTCGTGATACATGTTGTTATGGGCGAATTCAGCCCATGGGAGTAAATCTACCCAGTTGTCTTGGTTGGCTGAGAAGAACATCCTAATGAAAGTTTCAAGATCTTGAATGACTCTCTCGGTCTGTCCGTTTGATTGAGGATGGTAGGAAGATGAGAGTGATAATCGAATACCCAAGGTCTTACAAAGGGCTCGCCAGAATCTGTAAACGAATTTCACTCCCCTATCCGAAACAATCTCAGAAGGACATCCATGAATTCGGAAAATCTCTTTGATGAAATGATCAGCCAGAGTAGATGAAGAAGGTAAACCGGTAAAAGGAACGAAATGTGCCAATTTCGAAAATCGATCCACCACTACCCAGATGGTATTACACTTTTTACTTGGAGGAAGATCGGTGACAAAGTCCATACTAATATGGGTCCAAGGTTTGGAAGGAATGGGTAGTGGTTGCAGTAATCCCGCTGGTGTTCTGCAGGGAGTTTTAAACTGGGAACACAGCTCACAAGCGGCCACAAAGTCTTTGACATCTTTCCTCATAGAGGGCCACCAGTAGCTTCGAGAAAGGATTTCTAAGGTCTTGCCTTCACCCGAATGTCCAGAAAAACGTGAAGAATGAAACCAAGACAAAATTCTCCTCTCAAAAGATGGAGTCACGAGGGTTCTCCCAAATGGTAGCACCTTGGTGGACGAAGTGGCCAGAGACACACACTTGGGATCTAATATAGAATGGTTAGGACCATCTTCAACGTCTGAGGACGTCACGAATGCCCGAGACAGGGCGTCTGCTTTTTTATTTTTGGAAGCCGGTTTGAAGGTTATAATAAGTTCAAAACAGGAAAAGAAAAGAGACCATCTTGCTTGACGGGGATTCAAACATTGGGCTGACTGTAGATATGACAGGTTTTTGTGATCCGTAAAAATGGTTACAGGATGACGAGCTCCCTCCAGTAGATATCTCCACTCCTCTAATGCTGCTTTTATGGCCAACAACTCCTTGTCCCCGATGGTATAATTCCTCTCCGCGGGTAGAAGACCTCGGGAATAAAAGGCACAAGGATGGAATTTTTGTTGCTCCGATCTGTGGGAAAATATGGCCCCTAAGCCAACATTATAGGCGTCTACCTCTAGGAAGAAGGGAAGCGTCACATCAGGCTGTCGAAGAACAGGAGCGGAAGAGAAGGACTCTTTGAGAGACTGGAAAGCTTGAAGAGCCTCGGAGGACCATTGTTTAGTGTTAGCCCCCTTGCGGGTCAGGGCCACTATAGGAGAGGCAATGGACGTAAAACCTTGAATGAAGCGTCTGTAATAATTCGCAAAACCTAAAAACCGTTGGATTGCTCGGAGAGTAGTTGGCTGGGGCCAACGTAATACAGCTTTCACCTTTTCTGGATCCATCTTAAGACCGACTCCGGACACAATATATCCCAGGAATGGAATCTGGGATAACTCGAATGAACATTTCTCTAGTTTGCAAAATAAAGAATTTCTTCGGAGTCTGGAAAGGACCTCTGCCACATGTTGATGATGACTGGGCAGATCCTGGGAAAAAATGAATATGTCGTCCAGATAGACGACGACACAGACATACAGCAAGTCCCGGAAGATCTCATTCACGAAACCCTGGAAGACAGCGGGGGCATTACACAACCCGAAGGGCATAACTAGATATTCATAATGACCATCCCTGGTGTTAAAAGCTGTCTTCCATTCTTCTCCGGACTTGATCCAGATTAAATTATAGGCACCTCGAAGATCCACCTTGGTAAAGATCCGGGCTCCCTTAATTCGATCGAAAAGCTTGGTAATTAACGGTATAGGATACCGATTTTTGATGGTAATGGCATTGAGTCCACGAAAATCTGTACAGGGACCTAATGATCCATCTTTCTTCTTTACGAAAAAGAACCCCGCTCCAGCGGGAGAGGTAGAAGGTCGAATAAATCCTCGCTGGAGGTTCTCCTTAATATACTCAGATGCTGCTTGAGTCTCAGGTAATGAAAGTGGATACACACGGCCCCTAGGAGGACTCTTGCCAGGTTGTAAGTCAATCGTACAATCCCATGCCCGATGAGGAGGAAGGCGTTCTGACTGAACCTTATCGAACACATCCGCAAAGGAAGCATACTGTGGAGGGAGGCCCGGTGGACACGGTGAAATGGAAGACTGCTGTATTTTGAGTGGAACAACTTGAGAGAGACAACGATGACGACATTCGGGGCCCCAGGAAGTGACTTGAGGAGTCTTCCAGTCAATCTGAGGGGAATGAAGTTGGAGCCATGGAAGGCCTAGTACAATGGGACTGGTAGTTACAGGAAGGATCAGTAAAGAAATTTTTTCTTGGTGTAAGGCTCCACTTTGAAGAGTCAGCGGAGACGTACTTTGAGTAATAAGACCATTAATTATACTTGATCCATCAATAGCAGTAACACCAATAGGTACCTTTAAAGAAATCACTGGTAGGGACCATTGATTCACTAGGGAACTAGAGATAAAATTTCCAGCAGCTTCAGAATCTATAAGTGCTTGGGACACAAAGGATTTGGTAGCAAAGGAAACGGTGACATCAAAAGCACAAACTTTCACATTTGTAGAACATGGAGAGGACTCCAGGGACCCTAACCTTACCTCTCCAGAACTGGTTAGGGCCTGGCATTTCCCGACTTCCTAGGACATGAGTTCAGCATGTGAGTCAGCGCAATAGATACAGAGTCTATTTTTCACTCTTCGTTCTCTCTCCTCTGATGTTAGTTTAGAGCGACCTACCTCCATAGGTTCTACTGGAGGTGGAGAATGACGAACTTGGGATACTGAGCGAAGAGGCGCTTTGCAGGTAGTTACTCTCTCGGAATCTCTCTCACGAAATCTCATGTCTACACGATGGCAATGGGAAATCAAATCATCCAAGGAGGAGGGTAATTCTTGAGAGGTCAGTTCGTCTTGAACTTTATCGGAAAGCCCCTGCCAGAAGGCGGCGATCAGTGCCTCAGTGTTCCACTGAAGTTCAGAGGCAAGTATCCGAAATTGAATGACTTACTGAGCTACAGTCCGAGATCCTTGGCGTAGTCGGAGGATACTGGAAGCTGCAGAGATAACACGACCAGGTTCGTCAAAAATACTTCGAAACGTAGAAATAAACATGGCACTATCTTGCAATAAAGGGTCATTTCTTTCCCACAGAGGGGAGGCCCATGCGAGAGCCTGTCCGGAAAACAAAGAGATGAGGTAGGCCACTTTGGAACGATGAGTAGAGAAGTTATGAGGTTGAAGTTCAAAATGAACGGAGCATTGGTTAAGAAAGCCCCTACAAGTTTTGGGATCTCCATCATATTTAGAAGGAGTAGGCAGGTGTAGCATGGAAGCGATGGACATCTGGGATGGCACTGGGGAAGGAGATGGATATACTGGAAGATCAACGGTAGCTGCTACATTTTGCACAGGGGTTCCTTGGGAGGATAAAGCCTGACAATATTGCAACAACTGTTGTTGGCGAACATCTTGTTGTTCGATTCGGGTGACCAGATACTGCAGCATCTCTTTAGCTGTTGGTTCCGATCCTGGGTCTGTCATGGCCTGATCTTACTGTCACGGGCACTAGGAGTCTTGCCCAGGAATTCACCAGATGACTGGGCTTACCAGAGTAGTGAAGTTAACACAACGGTCCTCTGGTAGCAGGGTGACTAGCGGAACATATATCACAGCAGATGGAGAGAGAATGGCAATAAAGAATAGGAAAGTCAGTGACTTGCAGCAATCTTGGTCAATGAGTCAGCGACTAGCTGATATTGTGGAAAGGCAGATTAGAACACGGAGATCAGGATGGAGGTGAGCAGATGCGGAAGGGTAGTAGGGAAGTCAGTGGTCTGCGTACAGCAAGTTGTACCACTGCTAAGGTGAGAAGACTTGTCCAGGTGCAGGTAGGTAGCGGGGAAGTCACTGGTCTGCGTACAGCAAGTTGTACCACTGCTTATGGTGAGAAGACTTGTCCAGGTGCAGGTAGGTAGCGGGTGAGTCAGTGGTCTGCGTACAGCAAGTTGTACCACTGCTTATGGTGAGAAGACTTGTCCAGGTGCAGGTAGGTAGCGGGGAAGTCAGTGGTCTGCGTACAGCAAGTTGTACCACTGCTTAATAGGTGAGGATGTGTACAGGTGTCGATGAGTGGAGGCATACAAAGGATAATATGATGCAGACACTGAGAGCACAGAGGAACTTGATCCCAATAGATATGCAGCGTATCCAGCAAAGTCTATAACGTTATGTGGTGCTGCTTGGTAGAGACTTGCTCAGCACAGATATGCAGGCCAATAAAGGATAGTCAATCACAATTATGCATATAACGACTGAGTAGTACGGTTAATTCCATACAGATATGCAGCGTAACAATAACAGTCTATAGCGGGTATGGATACCGATGCTGAGATTGGAAACTTGTCCTAGCGGATATGCAGAGTAAACGTAGAAAGTCAATAACAGATAGGCATACCGCTATTCAGTAGAACAGTCTGTACACAGGATGATGCAGGGACTGCAGAGACGCTGAACGGCAGAGACGAGTGTAGGAACCACAGGTGAGTAGATCCGGTAATCAGAGTCCAGCTGAGGAGACAGGTAGGAAACAGGAGACTGTAGCAGGTTTGGAAACCAGCGATGAGTAGCACAGGGAATCCACAGGAACTGAAGACACTAGTAGTACACAGGAGACAGTAGCGGGTATGGAGACCAGCGATGAGTAGAACAGGAATCAGCAGGAAACTGAAGACACTAGTAGAACACAGGAGACACCTTCAGAGATTCACAGGGAATGAGACTCAAAATCAGGCAATGAGGTAATGAGCACAGGTGCCTTAAATAGGGAGAGTTGCCTGATCAACCAATTAGATTAAAAGCAACAGTCACAAGAGTTCTTGGGTGCTGCGCATGCGCAGTCCATCAGGATGGCGGGCGGCCGCGGTTCAAGATAGGTGCCGGCAGGAAGGCTAGGGAGCCACGCACCAGCATAGAGGCACTCACGGTCCGGTGAGTGACACCCTGCTATCACCACTTCACACTGCCATTTGCAGGACTTCGCTCACACTGTTTCCCACCTTTACAATTCTCCCCCAACCTTGTTTGCCTACCCTATTCCATATTAAGTTCATTTCCTTCACACTTTCAACCTGCCCCTTCCACTTGTTTCCCACCACCCTATTATCTCTGTCTGTTTTCTGCCCTCTAATATATTAGCTTTTTCTCCAGTCTTTCTCCTACCTCCTGTCCTCACCTACTTGTCCTCATGGAAAGCTTTCTTTACAATCTGCTCTGTTTCTTCTGATTTAATTGCTATTTTCTTATGTTTCATGCTGATGTATTTGTTTGTACCATTGCTTCTCTATTTATTTGTATAACATAACTGGTATGCTTCTGTTTTCTGTATTGCTGACTGTACAATATTTGCAGATTCAGAAGCACCTCATAAATAAACATTGATGATGATGATATTATGTATATGCTGAATGTGCTCTACTTATTAATAAATAATATGTCAGGTGCATTGTATATTACACCTTAAAGTGACTGTATTAGAATTATGTGTAAGGTTCATTAATATTGAAACTGTACAAATACACAAGTAGTTCCTAGTTTCAAATAGAACTGAAAAACAGGCCATATTTAAATATCACTGTAAGCCTGTACTTTACTCAATATGCCTTGTTGTCACGTGTCTCAGGGAAAAATAAAGTATGCAAAAGGCTTACATTTGTGTTGTCCAGTCACTATGTTGGAGGTGATAAATAAGGTCCAGGGTTCCAGCTAGCCATTAGGTGCTAGCCTGTCTCTGCAACCCTGGACCTCTTGAGGGAGTTGAAACAATTTGCATACCAAGATTGGTTAAAAGGACCAAGAAGAAGAAGGGCCATAATTTATGCTACAAGTCAGCTTCTGGGAGTGTTCTCCAAGGATACTATACCTGAAAAACAGAAAAAAAACATTAGCCAGTCCATGCTGTAAAGAGGAAGAGGACACAAAGTGTTGGTGAAATGGAAGTGGTCCAGCTGCAGCCATCTCTTGGAAAAATAGCTAAGTACATGCAGACGTATCCTCCATCTTAAAGGCATGAGTGTTAACTTTGCATAAATTATAAGATAAATTTATGGAGAAGATAACATGTCTAAAATGTATTTCATTTATGGGAAATTAGTTGCAAAGTTACGTTGTCTGATTATGTTGATTAATGTTCATCATAATATGATAAAAATGATACATAATGTTTGGCAAAGGTTCTCTTAGAACATCAGCAGTTTGTAAAATGATAGTTATGTTTTTATATTGAAAATGCCCAGTGTGATCATAAGAAAGCTGCGGGTTGTGTAGAACATATTATATGTAAAGGGAGAAAGTCTGTTGTGTAATTATATTTAGTGCCTTTAGAACATTTTCTACAAACTAAATCCATCTTGAGTGTTCTAATACAAAGATCTAGATAGATCGATATGTAACTTTCTGTACAGATAAATAGAAACTTGATTAACATGTTTGAGCAAAATAAATCTGGACTTGAAAAGTTCATAAAATTAATTGTAGCTCAAGCTGCAGATGATTTGGAACAAGGTGTACAACAAATTATTAAGGGAATACATCTGTTATAGCCAGAAGCAGAAAATACTGGATTAATTAAAGTATTTGTTTTGATACTGGTATTAGCAGGTTGCAAAGGGAGGGAAAGCAGAGCATGCCATAAGGATGTGGTGAACCATGACTCAGGGCAGGTACAAATCAGAGGGTCACAGGATGGGCCCATTATCTGCTTCTATTGTATCCAGGAAAGGCATAGGAAGAAAGAATAAATAAAGCATTGGCAGTTGAAAGGAGTAAAAAAGTCTTTCCTGCATATTCTGAATTAATATTGAAATGGAAATGGCAATCATTGGGACTGATATCATAGAACCAATTGGTGTTATGGTTAGATCTTTGAATTTTGTCCTTTGGTATTCTAAAAGCTTCTATGTTTATTCAGTTGGAAGCAGTGGTTGACGTGGTGGTGTATATGCTGGTATGCCATACCGTCACTTCTCCTACTGCCTTCATTGTAAAATTATTAAGTTCCATATTCAATGCTTAACTGTTGATGTTCTTACAGTATATAACCTCTATTACCCTCTTAACACTCAACTATAAATAATTGACAGAAAAACATATTTATGACAAATAAAAGGAGTTTATTTTGTAAAAAAACACTGTATGGTGGTGGAGAAAACAGTAGGCAGTAAAACTGGATATCCCCATGCGGGTCATTTACCCTATGGCTATCATTCAAACTGGTTAACATATTCACCGCAATGCACATTTATCCTTAACATTAACTTGGGGATCACTTATCCCAGACATCCCAGAACCAGAATCCCTTCTGGGCTGAAAGGAAAGCAACCAACTCCATACTACCCCTGCAGCAGTTATCTTTAAGGGATCAGATGTGCAATTTTGTGATAGTGATCACATGACTTTGTGCCCATACTTATTCAACAGACAGAAGCTGTATCAGCCTAGGTAGGCTGTATTAGCCAGTGTGTATTTGTACTAAGTGTGGATTTGTTACAAGTGTAGTGATAAATTTATATAGCATAGTAAGAGTTACACAAGAGTTGAACAAGAGGAGAATGAGAGGGGAACATTCTACCTCAAAACACTGCTACATGAGGACAACATTCAATAATTATCTGTGAGCTCTGATACTATCCACCTCATGCACCTGCATTGTGCTCTGCTGGACTCTCCCTGCTCAGCTATTTCTCAACCTTAAATCATACAGCTGCAGTTTTATTATGACTTATGCAGTTGCTTGTATTCCCATCTTAAAACCACACTTACTTCTCCACTTACCCTGAATCTTTAACTGGCTCCCTCTTGCCCAGTGATAAAACACAGCCACCTCTGTACATCTTCCACTATGCCTAATGTTATATAATCCTTCTCCACTCCTGCCTACTGTCACTGTCTAATCTAACTGTCCATTATCACTACTTCAAATGCCCTTGCTGATCCTTTTACATTTTTTCTTCCTCTTTTTTATCTCCTACTACCTCTGTAGTCTCTCAATTTACTCACTTTCCTATCACCATTTCCTCAACTCATTTCTAAACTCTCACTGTCCTTTCTTTTTGTCATACTTTTAATTGTCTATTTCAGTTTTATTGTTAGCATTATTATGTTTTGCTACTCTGTCACTACTGTCCTCTCCCTTTATCCCTTGTCCATCCTTCCTATTTTCTCTTTCCTCTTACCTCAACAACCGCTCTTTTCAGTCTCTTCACATGACTCCACATCTCTCCCTCTTCCTTTACTTGTCGGAGTTCTTCAAGGTTCCGTTCTTAACCCTCTGCTCTTTTCCCTCTACATCTTCTCCATTGGTGTCCTCATCGGCTCCTTTTTCCACCAGCACCACCTCTATGCTGATGATACCCATATCTATCTTTATTAATTCTTCAGCGAACAACTGTATTTCACTCCTTCAAGAGAAAATGATCAGCAGTCATAATATACAGTATATGTGTCTTAAGACATTCCATTTGCGTCTCCAAAACGTATCTAAGGGGGAAGACAGTCACTGTTGGGGATTAGCGCTATTGTGCTTTTGTGTCTTCTCCTTATTCCTATTAATTTTTCTAGTTGGTATTATAATATTTGATTTATGACGGATGAACAGGAATTTAAGTTGACCAATGAAATCAATTGTTGGATATGTGTACATGTACCTATGCATACAGAGGAGGATTTATCTGTGAAGCTTATTTCATATGTCCTTGAAATAGATAAAGTAAAAGGTTGCATTGTAAATAAGGATAAGTATTTAGGTGTTGTAAATGGGAATAGATTAAGAAAATGCAGTAATACACTCAGGACAGTATTGCTCAAATGTCTTTGTTAAATTTATTAAAAATGTAGGACGAATTTTCCTTGCAAGTAAAGGATTAATAGAGGTAGTTACTAAGTGTAATTTCACTGTATGATGGCAGGATAGAAATGATCAGTGGACTCTTCAAAATGGCTTACATAAGACACTTACGTTTAATATGTCAGGACTATTTGAAAATTCTTTGGGTCTTTCGACAACTAATATCATTATTTTAGCTATGCTATATGCTAGCAACTTTTATGTATGTAGCAAATGTGGAATGTTCCTGTATACGTCACTAAATGCCTAAAAATTACATGGAACGAAGTATAATAGAAAACACAAAAGGAGCATTTGGGATATTATTTTCTTCTTACTCTGTTTATCTAGCCTGACAGGAGTAAATGATTTTTCCAATTGATAAAATAGTAATTGAAACTATATCAGCATTAGGTAAGATTACAGATAAAATTAAAGCTATTAGAGTTTTAGCTACAAAATAAAATGCCTATAGATTTTAAAAAAGCCAATAAGTGAGGATTATCATCATCATAATCATCATTTATTTATATAGCGCCACTGATTCCGTAGCTCTGTACAGAGAACTCACTCACATCAGTCCCTGCCCCATTGGGGCTTACAGTCTAAAGTCCCTAACATACACACACACACAGACAGACAGAGAGAGAGAGACTACGGTCAATTTGTTAGCAGCCAATTAACCTACTAGTATTTTTTTTTGGAGTGTGAGAGGAAACCGAAGCACCCGGAGGAAACCCATGCAAACACGGGGAGAACATACAAACTCCACACAGATAAGGCCATTGTCGGGAATTGAACTCATGACCCCAGTGCTGTGAGGCAGAAGTGCTAACCACTGAACCACCGTGCTGCCCCTAATAATGTGCATTAAGTATGGAAAGGTCGATGAAAAGGGTCCAAAATTTATAAACAATTGAAAATTGTCTGGTAGATCTCCTACCGTGTTCGTCAACAAGTTCCTTAATAGTTGAAATGTTGGCTTTATCCAAGAGTTTAGGAGTCGGAGGCTATGGGAATTTGTCCTTATAACAATAGAATTGACATAACATTCATTGCTATATTTTTTCAGAGCAAGATTGCAGCAATATATTGGTATAAGCAACTGTTCAAGACTGGACAAATCTTTTTTTTTGGGTATAACTTATGTGATTACCCTGGAGTTAATCCAAAGGATGCCAATTTGGTGGGTCTTCAAATTTCTCTGGATCTGTTGCTAGTGTAAGGATACAAGAAATATGGCTCTAGTGGCAAACAAAATGATGAAAAGGAGCTAAGATTGAACTGGGCAGTGTCAGGAGTATTGTCGCTGCTCCTTCGGGACGGCTGCCTTCTACCTTCCCCGCCACATCTGCTTGGCGAACTGCCGTCCCTATGACGCAGGTGCGTCCCATTGCCAGGCAACGGGATGCTACTCAGATCGCTGGCGGCAGCCAATGACATCATGCCGCTGGCATATCATTGGCTGCCAGTAGTATTTAGGACAGACTCTGACACCATTCTGGTGCCAGAGTATTATTCCTTGCTCCTGCATTCCAGTGTGTTTCCTTGGCTTGGCTTGTTTGACTGCTCTCCGCTCCTCTGTGTTTCTATTTGACCCGGCTTGTCTGATGATTCTTCTTGGATCCTCTCTGTGCATTACCAGTTACCGACCCGGCCTGTCTGACCATTCTATTTGGATTCCCCCCGTGCACTGATATCTTCTGTTAGTTGCTGAACCGGCTAGATTGACCATTTTTCTGGATTTCCCCTGCACTACTGTTGCCAGCATGTTACTGAAGTGGCTTACCTGACTACCCTTCTTGTACCTCGCTATAAAGCTTAGTAAGGGACCGCAACCTGCGCACCCCCTGCAGCAAAACCCATACCTCCTTGCTGGGCCTCCTGGAGAAGACCAGAGGACGCGTTAGACTCCGCACCCTCTACTTGAGATCCATCAACGTTAGCAGTTACCCCTCATTCAGAATTGTTACAGGCAGGAGAAAGGGTGTCTAAAAATCTCTCAGAAGATAGAACTTATCAATGCCAGTAGCTTTACATTTGCTCATAAGGTAGATTTAAATGCATCTAATAGCTTTAGTTCCTCCTTCTGCTAAAAGTAGAGCTAAAAAAGTAATGTAGTAGACGTTCTAGATGAGGTTATCTATTAGTTTAAAGTAAATAGCAATCTTTCTTTAAAAAAGTAGCACTAAAGCCACAAATACATTGTTCCGTAAGTGCTCCCTGACTTTCCATGAGTTCCTTTACTATTTGGTGTGAATGACTGGCTCAGTGTACATCAAATACAGCAAAATTAGACTTCTGAATTGTCGCCTTGTGGACAAGAGTATGGAGCCGATATACTGGTTCACATTGATGATCTTTGATGAGAGGTGATAGGTTTGTTGAGTGGCTGTACCCATACATCTCAAGCTGTCTTTAGAATATAACCATATGGCTTGTTCTACGGTGGGACTGGCTGCTTAATGGAAACTGCAGGCTGCCCACCCACCTAATTCACTGTAAAATACTTTATTTGGATTTACACCTGGCTTGAACTTTCTGGAACAAGTGCAACTGACATCATGATGCCACAGGGTTTTAAGGATTTCTAGGGATTTCTTAATTTCCTTCATAGCCCTGGTTGATTACCAATTTTTGCATCTTGTGACTATGTAGACCCTCCCTTGCATATTTATTCACAGTTATGTATTGTCTACTATTTACTGTTGTTGTGATATTAAACTGGAGCTCATGATTTGCTGCTCTTAATAGTGATGTAGGATGCATTCATCATATTATATTATATATTTATTTTACTTACTGGGTAAGTTGTTCAGCTGATTACTGATACTGCATTTAATCACATGGTTTCATATAGAAGGTGCAGGGACCCTAGGTTGCGGGGTTTTTATTTTGGTGGCTGTTTCTTAACAGGAGGAAGGACATGATGTACAGTGGTCATTCTATCTTAGTAAGGGCTGTTGGTTCAATAAACATGCCTGTAAATCACCGTATTTTTTTCCAAACTTTTTAATTTATCCACCTGTTATTGTGTATTCAAAGTACTTTTATAATATAGATTGTAATTATGTTTTGTTCACTAGGGATTACTGCAAAACATATTGTATAGAAGTTTCCAAGCAGACAATTAACAACTTAAGCATTACAGCATGCTAATACATAAAGCTAGTTAACTATTGTCTGCATAGGGAATACAACACATAAATTAAAAAATACTTTCAAAAAGTAAGAAAGATAGAATGAAAATTAAAGATACATTTTATGATCATATCCCATTTTGTCGCAGTTTCCTATTGGTGTAAAGATGTTTCCAGTGGTCAGGATACAAACCATACTTTCAATGAAACAGTTTTCTTACCATCTGAACACATTTGATATGGTTAAGCGTAGTTATAAGTGCACAGATACCCATGTTAATAAAAATATTCAAACACCACAAGTAAGACACAAAATAATGTTATAAAGACAGTCCCAATGTCCCATCACACCCACCATGAAATTAGGACATGAATAAGACAATTAAGAGTATTATTTTAGGGTAAAATAAAAAATATAATAATTATGAAGGTCCTAAAATAGCAAACAGGCAGAACTTTTGAAGTTATGTTTTTATTTTTTCCACCATGCACATTTTCAGCAGACTTTGAATTTTGCAACTCATGTTGGATGCCATGTCTGTGATTCTCTTCTATTCACCAGTTCATAGTGATAAATCGCTATTGACTTTTCCCAGTATTTTGCTCAATCATGTTTGTCTACTCCAAATTTTAAATAAAAAAATAAGAAGATATTTTTCAACAAGTGCATGATGTGTAAGCATCATATCAAAGTCCAACCACCTAACTTTTACAAACACCCTTTCATTAAGTAAAACGTGTTTCTTTTTCTTCTAAATAATGTTTTTTTAGCCTCATTTAACATAAATAATCACAAAGACAATGTGACTACCCTTATTAAATATTGAATATTTTACTTTTTTTAATTAAATTTGGCAAAGTGCACTTCTCCACAGCAGTTTAAATGCATGATTTTAAGTTTAGGGATGAAACTCTAAGCTGGTGAAAAATTCAAGTGTTTTTGCAAATTGGAAATGTCAGTGCACCATTTTGTAAAGTGATCTACACTCCTGTATCTCAGTTTACTAATCTTACTCCACAAAACAAAATCTCTTTGTTAGGATTCTACTTCTGTTTCTGTTGCTGTTTCCCTGTGTGTTAGAGCTGCTTGCTTTCAATTAGTTTGAGCTGCAATGCAGGTGTGCTACCTGCATGTGTTAGGATTCTGTTGTTAGATGTCAGGTTGTGCTGTATTTCTCTGTGGATGAGAGCTCTCTGTTTTCAATTGGGCTGAGCTTGCTTTGCAGGTGTGTTACCTGCATTGCCTTGATTGCTTGTCTGTACTGTTTAGGGTTGTCCCGACACCCCATCTTTACCAGTGATAGCTATATGTTGTTTGTATAGTTGCACTTCTAGCAAGTAGCATCCTGGTTCCTGTGCTGTATTATCCTGTACCTCTTTTTTGGTTCTGATCCAAGGCTATATCTGGCTATGATTCTGGTTTTATTCCATGGGAACATCTGACTATGAATCTAGATTCATTAAGGATCTTAAATGAAGAGGTATCTTATTTCAGTCTCCTGGACAAAACCATGTTACATTGCAAGGGGTGCAAACTAGTGTTTTGTTTTGCACATAAGTTAAATACTGACTTTTTTCATGTAGCACACAAATATCAACTTTAAATTTCAGTGTACAAATAAGCTATCAAATATTTGTGTGCTACATGAAAAAACAACAGTACCGTGTGCTATGAATGTATTAGCCTAGAGTGTCCGGAACCCTTAAACAGGGTCTGATAATGATGATGATGACATCATGATGCAAAAACCATATATAAGATGTATACCTTTTGTTGAAATAATAACACATTTCTCCAATTGCTGTTGAAAACACAAACATATAGTAGGTCACTGTACAAAACTTACACATTCATTTTCATCATTTCACTGTTTCATCACAACTAGCTGTTTTTTTTTCTTAAAAAATGATACATCAATCTTACTTGAAAGTGTTTTGCTGAACTTTGAACTATGTTGATATCTTCTGTCTTTATAACTGATTGTTTTGTTGGATTTGGAAACAATATGATCATTATTTCCTTTTCTTTTTCTTCCATTTCACATTCTATTGAGCTGGTCTGTATCAGAAGATAAACTATCGTGTACTGAATGGATGTTTAACCCATAAAGCTTACACACTTTAAAAAATAACATTGCAGTGCTATAATACTATATAATTATTTAAAAAAGCAGAACTAGCATATACTGTATTTATGATATATGTTGCAGAATAGAGAGGAACATTAGAGATGTATGCATTTTGCAGGCTTAAGGGTAATTTCAATTTGGGTTTGGCTTCTCTCCCAAAGTTCAAATTTAAAGTTCAAATTTACAACTCGCATTTAAAACATTAATATAAACGATTAATGTTGCCTGTATAAGTTTAGATGGCTGCTAACTTTTTCCCCTCTAGCCAATTTTGTTCTTCCCCCATAAGGGTGGTGAAAGTGCAGCTTGTGCTTGGTCCTCCTGCACATTTCATATAGGGTTGTAAGACTAGTGGAGGAGCCCTGGAGGCCAGTGTCACTTTCAGGCGTGTATGGGCAGTATAGATGTAAGGGGCTGTCTAGGGGGCCTGCCATCCACAGATCATTCTGGCCACAAAGTGAACTGCTGCAGCTTCTGATACAGTTAAAACAAAGAAATCACCATCATCAGCCCCAGTGGGAATGCCCCTCCATGCCCACACTAGTTACAGTACAGGTGCTTATGTGATGGTGAATTATGTCACACTCACATCTTTGGGACATCACACACTCACTGTGTGTTAGAGGCTACTGGATGAAGGAAGAAGTCATTGCTGACTCTGACTTAATCAGATCTAGTCATCTCACCAGGATAGTCAGTAACAGTTTGGTGGAGTCCCCATCTGTAAGTATTATTACAGATGTTGAAAAAGTATCTGAAGGCATGTGGGGAGGTTTGATGTCAGGTGTGGAGGACTGATGAGCATGTAAGGTGCATATGGGGAGGTTTGAAACGCATATAAAGGAAATGTGGGGACATATGTAGAGCATGTGGGACATGTAAGAGGCATTGGGGATTCCGGATGGCATGTGGTGAGGTCTATCGGGCATGTAAAGGGCATGTGTAGAAGTATGATGGCATGTGAGGAGGTCTGATTGCATGTGGGGATGTCAGATGGCAAATAGGGAGATTTAATTGAAGGGACATGTGAGGACATCAAGGAGGGCATATAGTGAGGACTGAGGGGGCATACTGGAGCTTGTGTGGAGGACTGAGCGGCATATGGTGGAGTTTTAAAGCACATTGGGGATCTGAGGACTTGTGGGCGCCTAAGTGCATGTGGATGCATTTTGTGGAAAGTGGTGGTCTGAGCATATTTAGGCCAATTTTGGAGCATGTGGGATGACTGAGTGGCATATGGTGGAATTGTGGAGCAAGTGAGAGACATGTGGGGATGAGTGATGTGGGCGTACCAAGGAAATTGTCATGGTGTTTCTTCATTTTCAAAGCTAAGGTTAATGTGCTGCACTTTTGAAGGTTGGATATATGTATAGTATACTGTGTGAGCTGTGTTATTTATCATGCTCATCATCATCATCAACATTTATTTATATAGCACCAACATATTCCATAGCGCTTTACAATTGGGGACAAACACAGTAAACTAATAAACAAACTGGGTAAAACAGACAAAGAGGTGAGAAGGCCCTGCTCGCAAGCTTACAATCTATGGGACAGTGGTAGTTTGAGACATGAGGTTAAGTCTACATTTTGTATTTTGGTCCAGCCAGACTGCAAAGGTAAAAGTGACTCATAAGCTAAATGATCCTGTCCCACAACAATGTTGTTCAGGGTGTAGTTGTCTTGTGTGAAATTGTGTAACGAATGGTAATAGGGTAATGTAGTGAGGTTAAAAGGGTGGTTGAGGAATATTATAAGCTTGTCTGAAGAGGTGGGTTTTCAGAGAACGCTTGAAAGTTTGTAGACCAGAGGAGAGTCTTATTGTGCGAGGGAGAGAATTCCATAGAGTGGGTGCAGCGCGAAGAAAGTCCTGTAACCGGGAATGGGAGGATGTAATGAGGGTGGATGAGAGACGCAGATCTTGTGCAGAACGGAGTTGCCAAGTTGGGAGATATTTTGAGACAAGAGAGGAGAACAATGCTCAGATTTCCATATTATATTTCATGTATATATTTTCCAAACAGGACCCAACAATCCAGGATACAGACAAGAAGAAAACAGCAGGTTTTGAAAGCTGAAATAATAGGTAGGAAAGAACCAACTAGACCATCAATAGTCCACCCTCTTAATTTTGTTTACTAACCTCTTTTGCTCTCTGTCTCTCTTGTGCCCTTTTTCTTCCCCTTTGACTTTCTGTCCTCTATGGATTTGAATTTGGGGGTATATTAATATTAATCACAAGTTAACCCGTGCATGATACTCATGCATTCTGGTCAAATCAAGCTACTTATGGGGGTAAAAAGGTTCTTGTCATGCATTTGGGCCATAGCCCAGGCCTCAACCACCAACCACTCCCCACTGTCACCCCCGGCAACCACCAACCACTCCCAACTGTCACTTCTCCTTCAAGAAATATATATATATTTTTTTTAAATCTTTATAAACACCTTTAACAATTAACAAATTAAATTAACAAATTAAAAACATCTTAGTATACCAAATTCCAGCCCTTTCTGAATTTTTTTTTCCACACACACTAAGAATTTAGTAGGTCAGTGTATAACTCTGCCCAGCAGGTGGCGCTGCAGCTTGGTTTTATTTTTTCCACACAGACAGACTAACACACGCCACTAGACATTTATATTATAGATTTGTAATTTATCACTCGGCTATATTCAGATTTTCTGGACCCAGCCACAGATACCCCTGTCAGAAGGCATATATGTTGTGTTCGCTGAACTCCTGGAGCAAATATGTGTGTGGCTGATGATGATATAATACAGTATAAAAAAATAATAAATAAAATAAAAAGAAATGTAGGAATATATTTCTAAAAAAATAGTGTGCCCCACTCTCCCCACTTAAGCTATCCAAGCGCCAGCTGGCTGGTTACCGCTAATGTGAGAGGGCACAGAGTCTCCCCACATAATACACAACCATTGCTAGGTTATGACAGTCTGGGCTGGCCACACTTTAACAGGGAAAACCACAGCATGGGGTCCCACTGTCATACAGCTTGTTCCTATAAAAATGTTGGACCCCTCTCCAATGGCACTGACTGTTGGGGTAGTGAAGCATAAAATGTAAAAAATATCATTTTTGCTTGGCACTACTTGTCCCAGTAAGCCCTGATGGCCAAATCTGTTTGGATATGTTGCCAAATGTAGAACTTCAAGTACCAGCATACTCATGGCTGTCAGTTACCTAAAATGACCATTTACTTATGTGCTACATACAAAAAATGTTAAATAAACAGACACCAAGAAAACAAACTTTATCTAAATAAAGATTCCACTAATCCCTCACTCATTAATTAATTATTCACTTTTTTCACAGGCATTTTCTTTTCTCTTCCAGCTTTTAGTACAAATGGCATAAAAAAACACATTGTCAATGCTAACCTACTAATTTTACCATCGACTGCAAGTCCTGATCAGCATGCCGCTTCATGTGTACATACTATATACTTTTTACAAAGGTATCAGATATGTGTTCTTCATCTGTCATAACCATCGGATGACTAGATCGTGACTCTGTAAACTCTGTGGAGTACTGCTGGTGGTGAGTTGACACAACATTGTTCCATCGTTTATAGAGATTTTTAGTCTGTCTATAAAATCAAATCAAAGGATTACACCAAGAAAACTTAATGCGGTGAAAATATATTGTCTAAACACTACCTTGAGACAAATTTATTTAATAAAGTATTTTTGCTCAAAACCCTCAGTATAGGAACATGCTACACGCTATGTTTGCTTATGTGTATATATTTCTGGACTTTTTCTTCTATATGTGTTTTTAGTAATTAAATAAAAGCAAAGTTTCAATAATACTTTACTAGAATACCCAAACTTTGAACATTTGCTAACCAGATCACTTGATTTGTACACATAAGTTAGTAACTCACATTTACTTTAAATTGGTCTCAGCTATTTATAGTTTTTATATTATATTGTGATATTATCTAACTGCAAAAATACACTAACATACACAGAGGAACATTATTTTTTATATGTATAGAATAGAAAGTTATGACTGCTCTGCACGAAAGAGTCAATTAATTAGAAGCATGACCTTCCACAATTTATATAGAAATATTAGAACAATGCAGAGAAAATGGACATGGCCTCTATAAAAATATGCCAAGGAAATTCTTGACTTTAAGTACACTTGACCTTAAGAGCTTGAACATGCTAATAAATCAATGCTGTGCTCCTATTGTATACATTTCCAATTATATATCTCGGCTGTAAGACACTTTAGTCCTTTATTTCTTCCAATGAAACCTCTTGCTATAATGTCTGCAGCTATACACTGTGTGTTTGTTACACAAGAAACCATTTCTAAAAAGCCCTTCACAAACTATACGATTATAATTATAACCCATGAAGAAAAATATGCTATACTGCAATAACAAGCTATGGTAATTAATCAAACTGAAAATCCTCACATTATACAGCAAGGTCACTATTATTAGAATATATGTAATCTCTTGACTTAAAACAGTAATTTTAGATATAAAAGAGCAGGTGAGAAAATGTATGTAAAGGCTTGGCTCAACGTTTTCATATCTATTGGAATTGGGTGTTTAAATATGCAACATGAATAATAGTGAAGGTAAAAATGAGTACTTTCACCAACTGATAAATCCAACACCACTCATCTTAATAAATCCACTCATGCAATTTAGTGCTTATGAGTACAATGACACGTTGTTCAGAAATTAAGAGATTCGTAGATTCAGGTGTTTAGAACAAGACTTGTTGGCAAACAAGGTAGTCAGAATTTAGGGATTCTCCATAGAAATGATTAGTTCCTCCTTCCCTTTGGTGCAATTTGCCACTTTAGTTTACAGCCACAGAAGTTTTGTGCTGCAACTGTAATAAGAAATCTACAGAAAACAATTCCGACATAAATTCTAGTACAACTAAGCTCTATAAAATAAATGTTTCTATACTTTCCATTGTGGATACAGATACAGATATACACATAAACTTGCCATGTTCATTAGTGATTAATGTATACTACAATACAAACTATAGGCATAATTAAAATCTTGAGATACAGCATGCCTATGCACAGCACCACCTTAGATACTTTTGGCAAAATTCAGTAAAGTGGTTTCTTTTTGACATTTAAAGTATTACAAATCTTCCTAATACCAGTATATTCAAGTAAGAAGTTTCCTTTTGTAAAGATTTTCTTAATAAAAGTA
The DNA here is from genome assembly GCF_038048845.1 of Mixophyes fleayi. Taxonomy (NCBI): domain Eukaryota; kingdom Metazoa; phylum Chordata; class Amphibia; order Anura; family Limnodynastidae; genus Mixophyes; species Mixophyes fleayi. The sequence goes on from NC_134402.1 coordinate 54,490,581, forward strand.
AATAATTTGTTTATAATGTGGAACTTATGAATTAGCTTCTTAGTTTCTTATAGTAGATCTAGTTTTCATCGAATTGAATGAATATTTATTCAAATTACAGATACATATACACACAGTCCAAGATGGTAGTTGCTGTGAACATAGAGAGCTTGCAGTTATTTATAAGGGATAAATTATAACTGCAGTGTAAATAGGTTATATCAAATGAATCCATGGACAAATTGAGCTGCTAAAGTGTAAAATGTGAAGACAGAGAGTCTGATGTAAATGTATTTGATGGCTTTGCACATCCCAGTGTGAGAGGATAACCATGTCACCTGTAGCAGCTTCAAAGAGCTCTTGCTGTTAGTCTTGGACTCCTGAATAGACTTTATGGGGCCAGTCACAGCTAGACATTCTTGCAGCCCAATGCAGCATTTTGCAGGCTTATACAGGTATATAGAAATATGAGCTTCAAAGGAAAAATGCTTTCATAATTCATATTTTGGGAAATCTGGGTGGGACTCCATACTGAGGAGCAGAAAGCACAACAGGGTTGTGAATGACAGGTATGGGTGGTATCCGTGAACAGCTAAAATCATATATCTTTGGAAAAGGTATGTCACATTGTCAAAATTCCATCCTGTTTGGCATTTTAATATGCGGGAAGATATGACCGGTTTATTGAAGAGAAAGTTATGTCGCTGGGATATATCTGAGAAAAGTGAAGACAAGTCAAAACTTAGGAATAGTTTCGAACAAGCCTCAGATGACACCCATAGGATATATCGAACCCCCACATTAGCATTCACACTGCCCTTGTGAATGCCGTCCCATTTGAGTTTGCTTAAAAACCTGTGTTTTGAAGGGACAAGTTGTTAGACTTTTCAGGAAATCAATTCACATTGATAAGCTGTCCATCTTCCAAGCCAAATTTCCCTTGGCCAGAATGCAATTCATGTAAGTGTGAATCTGAATATAACCCCTTTTATTTTAAACTGTTTTGTTTTTAATGGCAATCTATTAATTGTTATTCATTGTTTTTTTTATCTGTATGCCCTGTTCTTTTATATATTAAATCTATAATTTAATATGTTGCCTCCTTGATAGTCTAACGAATCCATTAGCCTGTTGAGAAGAGAGCTCAACCAAGATAACCCTTGGAATGCCAGTGTGTGATTTGTTGATACATTTGATTAGCAAGCTGTATGTGCTTGCATTTAAATTTGTGTAACAGTCTGGAGGTGTGAAGATGTAACCCTTTGCTTGCTGGTGTGGGTCTAGCTAGTTGGTGGATAGAGACAGATATATGTTAATCTCTGCAGTAATATAAACTCTGTAGTGGACAACTGCAATAAACATGAGGTTCTTAGTGCACATTCAAACTGTGGATGCTCATCTACTATGAGTAGATGATCTCTCTCTCTCTCTCTCTCTCTCCCTCCCTCCCTCTCTCTACCCCCCCCCCCCTCCCTCTCTTCTCCCTCCCTTCCTCCCTCCAGCATTTCTAGATGTAAGCCTCTATTTCTGGGAGGTAAGTGCATCTGATTTTTAACTGCATTTAATGGTATATGAAGCATATAAGTCAGTGTAGGACCTGCATACAATGAGGTACCGTTGACGCTGGGATGCAGGTGTAAATGTTTTGCTCAAAATATGAACCATTACCTCATGTTTTTATTTTGCTAGATACACACAGATACGCACTGTCAAGGATAAGCACTGTGTATACATATAGGGTATTTATATTGTAATGCAGCTGGTACCATATATAATATGGGATTAACCAAGTGGGGGCTTATTTCTTCTCTGATTATATATAGATTCTCTTAATATAGATATAAAAAAACATAATTAAGCAATCAGCATTTTTGTATATTCTACAGTTACTTCTTACTTTTTTATTTAGTGACCAAATATTATCAATTTTCTTTTTCTTGCTGTTTATATACTTAATAACCTTTTTGGATTAGATTTAGTATTTCAGCAATCAATTTTTCATATTCATTATAACCTGATTTCCTTTTTACATATTTTGATCCATTTCTTGTACATACATGATTGCTTTTAGTCCCTTCTACTTTTAGCCATTTAAATTGTCTTTTTTTTTTCCTTTTATCCAATACTTTTGTCATATAAACCTATTGGTAGTAAAAATGTTTGTTACCATATTTATATCTCAACAGATATATAGTATTACAACACATGTACCTAAGCAAAGACATTGTTTCTGAACCTGTTACCATTTGCTAGCTAGGGACCTATTCAAAACAAACGTAAATGCATTTTTACACTTGCTCCTGATTGCAAACACTTGTTTTAGCATACATACACAGCCGTCAACACTACTAATCAGCATTTACACCAGACCTGTAGCTGGTGCAAGTGATACGACTGAAAAAACATGTACCTTAGATATGCCCAAAGTTTGAATCAGAAGCTGCTGCGTGCCCTCGATCTTGGCACGCCTTTACAGTAAATTGACTATGTGCATACACCCCTTCCTTTCCCTGTTCCACCACTGAAATCGTAGACTATATTAAGAGTCCTTTGTGCTCGAAGATGAATTGGACATAGCTGCATTCTCTGGTGTATGATTTGTTTCTGGTCATGCGCAGTGCAATTTTACGCAAAATACTTCACATATCTGCATTTACATGCCTTAATAAATTGGACCCTAAGCGTACCAAGCAATACATTTGCAACCTGTATATTTAAAATGTACTAACTAGTGCTAAAAACAACTAATTGAAGACATTTCTTTCTATTTGGAAGCCAGAATTTCAAGTTGGCCTGTAACTACTACATAGTTTACTACCCTACCTGAATGTTCGGGAGACGCCCAAACTTCTAGGAGTCCTCCTGGACTCTCGGGAGAGCAAGGCAACCTCCCTGTTCCTGATAGCTTCACTAATTAAGTTGCAGTGGCGGGGCTTACAACACAATTTGTGCATCATCGTGGACCCACCCCCTGCTGTAATAGATCAAAAATGTGCTGTTAGTTTAGGGGAAGGGGTCAGATGACGCATTTTTGCCTCCCTCCGCCCCACACACCCCCTTTCCCATCCATCTCCCAGATCACTACTTGGCAAGTATGATTTACTGCTGTACTATCCCAATGCAGAGGTTTTATAGATATGAGTCAAGCCCATTAAATTATGGACTGTCTAGAACATTTTAGCAAATTTCATCATCCCTTTTATACAATTGGGACACAGAGCTTTCTTTATATAGCAGCAACTTTGCAAACTTTGCGGAAATGTATAAAATCTTGGGTTTAGTGAAAACACAATAGATCTAAAATTACATATAAGTGGCAGTGACTGCAGCAGTTTGAGGATGACCATGGTGAGACAATAGTACTGTGATGTGACAGTCATCAGCACAGAATCATATGCTCTTATACTGTGCTCAAAGGGGGTCAGATGAGGATGAAAATGCTCCTCCAAATGATTACCACAAATCTTGGCTGGACAAAAAAAGAGAAAACCCCACATTGCTACGTACACTGTATAAGAAAGAAAGAACGCTAGTATAAGTGGCAATGAAGTAAAGCAAATGGAGTTCTTTAATCAATTTATGTACAGTTCAAGAACAAGAAAAAAAGGTGGCAAACATCTGTCATCTATGTTTGCATATTTTGGTAATAATTCTCCATAAAATTAAATGATATAACCAACTTATTTTCAGAAACTGCTTGTAAAGTTGTAACTAGATCCATCTGCCATCCTGTAGGCACATGGTAAGAGTGAAAAAAAATAACTTGCCACCTCCCCACCAAAAAAAAATCATTATACTGTGAAGAAGAGTATAATTTATTGAAGTGAAGTTCAACCAATCTGCACAGACAATGCTTACAATGTGACATGAATTGGTTCATCATTAGCCAGAGCAGTGAAGTCTCAACATTGTCATAGACTCTCTTGAAAACACTGACCTAAAAACTGGGACTACAGTCCATGGGGTAAATGTATGAAAGTGTGATTTCTGCAAGACGCTGGAAATCGGCAACTTTGCAGGGAAAATTTAAATCGCCATCACCGCTTTGCATTTTTCCCTGCAAAGTCCCCGATTTCCTTCGACCTGCAGAAATCGCACTTTCATACATTTACCCCCAGGTCTTAGAAGCCAACTATCACAAAGCACACAGGAATGGTAGGATTCTTACAATCTGCCTAGTTTAGCTCCACCCACCACAGAGGTGCAGAGTTTAACGTGACAATGATTTTTGGCAGTGACCCCCATGAGAAGGTTTGGTGTTCTGCTTACATCACGCAGGTTGCAGTTCTCTGAATGGGTAACAGACGGGACTGACTGAGAAAAGGATGTTAACGAACAAAAGGAGACCAGGATAGGAAAACCAGAATACAAAGATTACTTGAAAAGCAGCGGGTACAGGATACCAGGATTAGCTCAAAATCATATAGCGTTGGATACCAGGATCTGCTGAATTGGAATAGATACAGGTTACCAGGATAGCAGAATTCACTAAAAACTACACAGGAATGTAGGAGCCAAGTAAGGCAGCAGCTTAACAGGATAACATGACATGAAGATCTGGCACCATATTGCCAGAACAGGATGAGGGGGAATGAAATGTAATCAGCCAATAGAGGAGAAGGGGAAATTATAAAAGATGGCATCTGTCATCAGAGATTTTCAGTGTGGAGAAGCCCGGTAGAGGAGGCCGTCCCTGCGCTCAGCTCCCAGTAAGTAAGCCAGAGGATCCAGCATGTCACACCAACATTGCTCAGTAGAACCTGAACCAGTCCACAAACAGCAGATGTTGCACTATCTGGTGGTGTCAGCAGAAGGTGACACTCAAGCTACCTGAGCTGCTTCTCTACAATTACTATTTACAGGGGCTAGAGAAGCATTTTGCCGAAGGACACAGCATGTACTATTCATTATCCTCCTCTTTTTATACTACAAAAAAATACTTAATGAAAAGACTAATTAAAAAATAAATAACTAACTTTTACTATATTAATAAAATAAATAAACTTAATGAAATAACAAAATCTACATACTTCTATAAATCACAGGTAACTATAACTAATAGAAACGCTGATAAAAAACCTACATCATAATTTATAATCAGACTCTCTAGCTTTCTCTCACTGTATTCTGCTGTATGAATCTCCTACAGAAGTTGTAAATGGCTGGTAAGAAGTGGCCGGGGAAAATATCAGAGAATCAGCTGAGTGGCAGGGGACATACATCTCTATACAGAATCATTTATGCTTCTAGGTTCACACTTTTACTGTACATAGTAAATAAAGATTACATGTCGTGGTAATCAAACTTCACGTGTAAAACTGAAGCTCTTTTTTTCGCAAAATGCAGTAGAGAACTGAGTCTCTGGGGGTTTGCTCATCTGTGCATCTCAGAATATATGTGTAGAGATGAGCAACTCTGAAAAGCAACAAATCTTTTGGTCTGTTTGTCTGTCTTGCACAACATTCTATTATAGAGTTTCACAATGCTCAGAACAATTACATGTAAGACACTAATGATGTTCCTGAATATACATGGAAAACCTAATGGAAGTGACCTATGCAACAATTATTTCTTATCTTCTCACATAGAGAGACCCAGCAATATAGCCTCTCACAGTAACAATGGAGCAGACAGGCAATCTGAACTACAGCAGTACTGTAGTAATTATTTTATTTTTACTGTATTACCTACTCTTTCTTAAAAAAAAATGTGCAGTTTACCAAGAGCGCCACAAGAACATCCATGCAGAAATAGAATAAGTGCCTGTGATTAACCTCAATGCTTCTATTTGCACATGTATGCATGTATGACAAGTGCTCCTATTTGTGTGTGACTGCATCTAGTAGTAAATAGTGTCTAGTCTTGTCAGTATTGCCATCATTGTAAGAGCTGTGGTGGCTACGCCCCCCCCCCTCCCCCATCGCATTCTCAGCAACAAGAGTAGTCTCACCACTGTTTGTACTGTGTTTTCTGTATCCTTAGTGACTGACTTTAATCAAAGAAATTGACAGCCCTGAGAGAGTCGAGATCATCATTATCATTGTCACCATTTATTGATATAGCACCACTGATTCTGCAGCGCTTTACAGGGAACTCATTCACATCAGTCCCTGCCCCATTGGAGCTTACAGTCTAAATTCCCTAACATACACACACACAGACAGAGAGAGATAGAAAGGGAGAGAGAGACTATGGTCAATTTTGATAGTAGCCAATTAACCTACTAGTATAATTTTGGAGTGTTGGAGGAAACCGGAGTACCCAGAGGAAGCCCACGCAAACACGGGGAGAACATACAAACTCCACACAGATAAGGCCATGGTCGGAAATTGAACTCATGACCCCAGTGCTGTGAGGCAGAAGTGCTAACCACTAGGTCACTTTGCTGTCCTGTAGATGTGCATTGTCCCCAATATTTGCATCAGCATGATTTTACAGAATTCACAATTCATGTTGAAATTTTCTATCTCTACCTCTCAAACAAACAACATAACATAACAAACACCAGAACCCAATGCTGATTCACACCTCCTACTTCCTGTAAGCCATCATACAGTCTCTGTAGGAAAAAACAAGCAGCAGAACACAACAAGTTAGAGCATGAGTGCTTCAAAGTTATTAAGGATTTTTAATGTTTCTTTTAGTTAGGGTTAAGAATTGTTTTTATTTAGAGAGTACTGAAATTCTGCAAAATGGAATGTTGTCTCTCAGTGACATTAAGAAATAATTAGCATTGCCCTTGCCTTCAAAGGGACACTGCACCCACGCCATGTCAAGAAAATTCACAGCGCACCTTTACAGAACCATCAGAATCCTTCATTCTTTTAATTATGTACCCTGTTTGTGAAGAACATGGTGAATGATTATTCATATGTCACTTCTCAGTAGGCCAGTGCCTGTGCTTCTTCCACAACTGAGCTGCTACACGTGATAAAAGAAAAAGGTGCACTTCTTTAAAATAATGAAATGTGTTCAAGTGAATAAAATCATTTGAAAATTGCAGTCAGGACAATTAAAACGTATGTGTATGTGAGAACAAAAGACAATGTGGATTTCTTAAAATGTTAGCATAGGAACCCATATGAAGATGTCCTCATGTAGTATTATATGGTCTTTTTAATAATGAACTTATTTTTTCAAAGAATTACACGGTTTAAGAATATTGCAGCATTTCCTTTGTTTCGTTCTCTTCCTACAGTATGTTCTTGATTATTTCACATGTGCTCCTGTACCATTAAATAATGTATGTGTTCAAGCAGTACACTTATTATATATACAAAGTATGTGTATATAGTTAATGGTCCACTGACAGGAGTACATTTATCAAGCTGCGAGTCTCCGGTGGGTTTGAAAAGTAGAGATGGTGACTATAGCCACCAATCAGATTCTAGCTATCATTTTTTGGAATGTACTAAATAAATGATAACTAGAATCTGATTAGTTGCTATAGGCTACACACATCCGTTTTTTCTTGTTTTTTTAAAACGTACTACCGTTAGTTAACATTTCATAAAAAATATGGCGGTTGCAAAAAAGTATAAAACCCTTAACCAGTTTCCTAGTCAAATACAGCAAAATAGTTTAGAGTTATTGACTACATAAGCACACTCTCTAGCTCACAGTCCCTGTCGACACATGTGCTGTGTGTGGTGCGAGTGAAGGGGAGGAGATGGGGGACAGTTACACAGTATCACAAAAACATAGGCTGTTTCAAAAACAAATTTGGTTAATTTTGGCCACTGGTTTGACAATGTTCTAATGGATCACAATCAAGTGTAAGTACGGTAGGAGAGTACAGTTATGTTTTTTTGTTTTTTTTTTGTTTAAAATCTGCATTATTTATATACAAATCAACTTATCATTGCCTTGCCTTAGGTGAAATTTGGATGTTGTTACGGCTAACGGTCTTATCATAAACCAGTAGAACAAGATGGAGAGGTCGTCACCTATAGCAGCTGCCTTTCCCGTAGAGCTCATTATGCTCACAGGTACTTGGATGCCCCCAGGTCTTATACTCAAAGTAGTACAGGTTTATGAATGTACCGTAGCGCAGAGTAGCGGGGTGTAGAATCAAGCGTAGTCAGAAAACTGGCCAAGGTCGTAGGTCCGAAGCAGGTAACGTGGTCAGAATCAGGCAAGATGTCAGGGCTGGCAGCAAACGAGGAGAATCCAGAAACAAAGCAGAGGTCAGGGCAACAGGCAAGAATCAAGTCCAATAAACAAAGCCAAGTGTCATACATGGTAATCAATCCATAAATCAGAGAAACAGACAGGAGCAGGTTAGCTAGTCATCAACTGAGACACTATAACCGGCAGGGAGGTTAAGCCCTCAATGCCTTAAATTGTTAGCAGGGCCAATCACAAAAGAGGAAAACAGGCTTGGCAATCAGTCTCAAAAAAGCTGTTAATTAACCCAGTGTGGCCTGGAAGTATAAGGACACAGCTCCTCAATCCAGGGCCGTAACTAGGGCTGTGCGACAGGGGCGAACGCCCAGGGCACAACGCTGAAGGGGGGGGGCGCAATTTAAGAATATTTTAGGTTAATTTGGTTAAAATTGAGGGCTAGGGGTGCGACATTTATCTTTCTCTCCCCAGGCGCTAGAATTCTAAGTTACAGCTCTGCCTCAATCCATACTAGAATACAAACAAAAACTTAAATGGGGAACAGAACCCCAAGAGCAACCTTATGTAATTACTTATTTGTGCGCGCCAGGCTGTAGACCATGCCAGAACGTGGTGCTATCTGCAGGGAACATCTCGACCATTGTCCTGGCAATGGTTGGGACAGAAGGGAAAATGACGTCCCGGTCGACATGGTGACGGCCAGGGCGCTGCTGGCGCTCAGGCAGAGAGCCGCGGCTGATGAGTACACAGTCACAGCTCGTGACAGATGTAACATAATCACTGCTGTTTTTGTTGTTTGTTTGTTTTTTTAGTTATGCAGTCTCTCAATCTTAGCCAAGGCAGAATTCTATTTCCTTACAACATCAAATATAAGCTGATGTTGTGGCAAACTGATACATAATTTTAGGGGAGTAAGAACATTTCTTTAGCAACGGGCATTTATCTTCTTTGGCAAATATTCTTTCAATGTTTATGTAAGTGAGCACAAGCATTGTACTGTTAGTTTAGGTACATGTGTATAACAAGGGTAGTGCTGGGTTTGCCTCAACCATAACTTAGCAATAATTTTGTTTGCTGTTTGTGCCATCTTTGATCTGAACAAGCCATCAATTCTGTCACACTATGATAGTGATTAAGTGCATCTAGAGAGAGTGCTCTAGGATGCATCCTGCAGTACTTTTTACCTTTTCTTAATACTTCAATCCATGATGGTTGGTGATAGCTGTTGCTGGTTTGAAGTTTTCCCCTGGACTTAGTGCAATCATTAGCTGACATTAACTGAAATCTTACTGTCATGATCTTCTACTCATGATATTACCTGTTCCCCGTTCCAGCGTTGTCCGTACTCTGACAGCTCACCAGCTGACAATTCAGGGCATCTACATCATGTGATGGCAGATGGCAGATGGGAGGTGGCATATTCCATTGCTATTTAAACTCGGTTTGACACTATAGCAGTGTCTGAACAACAAATTACCTAGCTTGTCTGACTCCCGGTCCCTGTGTGCATTGCATGATGCCTGCTCTCCTGTGTTCCCTCCCCCTGAGCTTTCCTTGCTGACAATCAGTGTACCAGTACCCAGCTCTGTTTGACCCTCCTTCTGCCTCCTGATTTTGTACCTCATTTACCGCTTGTGTACCAGTCTTCGGCTCTATTTGACCCTACATCTGCCTTCGGATTGCACCACACTGTCCGCCTGTGTACCAGTTCTCGGCTCATTGACTTCATTATTGTGTCCAGTATTGTATCGCAGTGTTACATCTAGTGGCAGGCCAGAGGACTGCGGCCTGCAAGTTCTCAGCAGCTAAGCCCATCCTGCTTTGCGCCGGTTCTTAGTAAAGACCAGGGAACTCGTTAGACTCTGCACACCTGGTCGGCCAGCACCAATCTAGGTTAACACAAAGAACACCTCTAAATTGTTACACTTACAGATTACAAGTCATAATTGCAATCAGGTGCAACTTCAGGCCCATGATGATTAACATGTACTACAATGCTATATGTGTTATTGTCATTTGCATTTTTATTCTTTGAATTGCCATCTGGATTGCCTGGTCTTGCATTTTTCTCCCAAAGGACACTTTCATGCTTTTCCATATGTTCAATAAGGAGCAAAGTTCCAAGCTTTCTTCCCTGGCAACAATGACCCTTTGTGGACAAATTACACACTTGGACATATTTTTCATGTCACACTCAAACCATTTCCAAACTGATCATATTTGTCTTGTAATAGGCTTTGCTTTTTGATGATATGTGGCTTGTATTTTTTTTCGATTGGAAGCTTTGTTTGTCACTTGTTTGTAAAGTTATATGTGATGGAGAGTTGGCAGTCAGGACACCGTCTGGTATTGCATTATGGGTTTTACTTACTTTATGATAAAGTACACTTTTCCTCACAGCTTAATGATATTTTGGGATGTGTGATTCTCTGATGTGATTTGTGGGGCAGGCACATATTTAATGCTTATATGCCTGCAAAACTGGAACTGCATGTAATTGAATGACTGTCTTCTCTTCATCATCACTGCTTGATACAACTTTGCAGACCGTTTCTGAAAATTACTTTGCATTGCACAACTGTCAAATATCACATTGCAATACTACTGTGCTATGATGCTTATCCTCCATCTGCTGCAAATTGTCGCTGGCACATCATTGAAATTGTTGATGTCATTTGTTTTTAACACTGCTAGGATCTGACCTATTGTCTTTAAAATATGTAAAGGGATAACTAAATTAAATAAACCTCAGTGTCACATTTTAATAAAGGGGATGATTAAGCTCCTTTAGTTTTATCATCTGAACTGCCAACAGGCTAGCCAATCCAGAACTTGATGTGTTTGACTCATATTTACAAAACCACAAATTAAGCGATGTTTTCTTTTAGTTCTCTCCTTTTTTTCATGCAGGTTACAGCTCTTTGGTAACTAACAGTCAATACAAATGATCTGGTTAATGTGGCTTTCCGATAAAAAGTGCTTTAATTAGCAGGAAAGGACATGACTGCATGCAGTTGCTTGTATATTACAACAAATGGATTGCTAATGGTGATAATAACAAGTACAGGAATCTATTGTGTGTTATGTTGTAGTAAATATGCAAAATGTGCAACAAAAAAAGAGGAAAGATAAGCTGCAATACTATTAACCCAGCTATATAGCCAATGGAGTGCAATACTCAAATGTACAGTAGTCTGGACTACTAACAGTCACAGTTGCAGAAGCGTCCACAGATATTTTCCCTATGACAATTTAGGCAGAATCCTAAGAGGTTGTTAGCTCCTTTTATAAGGCTATAGACATGTCACATGTGTTGATACTTACTCATTAGCTACTTTATATTTCATGCAATGTGATTGGCCTTACTTATTTGTTGGTTCCAAAATCGAATAAATTGATTGCCCATCTCTATCTGTTATTAACAATATAACAATATGGTCTGCAGCAATATTTTATTTTACTTTACCTGTTTACATATTATACTTTTGCAAAAACAAATCAGAAGGAAGCTTTCAGAAAGCTTATCTTTGCATCTTCTACTCCAGTAAAGCTGAGCATACAAGACAGCTTTAGGTCAGAGTAATAAACACATTCATAATGTTCTTTTGTGTGATTATTTATATCATACATTAGTACTTGTTTATAGCAGTGGTTCCCAAACTGTGCGCCTAGGCTCCCTGGGGTGCCTCAGCGATCTCACAGGGGTGCCTCGGCCAGGGCCAGTGGTAAGCAAGGCGAGGGACTACTTGTTAATTATTTTGGCTTAGGGGTGCCTTGAAAAAATTATGGAGACCCTAAGGGTGTCTTAAACTGAAAAAGTTTGGGATCCACTGGTTTATAGCATTGTAGTTTGGTGAAAAACTTTTATTATACCATAGCAACAAATCAAACAGTCTCTTTCATTGTTTAATTTGACAGATAAAAAACACTTTCTGATTTGTTTCTGTGGTTCAGTGCACAATTAGCATCCAAATGCAATGTAAATAAATTAGTCTTTTTATTTTTATATTGAATTTACCATTTTTTTCCTTTTGTTCCACTTCAATAAGAGGCCTGAAATAATGGGACATAAAGTTTGCACATACAGTAGGTTGACAATTATTAGGCATGTGTTTTCTGCACTGCAACTGTACTGATTGCAGAGCTTATTTAAGATTGCTTTGTTTTATTGAGCTATATCATGCGAGTTTAGGGTTCACTTAACGTCAAAACAGAAATTTGGAACACCACGTGACATGAAAAAAAAAATGGTTAAAGTTGCCTCTTGCTTTCTTTTAGGTGTCTAAAATACTTTTATTATGGGTGTCAAAAACTTACTGGTGACATGGGAGGCAGAGTGTGTTCTGGGGGTACAACGTGCAAAAAATAGGACAGCGTGTGTCCTGAGGGGGACAGAGTGTGTTGAATTGGGGGACAATGTGCAGAATGGGGGATAGAGTGTGTTGTGGGGAGGACAGTGTGTTTTGGGGGGACAGCGTGCAGAAAAGGCAACAGTGTGTGTTCTGGGGGGACAATGTGCAGAATGGGGGATAGAGTGTGTGTCTTCAAGGGGGACAGAGTGTGTCCTGAGGGGGACATAGTGTGCGTTCTGGGGGGACAGAATGTGTGTTTTAAAGGGGAACAGCGTGTGTTCTGAGGGGGACAGTGTGCAGGGGAGTTATGAATTGACCATTGCGGTGTGATGATATGACTGGGGGGGTCATGAATTTGCCGCTTGTGGGGAGATATGATCTCTGTATTGTGTGGTGTTCATGAGGATGATTTCTAAAGAGCCTAATCATTCAAGGTTTGTAATGTTTGCACATTTTCAAAACAGGACCCCAACTTTCCAGAAGACAGCTAAATGACAACAAAGCTGCAAAGAACAGCAAGAACAGGTAAGAGAATCTGTCTAAATTTGTTTGCTGGAAAATACTCATTAATGATTTGGAGGGGGATGCTACGGGTGTATTAGTCTAGAGCAGCCAGAACCCTTAATCAGGCCCTGTGCACAGTGATAAAATATAATACTATTCATTTCGTCCTCCATGCACATTAAAGGAATCTATTATATAGAATGAGTGACAGACATAAATTAAACTGAAGCAATTACTGACTCCTAACAAAATAGAGTGATGACTGTTCTGTTAAGATTGTCAAAGCCTGTGTTCTCAGTCAGTAAATATAAACAATTTAATTTATAATACATATTCTTCTCTCCTTAAACTTTACAAAGTAGTAGTGTCTTATTCACGGATTTAAGCAGCAGGAATTTACACATCTTCTGTGGATGCCAAACATAACTAAAATAAATATATTACTGCTAGGGAACTGCTTCATCTGTTTATGTGTATATAGTTGGATGCACATTTTTTGTAGGTAGAGAATTTGCAGCCAACCAAACTATATTGCAGTGTAAATGGTAAAAATGCAAACAAGTTTTGGATGGAGGGAAAACACTGCATGCTCTTACATATTTCATGTACATCAGTGATAAAAAATCTGACGCACTTCAGGAGCATGAATGGGCAGCCCTCTGACCTTCTAAAGGGTCGCATATTACCCTTAATCTCAGAAACGAGTTTAAACAATACACTTATTCAAAATAAGAAACACCTATCTGTAATAACATAATCTCCCTAGACATCTGCTGAATGCAGGGTAACTCCCAGATTCCTGAAGGAGCAGGCCATTCTCCTGCATCCTACTCACTTCCTAGAGAGATGGGAGCCTCTATGACACGTTCACAGTCAATCATGTCATTTAGGTCCAGCCCCTGAGGCAAAATGATGCTTTTGCGTCATTGCATCACTAGGTCGGGGCCAAAATAACACAATTTACCATAATGATAACATTCAGGATCTCCCGGGGGGAAAAGTGAAAAGTTGGTCAATATGGTTGAAAGCTACTACAAATTAATATGACAGTGAATCAGGATGGAGCAGGGGCTGCAGTGAAGGCTCAAAGGGCTACCTGATACCCATTACTGATGTACGTACTGGCCAGCTTTCATTTTACATTGCATTTAGAATTGGACTAGGCTTTGGCCCCCTCACAACTCTGGTTATACATTTTACATCGCCCACCCCCTCCTTCCCAGCAGAAAATGAGTTTTCCAAATTTTGCACCCAGCAGCTGGATTTACTGTAACGCCCCCTGCGGGGAAAGACAGGGACAGACGCAACAGAAAATAACTCACCTTGTAAACGATGGTCACCTCCAGTCCGCTTCTGATTTCCCAGCTGCGATCCGATCCCAGCAGATCTGCAGCCACCTCCAATCACGTCCCTCTAAGATAGAGGCAGAGATTACGGCCGTGCCTACCAGGTAAGGGCTGTCCGAGACTACGGCAAAGGACAAGGACACGGTCAGTCCAAGCTCCTTGCCGCCTCCTCACTTTGTTCTTGCCAAGACGCGGGGGACTACAGGCACTGAAGGCCAAGACTAATCCGAGGACTAATCCCGCCTCAAGTACCTCACACACCTGCCGGTGAGGGCCTAACCGAAAGGGGGAATCGAGCGTGATACTCACCGGGACACTCCCACTTCCGATCCGGTTCTCCTGCACCTCCCCGACTCCTGCGGATGACAAGAACACACAGCCTCCCTCTACGCTCTCCGTGAACTAAGATGGCACCCACAAAACTGGACTAACTACAACGGCGACCCGACCCTAACAACGTTCTAATGGTCGGCAACGCAACTAAGTCAAACACTAGGACTAACTAAATGTGGTGCACTAACGGAACTACTAGTTACACGCTACGGGGAACACCAGCCGGTGTTCACAGCCTAAACCGGAGGGCGGTTCCTAACCCCCTCACCCAGGTCGTACCAAGAAGCTGCCTTCTTGCTATGGAGTCACACACAGGCCCTAAGTACGGGTTCTTTAAGCCCGGCTGAGGCTCAGTAAAACAGCACACTAACCCGCGGGCCGACTGCCGCACGGAACAGCCGATCGAACTGAACCGCCCGACTGCCTGTACTCGGGTATCTCACACGTGTCCCTACGTCCGGAACCACAGGTCCACCTGCACGGAACCGGCCTTGAGGACCCTTGATCAGAACCACGGCCGCCCCTGGAACTGCCTCAAGGTGTGCTGTACTGCCACCAACTCACTCAGCCACCCCCCTCTGGGTACCAGTGTGACCCCGGGGACCTAAGGGACAGGAAAACTACGTGTGTTCTCCCCTGACTATGTGTATGCTGGTACTTACACTTGTCCCCCACAGCACGGGTTAACACAGGAAAACCACAGGAAACAAGAGCCTACCTTTAATGGGGGCCTGACGTCTTGCCCCTGGACACAGTTAGAAAGCACACCAAAATACTGTAATGTAAACTACACTCGCCACACAGACAGAATAAATAGATACAGTATACAGTACCTTGCCCGCTACTTACCCGAACACACCGCTGCTAGCCAACCAGCAGGTTGCTACAGCACCACAGGAGCCTACGCTAGACCGTACCTCCTAACCACGTGTGCTCACCTCACACAGGACCGCGCCTACTCTCACGAGGCTTCCACGCCTCTACCACACACCACCAGGGCCTTATGCCCTACACACCATGGGTCTCTGCCCAGCTACACACAGAGCCTTGTGCTCTGATTAATGGGCCTCAGCCCCCTCTCTACCTCAGGGCTCTGAGCCCACCCACTAGGGCCTTATGCCCTACTACCTAGGGGTCCTAGCCCCTGCCTGAGGCCTGTGGCCTCCCTAACTAACTGAGGGCCTTGTGCCCTTAATAACCTACAGGCTACCAGCCTCTAACCAGGCCCTCTGGCCTTCCTATGGCCTCTAGGCCCCTAACTACCTAAGGGCCTTGTGCCCTTGTACCTCTGGGGCTCAGAGTCCCCCTCTCTATCTAACAGGGGCTTGTCCCCTTTTATATCGATATACTAATGGCCTACTGGCCCACTACTTCGTTGGGGCCTAGTGCCCAGGTCCCTGGGCCTTGTGCCCCTACTTTACAGTGCCACGGGCCTTGTGCCCGAATGTGCCCACGGGCCTAGTGCCCGAACTTAACGTTGAGTATACTTACCTGCTCTGCGCAGGATACTCAACTTGACACGCCGTCTTCTTCCTTTCTTCTCCGGGTCTTCCAGACCCTCCAGCCGGCGGCGCCTCTTCTCCGCTTCGGCGCTGGGTCTCCAGTTGCAGCTGGGGCGGGGGCGCTCTCAGCCCTGACAAGGGCTCCCCGCCGGCGATCTCCGCTCCGGCGGCTTGCTTGGAGTCTTCTGGCGGCAGGGTAGCTCACGGCCCTTACAAGGGCCCCCTGCCGCCGCTGCCGCTGGTCTTCTTGCTGGACGTCTTGCAGAGACGTCCTCTCTCTTCTCCGCCGACGGACTTCTGGCAAAATGGCGCCACCCGGCGACTTATATAGTCGCCGGCGTGACGTCATCCGCCGGCGCGAGCGCTGATTGGCTCGCGTCGGCGCCAATCTTTTGAATGGCCGGGCGCGAGCCGCGATTGGCTCGCGCATCCGGCCGCTGATTGGCCAGCGGGGAAAGATGAGCCCTGATTGGCTCATCCTTCCCCCGCGCACAGGACCTGCAAGAAAGAAGTTATACTCACCGCCGCTGGATCGATGGACGGGTAAGTTCTTCTTCTCTTCTTTCCTGTAGCTGGGCACCATCGGGGACCTCTTCAGCCCCTCCAGGGGCACAGCGCTGCCGGATATCTTCGCCCTCTTCACGGGCACCGGCTCTGACATCTTCTGTCCCTCCACATTTCCGCCGCCTTTTTCCATTGTGGTCCCCACAATCAACGTCTTCTCCTCTACGTCCACCTCCAAGGGTCGCTTACCGGCATCCCTGACTTGCGTCCACCAGGTCCTTCGCGGTAAAGCCCTCTCGCGCAGGATCCACACCATCCTGGCAACTTCCTCGCCCGAAGTCGGTATCCAGGGAGTCTCTTCCTCGGCACCTGCCGGAACCTCCCATCCGTCCGATACCTCCTCGGTTGTGCGGGAAGCTTCTTCAGAAGGTGACAACATCCACCACTCTCCAGCTGCGCTCTCTAAAGTACAGTCTTCTTCAGGCAGTACTTCTTCAGCAGCTCTCTCTTCCGGGGTACTGATGGCTTCCATCCTCTCAGGTACCACCGGGCAGACATCTTCACATGTCTCCGGACACAGCGTTGCCCCGTGGAGGGTCTGCTCAGTTCTCCCTTCGTCTTCAGGGACCAACTCTTCCACAGCCACGGACAAGTCGTCTGACGTATCCGACGTCTCCAATACCCCGGCTCCAGCATCCGGCTGACGCGGGTATTCCTGTCGCGAATCTTGCTTGGACGAGACGATCTCCTGCGATCCAACAGTCAGCAGGCTCTGCCGATCCTTCCCTCCAGATTCCGACTTCTCTTGAGACCATGGATGAAAGGCTTCCTCGTCCTTCCACTCGAAGACTTCTACGTCTTCCCATTCATCGGAGACTTCTTCGTCCTCCCATTCATCAAAGAGCTCCTCGGCAACTGGGCACTGGTATGCGAAGTGTCCAGGCAACCCACACTTCCAGCACAGCATTTCTTCCACCGGTTGCCGTTTAGTACCTTTGTTCTTCTTCTTCCTTGTCTCACAACGTTCCAGGATTTGCTTCGTGAACGCTGCCACTTCGTCACGAGAGATGACACAGCTGTATCCCTCGTACAGCGGAATGATCCCCCGATGAGCCATCGTTGATCCTGCCGACTACGCCAAAATGTAACGCCCCCTGTGGGGAAAGACAGGGACAGACGCAACAGAAAATAACTCACCTTGTAAACGATGGTCACCTCCAGTCCGCTTCTGATTTCCCAGCTGCGATCCGATCCCAGCAGATCCGCAGCCACCTCCAATCACGTCCCTCTAAGATAGAGGCAGAGATTACGGCCGTGCCTACCAGGTAAGGGCTGTCCGAGACTACGGCAAAGGACAAGGACACGGTCAGTCCAAGCTCCTTGCCGCCTCCTCACTTTGTTCTTGCCAAGACGCGGGGGACTACAGGCACTGAAGGCCAAGACTAATCCGAGGACTAATCCCGCCTCAAGTACCTCACACACCTGCCGGTGAGGGCCTAACCGAAAGGGGGAATCGAGCGTGATACTCACCGGGACACTCCCACTTCCGATCCGGTTCTCCTGCACCTCCCCGACTCCTGCGGATGACAAGAACACACAGCCTCCCTCTACGCTCTCCGTGAACTAAGATGGCACCCACAAAACTGGACTAACTACAACGGCGACCCGACCCTAACAACGTTCTAATGGTTGGCAACGCAACTAAGTCAAACACTAGGACTAACTAAATGTGGTGCACTAACGGAACTACTAGTTACACGCTACGGGGAACACCAGCCGGTGTTCACAGCCTAAACCGGAGGGCGGTTCCTAACCCCCTCACCCAGGTCGTACCAAGAAGCTGCCTTCTTGCTATGGAGTCACACACAGGCCCTAAGTACGGGTTCTTTAAGCCCGGCTGAGGCTCAGTAAAACAGCACACTAACCCGCGGGCCGACTGCCGCACGGAACAGCCGATCGAACTGAACCGCCCGACTGCCTGTACTCGGGTATCTCACACGTGTCCCTACGTCCGGAACCACAGGTCCACCTGCACGGAACCGGCCTTGAGGACCCTTGATCAGAACCACGGCCGCCCCTGGAACTGCCTCAAGGTGTGCTGTACTGCCACCAACTCACTCAGCCACCCCCCTCTGGGTACCAGTGTGACCCCGGGGACCTAAGGGACAGGAAAACTACGTGTGTTCTCCCCTGACTATGTGTATGCTGGTACTTACACTTGTCCCCCACAGCACGGGTTAACACAGGAAAACCACAGGAAACAAGAGCCTACCTTTAATGGGGGCCTGACGTCTTGCCCCTGGACACAGTTAGAAAGCACACCAAAATACTGTAATGTAAACTACACTCGCCACACAGACAGAATAAATAGATACAGTATACAGTACCTTGCCCGCTACTTACCCGAACACACCGCTGCTAGCCAACCAGCAGGTTGCTACAGCACCACAGGAGCCTACGCTCGACCGTACCTCCTAACCACGTGTGCTCACCTCACACAGGACCGCGCCTACTCTCACGAGGCTCCCACGCCTCTACCACACACCACCAGGGCCTTATGCCCTACACACCATGGGTCTCTGCCCAGCTACACACAGAGCCTTGTGCTCTGATTAATGGGCCTCAGCCCCCTCTCTACCTCAGGGCTCTGAGCCCACCCACTAGGGCCTTATGCCCTACTACCTAGGGGTCCTAGCCCCTGCCTGAGGCCTGTGGCCTCCCTAACTAACTGAGGGCCTTGTGCCCTTAATAACCTACAGGCTACCAGCCTCTAACCAGGCCCTCTGGCCTTCCTATGGCCTCTAGGCCCCTAACTACCTAAGGGCCTTGTGCCCTTGTACCTCTGGGGCTCAGAGTCCCCCTCTCTATCTAACAGGGGCTTGTCCCCTTTTATATCGATATACTAATGGCCTACTGGCCCACTACTTCGTTGGGGCCTAGTGCCCAGGTCCCTGGGCCTTGTGCCCC